>NC_080838.1:17930046-18247252 GCF_030435755.1 Ochotona princeps
ACACCTGGGCCTCCAAGGCAGGTTTCCTCTCTGAGCCCACCTGAGGGAACTCAAGTTGAGAAGCTGCTACAGGACACAGCAAGTGATGTACTGTTCCCACCTGAGTGTTCCTCCTGAAAATGCGCAGCAAGAAAAAAGCTATTAGGTGGTACCCATTCCAACAATTTTTTCATTATGCCAAACTGACTACGTGCATCAAGTGCACTGCTTCCCAACAACAGAATTTTTTTTTTTGTCTCAAGTAACAGCTCGACACCCGCATCCTATTAGGTCTATTCCAGCAACATCCACCAACAACATGGCTAAAGTCTTGGCTTCAGCACATTTCATCAGTCACTTCTGTTCGTGACAGAAAGCCACACTGGACGTAGTGTTCACTCTGTACTGAACTCAAATGGTCCCAGAAACAAGGCATTCCTTTACAATATAGGTGGGTTACACTGATGTGCCCCCAGCAATAACCAGAGTACAGCTAAAATGCACCCTTAAAAAATGTTTTGTATAAAAACTATTTCTAAATTTTAAAGGTATAACTAATGTGAATATCATGGGGCTAGTTATCCGAGGTTACATAGAGGTGGCAAAAAAAAAAAAAAAAAAAAAAAAGAGTCCCAGGTAATAAGATGATTTAAGATGGTAAAACTGACCTTTGGAAGGCATCACTTAGGAGTTGGGCCTCCCTGGAACACAAGGTTCCAAAAGAATCCCCAGTCCATGGAAAGCCAACTCATGTTTTAACATGATTTAAATTTTTTTCAGGACAATTAGGCCATGCGAGCCACACGATCAAATAGTGGTCACGTAAGGTTATTTTCTGTATGAACATCTCAACAGCACAATTAAAAAAAAAAAAAAGAATAACCAACCGAAATTATTTACGGTCTCCGTAGGAGGAAATGTAAGGCAGGTTATGCGGGAGAAGTACTTTAGCGGGGCACGCAAGGGTCCAGCGGGAAACTGCAGTGTTCTCACAAGCCGTGATGCAAGTCCCGGCAAGGCAGGGCAAAAGGAAGCAAAGAAGGAAAAGCGAGCGCAAACAGCTGGTCAGGAAGGACTCGCTTTCAAACCCGAGACCCAACCACCCGTCCGCCCGCGGCTTCCCATTCATTCCGGGCCGCAGCCCCGCCGCGCACTCACCTGCTCGGGTACACGACCTGGCAGCGCCCGAGGCCGCCGAGGCCGCCACCAGGAACCGGGGGGTCGCGGGCCGGGGGACAGCCGTCAACGGGGGCGACTGGCGACGCAGCCCGGGGCCGGGCAGGCGGCGCAGGCCGGGGGCTTCCCTCTGCAGCAGGGCGGAGCAGAGCCGCCGCGGGCTCTGAAACATGCCGGGCAGCGCCGCCACAACCGCCGCGGCCCCTCGCGCGCCGAGGAGCGGAGCAGGCTGGGGGCCGAGGTCGGCCGGTCGGTCACACCGTCGGCGCCGCCCGGGAGGATGCTCCCCGGCTCCTCGCAGGAGTGCTGGGCGGCCGAGCCGGGCGGCGGAGGAGGCGGCGGAGACAGGGCCGACACGAGCCGCCCGCAGCTGGAAGGAAGCCGGCGAGAACTGGAAGGCAACCGGCGAGCGCAGCGCGCTTACAAAGCGGGCGCGACCAAGTGCGGCTTCTGGCGGGGGGAGACCCCCGGGACTCGACCCTCGGCGCGAGCGGGCTGCGCCCCCGACACGCGCGCCGCTGCTGTTCTGAAAGGACCGTAGACTTAAGCTGTTAGGAAAAGTGGAAGTTGTGAGGCGGTCGCCCGTGACAAGTATCCGTTGAGGCCGTGTTGGAGAAACGAGCGTCCCCTCCGGCTGGAGTGGAAGCACCCAGAGGCTGGGAATCCCGAGGCTGTTCCAGGGGCTGTGGTCCCTGGGGACACGTGTGGGCCCGAGGGGAAGGCGCGTCCGCGGCGCGCGCCCTCAGGAACACAGCCGGAGGGTCCGCTCCCGACCGCCCTCCCCCTCCGCGGGGTCTGTAATGGAAATAAGTCAGGATAAGGCACTGTGTGTGTGAAGGTGGCGTTTAAACTCAAGCAAAGGGGGACAGCAGATGACTGGGTGGGGTGGCGGCACAGAACCTCAAGTTCTTACAGGGTGGCTTAAAAACAGGGTCACGGTGAGAAGCAGGCGCAAGGGCTCTAACGAGTTGATGAGAAGAACTGTGCGGGGGGCGATTCTGGAGTTGGGGAGGGAGTGGTGGTAGTGGTTTACACAGTGAGAGAGAAAAACCGGAAAGCCCTTGGTGTACTTGGGCGAAGAACTCAGTTACATAAGATGGAGGCCCGGAGTGAATGGCTGATGTTTGGAGTTTTTTAGGGTCGGCAGGGACTTCGCCAAGAATTCATTAGGCAGTGAGCGTGACCCGCTGTTTTGCGCGCGAAGAGATGGTCAAGACTGTGTTTTAACTGGACGTTGTTGTGTCCTTGGTCCATGAGCAGGCAGGAGACAGACCCCCGCGTTGCGATGGGGTATTCTCTATCACACCAGAGTGACGATGCTGGGAAAGAGTGGATGGGACAGAGAATCTCAGATGGATGGCTCAGGAAACGATGACTAACCAGGAACAGAAGTGGGAGGAGGGGGAGGAAGAACCGAAGCTGCATTCCTGACCTGTGAGTTAGAAATGTGTGCTAGGAGTGGGCGTTTGTGGGAACAGCCCAGGGGGACTCCAACACTGGAGTGCCAACTCTGCTCTCTCTGCCGACCCCGGCTAATGCTCTCCCTGGGAGGCTGCAGATAATGGCTCAAGAACTTGGGTCCCTGCAACCCGTATGGGACACCTGGAATCAGCTCCAGGCTCCTAGCTTGGGCTTGGCCCAAACCCAGCTGATGCAGGCATTTGGGGCAAATGAACAGAAGATGGGGAGATTTGTCTCAGCATCAATGAATGATCACACACAAAAAAAAAAAAAAAAAAAAAAAAAAAATAGGGTGTGCGATGAGTCACAGCTCCTGGAGACACGCTCCTGGGCAAGTCGTTAAACCCTGCTTAGTCTCAGTTCCCTTCTCTATGAAACAGATGGACTCACACCCTAGTCATGAGATTTAAAACAAAAAAAAAGGTGATAACAAAATTGACCCATAAAAGTTGTTTTACAAATGTAAGAAAATATTGCTTTCGAAAAAAGTGGTTCAGGAATGGTCTGGCAGCTACACTGCCCACATCTCATCATATCAGTGTTGCATGTGTTTGCTGTCCATCTCTGAGCCGTGATTTCCAGGTGCTGCTAACACAGCAGTGACAACTCCCATGGGGAGACCTAGGTTGCCTTCCCAGCTTGCAAACTTTGATCCTCGCCCCATGTCTGACAGCATTGGGAGAGTGAACCACTACATGAATGTTTTCTTTTTCTGCCTCTGAAATAAATTTAAACAAAACTTAGAAAAAAATTTTTTTAAGAATTCAGATGGTGGCTCTGTGATTTTCACTGCCAATTCTTTCCTTTTCCATACTCATATATTTAGGGATATTCACAATAAAATACTTGGGAGTTTGTGTGGCGCTGTAGCCTAGCACGTTAAGCCACAGCCTGCAACACCAGCATCTCACCTAGGCTCTGGTTTGTGTTCCAGTTGCATTACTTTGGATCCTGTTCCCTGCTAATGGCAAGGCTAAAAGCAGCAGACGGTGACCTACGTGCTGGGCACAGAGAGGTCTGGATGAAGCTTCAGCCCTGGCCTTTGGGCCATCTGGGGAGTGAACAAATAGATGGAAAGTCTCTTGCTGTGTGTATCTTGTTCTCCCTGTGTAATCTGCCTTTCAAATAAACAAAAATCTCTTTTAAAAGTTTGCAGAAAGCTAGATATGAAAAAAGGAGAATCAAAGAGCCTAATACTCTGAAAATGGTGCAATCAGTAATATTTTTGTAATATATTACCTACTGTATATACTTTAAGCAGTCAGAAATACTGTAATGAAAACTTACTTCCAAAAACAACTAAAACTAAAATTTACTTCAAAATTCATTGAGTAGGGCCTGGCACAGTACTCTGCCAGCTAAAGTTCTCACCTTGGACCCGCTGGAATCCCATATGGGCACTAGTTCTAATCCCCGTGGCCCTGCTTCCCATCTAGCTCCCTGCCTGTGGCCTGGGAAAGCATTCGAGGACGGCCCAAAGCCTTGGGATCCTGCACCCACGTGGGAGACCTGGAGGAAGCTCCTGGCTCCTGGCTTCAGATAGGCTCAAGTTTGGCCATTGTGGCCACTTGGGCAGTGAATCCACAGATGGAAGATCTTCCTCTCTGTATATCTGACTTTCCAAGAAATCTTTTAAAAAGTATTAATTGAGTAAACATTTGCTGAGTGCAAATTACATGCCAAATTCTAGATTAGGGCATATTAAAGTGGATTAAATCAGGCCTGACGTGATTGCATAGTGGTTAAAGTCCTCGCCTTGCACGTTCCGGGATCTTATGTAGTCGCTGGTTCTAATCCCTGAAGCCCTGCTTCCCACCCAGCTCCCTGCTTGTGGCCTGGGAAAGCAGTGGAGGGTGGCCCAAATCCTTGGGACCCTGCACCCACATGGGAGACCTGGAAGAGCTCCAGGTTCCTGACTTTGGATCGGCTCAGCACCTGCTGTTGTGGTCACTTGGGGAGTGAACCATTGGGCAGAAGATCTTCCTCTGTCTCTCCTCCTCGCTGTATATCCGCCGTTCCAAAAAAAACAATAAATCTTAAAAAATGGATTAAATGGAACCTAAGCACAGTTGTGTGAATGAGACATTGTACAAACATAGAAACTTGTAATTAAATGATAATAAGTATAGACTCTTGATATAGACAAGGTATTATGGAAATTAAAAGAAAAAGAAATAGCTCATTGCCTGGAGAGTCAGGCAAGGCTTTTTGAACAAGTGATTCCCAGGTGGAAGGGTGTCAGGGAGACAGGCAGGCAGAAGAGATCTGTTCCAGGAACAGCAAGTCCTGCTGATAAGGCCTGAGCGCAGGTGCCCGGAGGGCGTGGCAGGAAATGGGCTGGAAACCCTGAGTGAGACCTTAGGTGAGGGAGAATGTGGAGGCTTTCAGAAGGAATTTGGACTTGGTGTCCTGCCCTGCTGCACAGCTAAGCAGCAGAAGGGGTGGGGTCAAAGGTGTCATATAGAAAGGTCACCCTGTCAGCAGGATGGAAGCTGAATCAGAGATCGGGAAGAGTAAGAGTTGAGCAGAAGTGGATGAGCAGGTCAGAAGCTGCAGAGGAGGGGCAAGGCGCAGATTTGGTTTCAAAAAAAGGCTACACAGCTGATTGATGCACACCCCTGTTTGCTGTCCAGCGGTGATGGACTTGGTGCATGGAGCCTGAAATAACACACGTGGTGAGATAGCCGAAGTTTATTAGTGATATCAGACTTTTATAGAATGAGAGTTACACAGGATAAGGGCAGAGGTATTGAGCTTAGTTCCCATAAATCTTTCCAGCAATTGTTGTACACCCTTGTTTGGAACTGTCTTTTGTATATTTCATCAAGTGTTCTCATTCAAATATATCCACTCAGTTATACAAACGATATCCAATCAGTCATTCTTTCTTTTTTAAAGATTTTATTTATTTTATACAAACGATATCCAATCAGTCATTCTTTCTTTTTTAAAGATTTTATTTATTTTATTACAAAGTCAGATATACAGAGAGGAGGAGAGACAGACAGCAAGATCTTCCATCCGATGATTCACTCCCCAAGTAAGCCGCAGTGGCCGGTGCGCGCCGATCTGAAGCCGGGAGCCAGGAACCTCCTCCAGGTCTCCCACATGGGTGCAGGGTCCCAATGCATTGGGTCGTCCTCAACTACTTTCCCAGGCCACAAGCAGGGAGCTGGATGGGAAGTGGAGCTGCCGGGATTAGAACCGGCGCCCATATGGGATCCCGGGTGCGTTCAAGGCGGGGACTTTAGCTGCTAGGCCATGCCGCCAGGCCCCCAATCAGTCATTCTAACACAAATGAAATCCACTCAGTTATGCAAATGATTATCCAATCAGTTGCTCTCATACAAATGATATCCTATCAATTGTAATCCTATGTTCACTGTCCTTCGATGAAATACAATGTCCTTCTACACCTTCTTCACTCAATGCCAAGTCCCCCACACATAACCTGGGGAAGTACTGGCAAAAGGAGAGGATTCCAGAACCATGAGGGTGGGGTGGGCATTTGGGCCTTGGTTAGGCTGCATCCCATATCTGAGAGCCTCACTGCAGCTCTGGCTGCTCTGCTTCTGATCCAGCTTCCTGCTGTTGTACACCCTGGCAGGCAGCAGATGACGCTCAGGCCTGTGGGTCCCTGATGCCCGCGGATATAGTCCTATCTTGGGTCTGGCCCAACCAAGGCTGTTGCCGATATTTGGGGAGTGAATTAACAAATAATTAATTCTCTCTGACTTACTCAATCTTTCTCTCTCAAATAAAAGGAAAAACAAAAGAATTATTTTTTTTATTCCCCGCCCCCGAAAAACAGAAGAATTATAAAGGACACAGAAGCCACAGGGTTGTGTGGCCGATTGAATCAGAGGATAGATTTCAAGGAAGACGTGAGTGATATACCTTTGAAAAGCTATGATTAAATACATATGATATGGTCCCCAAACCCGTGCAAAGTCATAACTTACTGATATTAAAATGGTGGAAACAATCCAATTACGTTATGTAGCAAGTGAGGCTTAGTGAGTCATACTAGGCTCTTGAGGGTGTGTCCTCTTGCAAGGGCAATTGTTATAGGAGCCAGCTCTGTAAGGCATAGTTAGTAAAACTGCTGTCTGCAACACAGCCCTGGCTGCTCCATTCTTATCCAGCTCCTTGCTAGCATACTATTTGTGAACCAGGGGATGGAAAATCTCTCTCTCTCTCTCTGTAACTCTGCCTTTCAAAGAGATAAAATAAGTCCTTAAAAAAGAAGCTGACTGGTCCCGGCGCAGTAGCCTGGTGGCTAAAGTCCTCACCTTGTTCACCCGGGATCCCATGTGGGTGCCAGTTCATATGCCGGCTGCTGCGCTTCCCATCCAGCTCCCTGCTTGTGACCTGGGAAAGCAGTGGAGGACGGCCCAAAGTCTTGGGACTCTGCACCCGTGTGGGAGACCTGGAAGAAGTTCTTGGCTCATGGCTTCGGATTGGCTCAGCTCCGACCATTGCGATCACTTGGGGAGTGAATCATCAGACAGAGATCTTCCTCTCTGTCTCTCCTCCTCTCTGTATATCTGACTTTTCAATAAAAAGAAATAAATCTTAAAAAAAAAAAAAAAAAGGAGCTGTGGGATAATTGCTGAAACATCAGAAAAAGGTCTCAAGGGTATCTCAGAAATCTTTCAGGTTGTATGTAGGGAAGAGTCTCCAGCTAGCCTTATTCTGAGTTACCGTCTTCATGTGAGAGAATTAAAAATAGATCCATAGATAAATGGAAAAAATGGGAGCAGGATTTATTTAAAGGGATTGAAGAGCAAGTACACGCTGATTAAGTGGACAACCCCATGTGGACAGCCTCCACTTGGCTCCAGTAGTCCCTGTTATTGGTTAGTGACCGGTGCCCTACCTGAATATACTAATGAGTGGGAGTTAGTGTGCATGGTGGTCTCTGGGAACATTTTCATGGTGTCTCCAAGTGGAGCTCAGCAAACATGTGTTCGGGGCCTAGTGTGGTAGCCTAGTGGCCAAAGTTCTCTCCTTGAACTCGTTGGGATCCCATATGGGCGCTGCTTATAATCCTGGAAGCCCAACTTCCCCTGCAGCTCCCTGCATGTGGCCCAGGAAAGCAGCTGATGGCCCAAAGCCTTGGGACCCTGCACCCGCGTGGGAAACCGGAAAGAAGCTCCTGGCTCCTGGCGTTAGATGGGTGCAGCATCTGCCGTTGCAGTCGCTTAGGCAGTGAATCATTGGACGGATAATTTTCCTCTCTGTCTCTTCTCCTCTCTGTATATCTGACTTTACAATAGAAATAAATACATCTTTAAAAAAAACATAATAGTCAATGATGTCAGTGCAGACCATAAATCACGTGGCTTCCACTAATTTCCTCTCAGCATCTATTTTGTAGGAGGACGCAAACCCACACAGGTGCAAATACAAGAGCAAGACAGAGCAGACAGCCGTCCCTGTGGTCTTGGCAGCAGTCAGGGACACTCGGGCACTTGCAGTAGTCTTTAGCCAGGATTGGACTTCCCCCTCTTACTCAAATTATCCATCCAAGCAAGTGTTTTAGTCTTCCCAACAGAAATTAAAGTTCAGTGATATCAAATAAAATCGTGATTTCCCATTTCCTGAACATGTGCCAAATACTCCTTTTGTGATTACGTTTTTTATGTAATTATAATTTTAAATGGTAATTATCCTTGACAGCAAATGAAAAAAGAGAGCATATATTTGATCAAAGGAAAATTTGAGAAATGAGAAAACAAAAAAGCCTGCAAGATTATCGCCATAGTTTTAATATTCAGAGTTGGAGTCATTCTCAACAACAGGAAGAGGGGAATTTTAATGGTGGTTTTGAATGATGAAAAATTTAAAACAAATATTGAAAGAGCAAATAGTTCAGAATAAAAGTGCCTATCTTTTTTTTTTAAAGATTTATTCATTTTATTACAGCCAGATATACACAGAGGAGGAGAGACAGAGAGGAAGATCTTCCATCCGATGATTCACTCCCCAAGTGAGCCGCAATGGGCCGGTGCGCGCCGATCCGATGCCTGGAACCTGGAACCTCTTCCGGGTCTCCCACGCAGGTGCAGTGTCCCAATGCATTGGGCCGTCCTCGACTGCTTTCCCAGGCCACAAGCAGGGAGCTGGATGGGAAGTGGAGCTGCCGGGATTAGAACCTGGCGCCCATATGGGATCCCGGGGCTTTCAAGGCGAGGACTTTAGCCGCTAGGCCACGCTGCAGGGCCCAAAAGTGCCTATCTTATTCTGAGCCTTTGCTTTTAATTTATTTGCCTTTTTAAATAAAGATTTATTTATTTTTATTGCAAAGTCAGATATACAGAGAGGAGCAGAGACAGAGAGGAAGATCTTCTGTCCAATGATTCACTCCCCAAGTGACCACAACGGCAGGGGCTGCACCAATCCGAAGCCAGGATCCAAGAACTTCTTCCTGGTCTGCCATACGGGTGCAGGGTCCCAAGGCTTGGCCGTCCTCGACTGCTTTCCCAGGCCACAAGCAGGGAGCTGGATGGGTAGTAGAGCTGCTGGGATTAGAACCCATGCCAATATGGGATCCCGGGGCGCGTGCAAGGAGAGAACTTTAACCACTACGTTATCGGGCTGGGGCCCAAATTTTACCTATTTCAATAGAAGTTTATAAGAGCATAACGATATTTCCTACCTTATATCCATCCTCTTTCTTTAGTTCTGAGTTTTAAGATGACGATGGTATGTGCCTGGCGCAGTAGCCTAGTGGCTAATGTCCTTGCTTTGTATGCCCCGGGATCCCATATGGCCACCGGTTCATGTCCCAGAGGCCCTGCTTCCCATCCAGCTCCCTGCTTGTGGCCTGGGAAAGCAGTGGAGGATGGCCCAAAACCTTGGGACCCTGCACCCACATGGGAGACCTGGAAGAGGCACCAGGCTCCTGGCTTCAGATCGGCTCAGCTCAGATATTGAAGCAGCTTGGGGAGTGAATCATTGGATGGGAGATCTTCCTCTCTGTTTCTCCTCTTCTCTGTTTATCTGGATTTCCAATAAAAAATAAATGAATCTTTAAAAAAAGATGATGGTATAGTTTTTCATCTACTAATCGTGGTCAGCTACGGAGCTACAACAGTGGCTCACTGGCTAATCCTCCCCTTGCAAGCATTGGAATCTCATATGTACACCAGCTCCACTTCCCATCCAGCTCCCTGCTTGTGGCCTGGGAAAGCAATGGAGGATGCCCCAAAACTTTGGGATCCTGTACCTGTGTGGCAGACCCAGAAGAAGCTCCTGGCTCCTGGCTTTGGATTGGCTCAGTTCTGGCTGTTGTGGCCTTATGGGGAGTGAACCACAGATGGATGATGTTTCTGTATCTTCTCCCTATAATGTGCCTTTCCAATAAAAATACATTAAAAAAATACACTCAGCAGCAAAGAAAAAAAAAAAGGAAAAAATACACTCAGCTGATAAAAAAAAAAAGGTTGAAATAATTGACTTAGTTACTTACTTCTTTCTTATGTAAGATAGCATGCAGGCAACATTTGGCAAGGTGTTTCCATACCATCCCAGGTTGTGATCTTATTTAATCAAGTGTGGATCATTGCTTCTCTGTGCTTAGATTCCTTGTCTCATGAAATAACATGAAGACACAAACACAGGAGACTGGTGAGTGAAGCAAAGTGCAATGAAATGAGGTCCACCTGGTGGACCAGAAGAGCATCTCAGGAGAGAACTGCGGGACCAGTTTGCAGTCATACTAGAGATTAGGGGACCCCAAGTCTTCTCTGTGTAGGGGATGGCTTACTGGCTGTGGAATTCTGAAAATTCTTCCCAATATTTCATTATTTTGCCTTAATAACTGTCTAGGTGCAGAATGGGGGAAGCTTTTTCTAAGCTGCTCCTGGAAGAAGGCTACGAGCCACCCAATCAGATTATGGAACTTGGACAAAGCTTTTGAAATGTAAATATTAGGTTGCCTCTACCTTTCTTCCCTAGTTCAATCACACAAAAATTTCTAGGGTTGGGCCCAGCATAGCCTAGCGACTAAAGTCCTCACCTTGAACACCATCTGTTGTTTTTCAAGTCCATTAACAGGAAGTTGAATTGGAAGTAGATTCAGAAGTTTTGATGAGGGATGCTTGAGTCTCTAACAAGCACTTGCTAAGCTGTGTCACTGCTCTGACCCCTAGCACATTGTTTCCAAGGTTCATTAGAGCACGAAATAGTATTTCAATCTTTTTTTTTATGGCCAAATGATATTATATTATATATATATATGTATATATATGTGTATATTTAAAATTTATTTTTGTTGGAAAGGCAGATTTACAGAGATGAGATATAAAAAGAGCTTCCATCTGCTGGTTCACTCTCCAAGTGGCCCCAACAGCTGGAGTTGAGCTGATCCCAAGCCAGGAGCCAGGAGCCTCTTCCATGTCTCTCATGTAGATACAGGGTCATAAGCAGGCAGCTGGACGGAAAGTGGAGTTTCCAGAACATGAATCAGTGCCCTTAAGAGATTCCAGCATTTGCAAGGCAAAGATTTAGCCACTGAGCCATCAGGTCAGGATCTGCTGTATGAATATGTTACATGTTATTTACCCATTAACCACTTGGTGGACTTTTAAGTTGTTTCTACTTTACTACTATTGATAAAGCTGCGATGAACATATATATCTAAATGTCTTCTCACAAGTCTTCATTTCTCTTTGATTTATATTTATAACAAATATTCATATCTCATTTCTTTCATAAGAAATACTTATATCTTATTGATATGAGGCAGGAATAACCCCTTATCAGGAAGGGATTAAGGATTGCCAACACCCAAGTCATGTTCCATGCCAACCCCATAGGGCCAAGAACTTGGTACACCCATTCCTTAGCATGCACCTGAGCCCCACTGCATCCTGCTGCAGAAACAGTGACAGCTTCCTGGAGATGCCAAAATGTGTTTCCTTAGGATTTTCAGTTAGGGCCTGCTCTGAGCACCATACCCACCCTGTATGGCCCCCAGCCTGGGTGGGAACAATATCTCTTCAGGTGGCCAGTACTCAACTGTGAGTGTGTACTATCTCTTATTTATTTATTTATTTTGCTTATCAATAAATCTTACTCTGGGTAAGTCTCCCTGTTGCAGTCATATGCATAAGGAAGATAAAACTTGACTAAGTCTGGTCATTTCTCTGTGCGCCCAGATACGGCTCTCATCTCCCAGGACATAATTTGGGGATCCCATCCCCACATCAATGTGGTAACTGTTGTGGGCTGTGGAGCTGATTTACACTCCTTGAGCTGATCACTCAGGAATCAGGCCTAAGGCAGTAGCACCTAGCCTTTGCAGATTCATTGGCGTCCTATTGTCCTGTTGATGGGCTTGGGGGAAAGAGGAGATAATATGGTAATAAAGAGGCTTGTGGAGGACGGCTCGGGAGAGACGGCTCCCAGCACTTGTAACATCATCCTGGTCTCAGTGTGTCGGTGCTTTTCGCTCGGACATTCGCCGTGCCTACTACGCCGGCTCAGCTAGCCGCGACAGTAACTGTTCGGCATTCTGATTGTTCTCCAAAGTGGCTGAACTGTCTACGTGCATACCAGCATAGTGATATGGTATTACCTAGTCCAGGGTCACGAGCTTGGAAGCCACACCTCTCCCACCCATGTAATCCTTTCTGCCCACTTGTGAGTTAAATGACTCACCTGTCATTACCTGGAGCCAGAGGTGGGGCAGTGTTGAGTTGTTACATAACCATTTTACTCCCAAGCCCCTTAAAGCCTGCATTGGGGAGGGGGCTCACCCTTCTTGCTCTCTTGTTTTGTGCGTCATTGCTTGGGCACATGGTTTCTCGCGTGCTGGCTTGCTTCCTGCAGACAGGCTCTGAGAACAGAGGTTACAATCTGTCTCCCTTATCTTTTCACTTTCTGGCTCACTTTCCCTGAAAATGGCCTATGTGTGTCTGTATTCCTCACCTTTTAAATAAACTTGCTTAAGCCATATTGATGCCTGTGCTTAAAACACCTTTTAAATAAGAGAAAAGAACTTAGAAAATAAATATTCAACCCAAACCTAGACCACAACAATCGGAGGACTCCCATTTCTCCCTCCTCACTAACTCTTGTTAGTTTCAGTCTAGTTTTAGTCATCTCAGCTAGTGCCTATAAAGTGATATCTCATTGTACTTTGGATTTGCATTTAATGACTAGTGATCTCATCTTTTACGAGTTTATGGGCCATTTGGACATCTTTGTACCTTTTAAAATTCGGAAAATTTTGTATGTGCTTTTTTTTCTTTAGATTTATTTATTTTTGTTGGTAAGGCAGATTTACAGAGAGAAGGAGAGACACAGAGAGAAAGATCTTTCCATCACTGATTCATTCCTCAAATGGTTGCAATGGCTGGAGCTGAGCTTATTTGAAGCCAGGAACCTCTTCTGGGTATCCCACATGGGTAAAGGTCCCAAGGCTTTGGGCCATTTTTTACTGCTTTCTAAGGTGACAGACATGGAACTGGGATATAAACCTGCATGGAAATGGAACAGCCGGGATATAAACCTGCATCCATATGGGATGCTTGCACTTTCAGGCATAGAATTAGTCAGGTGGGTCATTACACCAACCCTATAAAGTTTGGACAACTTTGAAAAAACAAAACAAAACATTTATTTATTTATTTGAAAACCAGAGTTATGGAGCGAGGAAGACTAGGAAGTCTCCCATTTGTTGACTGATTTCCTAAGTATCCACTTATCAGCCAGAGGCTATAGTTAGGAGACAGGAGATTCATCTAGGTTTCCCTTGTTGGTGGCGGGGTCCAAGTACCTGGAGAATCTCTTGCTACTTTTTCTAGAGCCTTAGCAGGGAGCTGAACCAAAGGTAGGGCAGCTGTGACACAAATCAGAACCTATATAGGGTGCCAGCATTACAGGCGGCGATTGACCTGCTACACTATAATGTCAGCTCCCTCAGTTGACTTTTTGTTATATATTTATAAGGATTCTCTATTCTAGATAAATGGTCCATGTTATATATAGAATTTGCAAATATTGTGTCCCGTTTTGTGAATTAAGTTTTCAGTTTTAGTTTTTAATTTTAATGAAATCAAATGTGCTTATTTTTGGTTGCTTGTACTATAAATTGGTACAAAAAATCTATCAACCATCCATAGAAAGGTTTCCCTCTGTACTCAAGGTTGTGCTGTGTGTCTATCCTCTTGTGACAGTTAGAAGAGCTGATAGTTAGGGTTATGTTCTTGCTGGAATGAGAAAAGAAGTCTTTAAAAATGTACAGGATGCCTGCTTCTGCCCACCCTTCTGAATTATTATCTTATCATGAAAATGGAAAGCAGTTACTAGTCATGCCATTCTGATAGCTTTTTGTTTTATCATGAGCAAGCTAGGTGACTTCAATTCTAGTCTTCTGATGGGCTTTGCTAAATTTTACTTTGCCCATCTGAATTGTGCACATTTTCTTGGGTCTTTCCTCTCTTGGAACCCGTCTCCTGATGTTGCGGCAGAAGACTTCTATCTTTTTTTTTTTTTTTCTAGCTTCAAAACAGGATTTATTTAGGAAAAAAGAAAAAGGGGTCCTGCCATGGTGGCAGGAGGGGGCTCCACGTGTCCAAAGGAAAAACCCTCAAGTTAATGGTAGAGATGGTGTCTTTTATTGCACCATCTCATGGAAGTAACTACAAAAGACCAAATCATTCACAACAGCACCTTTTTCTTTAAAAAAAAAATTATTTATTCTTTTTTTTTTTTTTTTTTATAATAGAAGTTCATATTTTATTTATTTATTTTTTTTATTTTTATTACAAAGCCAGATATACTGAGAGGAGGAGAGATAGAGAGGAAGTGGAGCTGCCGGGATTAGAACCAGCGGCCATATGGGATCAAGGCGAGGACCTTAGCCACTAGGCCACACTGCCAAGCCCTATTTATTCTTTTTTATTTCAGAGTCAGATATATAGAGAGCAAGGCAGACAGAGAGGAAGATCTTATGTCCGATGATTCACTCCCCAAGCGACTGCAATGGCCGATGCTGTGCCGATCTAAAGCCAGGAGCCAGGAATTCCTCCTGGTCTCCCACACCGGTGCAGGGTCCCAAGGCTTTGGGCCGTCCTTGACTGCTTTCCCAGGCCACAAGCAGGGAGCTGGATAGGAAGCTGGCCTGCCGGGATTAGAACCAGCAACATATGGGATTCTGATGCATTCAAGGTGAGGACTTAAGCCACTAGGCCACCACGCTGGGCCCAGCAGCTGGTTTTGAATCAAACCTCCGAAGGCTTACCCCAGATACAGGGGAAAAAAAGAGAGAGAGAGAGAGAGAATGTGGAAACAACGGTCTTACCCACTTTCCTATAGTCCTTGACCCTTTGCGCCCTAATCAACTATGTAAAGATTATCAAAATAAAATAATATTAGTAATAAAAAAACAAACAAACCTCAGAAGGGTGGGACTGGTTAGCTTCCTAATCCCATTTTTTTATTGATTACATTGCATTATGTGACACAGTTTTATAGGCACTTGGGTTCCCGCCCACCCCTCCTCAACACCCCCCCCATGGTGGATTCCTCCACCTTGTTGCATTACCACAGTTCAAGATCAGTTGAGATTCTTTCATTGCAAGCATCTACCAAGCATAAAGTCCAGCATCTTATTGTTCAGATAAGATCAACGGTTTCTTGGGGAGACCATCTCTGGTCTGAAGGTAGAGCTGGCAGAGTATCATCCCGATCAATTAAAAGCCCCGACATTACATCAGTAACAATTTATAACGTTATGGAATTAGTTGACATGGTATTGAGTAACCAATATGTTAAAAGAGAAAAAAAAAAGAATGCAAGTTCTTAACCACATCCTGTGACTTCCACATCGACATTTCAATTATTAGTTTATGTACAACCGGGTTCTATACACCTTAAAATGGCTATAGATTACTATTCATCTCATGTCTATTTTAATTTTAGTATTTAGCAGTTTATAGCGTTGAAGCATGATTTTGCTGAACCTGGTTGTGTTTCGTGTAGTCTAACTCTATAACTCCAACAAGACATATGTCAACAGTTTAGGTGAACAGTTTTAGGAGGGGTGTGCAGAGAAATCTTCCATACCCCAGTGAGGAGTGACTAATCTTTGTGTCCCACTCAGTGAGGTATAAGTGCATCCCTGCTGACCGTTTCCTGTCTGTTTCTAAGCTTTCCTTGTTCTCTATCTATTCTAATTTTTTTGTTTGTTTGTTTTGAGGGGTTTCTGGAGCGATCCTGATGGTCATTACGAGACAGGGTGGGGACCCAAAGTCAGAACTAGGCAAGGGCCAGAGAAAGCTCCTCTCCCTAGTCCCGAAGGAAGTTTACTGTTCTTCTGTTTCTGCAGACCGCTCAGTGCTCCTGGTTGTCGTTCGATGCCCTCGGATCCTGCAAGGCAGGATTTGAGCTTCTTCCATCCCATGTGGTAGATCCAAGTGGGGGTGGGTGACCTCAGAGTTCTTGGCCTCCAAAGGCACTCCATTTCCCCGTGGTCTCCTTGGCAGTAGGGATGTAGTCCTCGGTGCTCGTACTGATAGTCCTAGGTGAGGATCCGGGAGTCTTCAGGGTTGGGATACAAGCCTCCTCCTGTCCTCCTGCTCCACTCTGGGTCCCCCCCTGCTCTATGCATATGACCTCCTGTTAAGAGATTGTTGGGATTGCTCCTGATTCCCCCCATATGCCTTTGTAGTTTTGCTATTGTCTAATATTGATTTGAATCTGTTGTCTATGAGTTACCAGTTATGATCCTAATAGGTTATACTTCCCATCTTCCTCACACCTTCTAGGGTGAAGTAAGATTTCTCTGCTCTCCCTCCCCATTTCCGAGTAGCATAGGGCCTTACAAGTATATTAGGTTTTACAATACTTTGATGTAGATCACAAGCAATCTGACTCATATCGATTGCTGGTCCTAATTCCATTCTAAACTGACCACTTATGACAGTGATCCAGAGATGAGATTAGGTGGGTCACTTCTTACTTTTGTTACAACTGAGACAGTGAATCCCTATGTTAATCCTGCCCCCTTTGTCCTCCCTCAAGGGGAGAAGGTCTCCTTGAAAGAAATGTGTTCCTACAAAGTAAAAATTGTGAAAGAAATAAGGTTTTATATTTAAGAAATAATTTCACCAGGGACCAAAAACTCTAGCTGCCTACTATCATATCTGATTCCTCACAAATCCCTCACCTCCTCCGAGAAAAAGGAACTCTAACTGTTGTTAGAGACGATGGGTTGATGACCTTTTTAGCTCCTTCATGTTTAAAGGGGATTCTTCAGGGGTTATTCTAGAGGTCCCTAGTAGAATGCAGAAGTCATTAGAGGTGCCTGGAGTGTTGTTTGGGCTCTGAGTGCTCCTTCTTGTTGAAATTCATCCTTGTAAACCCTAAGAGTCTCAGGAAGACATTCAGTCGTCTGACAAAATGGATTACAGGAGGCTGGCTGGAGCTGAACCTGGTATGGTAGCCTAATGGCTAAAGTTCTTGCCTTGCACGCACTGGGATCCCATATGGGTGCTGGTTCTAATCCCGGTGGACCCGCGTCCCATCCAGCTCCCTGCTTGTTGCCTGGGAAAGCAGTGGAGGATGGCCCAAGGTCTTGAGACCCTGCACCTATGTGGGTGACCCTAAAGAGGTGCCTGGTTTTGGAGCAGCTCAGCTCTGGCTGTTGTGGCCACTTGGGGAGTGAATCATCGGATGGAAGATTTTTCTTTCTCTCTCCTCCTCTCTCTATATATCTTTCAATAAAAATAAAATAAGCCTTAGAAAAAAAGTTCTTCTGTGTTCACCCAAAATAATTATTTTTTTCATTTTTGGACCTTGCAGTAAAAGGTCTATGACATAGGATAGGAGATGTCCTGTATGTATACGTGGCCTTGGAGACTCTCCAGGCATGTGGCTGGGGACTAAAGCCCTGTGATGGGGGTGAGCCAGGTTCCTGCTGGACACTGGGAATGATCTTGGGCTTGAGTTGGGGTGAATGATACATTACAGCTGGAATGTGTAGCAGCTGTTTCACCAATTGGAGCTTCAGGTTCCTTGACTGTAGGAACTTCAACAAGGCCTGTCTCAGAGGAACATTCTGAATCTTATTGAATAGCTGCATCCTGAGGCTTTGCCAGGCACACTATCACTAGAGAAGAGATTTTATTTGCGAAGATTTCTTTGGCAGAGGGTGGGACCATGTGATGAAATTCTGGTTGATGGAGTATAAAAGGAAGTGATACATGGTAGTTCTGAGAATTCTCCTTAAAACAGGGTGTGTGCTTTTCTTTCTAATATTCCATAATGTTTCTTGGAATGTGAATATTATGACTGGAACTCTGGAAATCATTTTGAATTGTGAGAAATATTATACTATAAGATGCTTTAGAAAGCTCTTGCGAAAATGGAATTAAAAATTAAAAATTAAAAATTTAGCCTAGTGGCTAAAGTCCTCGCCTTGAACACGCTGGGATCCCATATGGGTGCTGGTTCTAATCCTGGCAGCCCTACTTCCCATCCAGCTTCCTGCTTGTGGCCTGAGAAAGCAGTCAAGGACAGCCCAAAACCTTGGAACCCTGCACCCATGTGGGAGACCTGAAAGAAGCTCCTGGCTCCTGGCTTCAGATCGGCATAGCACCTGCCGTTGCGCTCACTTGGGGAGTGAATCATTGGACGAAGATCTTCCTCCTCTCTGTATATCTGACTTTCCAATAAAAATAAAAGAAATCTTAACAAAAAAGACAGTATGCATTTCCTATGAACTTTTTGAAGACTTTCCTTGCAAATGGGGAAGTAGAGACCTGGGACGACCTTATGTTTCTGACTACTGTTTGAGGGTGTGTGTGGAATATCTCCCTAGACCTTGTCATCTCTGGTAACTTCTATTTATTAGTTTTTAAAAGAATTATTCATTCATTAGAAAGGCAGAATGGAGGTGGGTGAAGTGAGCTTCCATTCAATGATTTATTTAAAAAAACTACTTTTTAATATTATTTACATGGTTGAGAGAGATACATGCCCATGTGGGCCTATGATTAGAGTGGGGTGGGTCAGGTATGGACCTGGCCTGCCCCTAGATCAGCCCATTCTTTGTTAGAGGAATTAAGATCACCAGTGGAAGCAGCAGTCTAGCAAGGGAGTTCCCAAAGATTCCCTACCAAACCTGCTCCCAGCCTTGAGTCCTGAGAGAGCCAGCACGTGCTGCAACATATGGGATGGCCTGCTCAGCAGTTTTGGCCTTTGCAAGCTGATGTTAGAGCTTGGCTTAGCCTGGCCCACCCTCAGTCTCAGCTCTCACCAATGGGTGCAGCAGGCTACCCCAGCTTGGCCTATCCCCAGCCTTCATGTGAACTGCTGGGTGTCATGGTCCAGCCCGGCTTGGCCTGCGCCCTTTCCTGGCCCTTACTTTGCCAGTGTGTGCTGTGAACTGACCCTGCCCAGCCTACCCCCAGACCTGGCTCATATGTATGCCAGTGGGTGTGCAGACTAGGCTGGTCAAACTGCTCCCACCCCAGCTCTTGGCTCACCAGTGGGACCTGTGCCTAGCAGAGGAGTTCCCCAAGTTCCCCTATCAGCCCCAACCTTAGCAATGGATCTTACATGTGTGGGTGGGCACTGTTACCCAGTCTGACATGGCCAGTCCCCAGTGCTGGCACTTACTAATGGGTACTGTGGCCTAGCCTGAATCGCCTGCATTAATACTAGATCTCACCAGCGGGTGCAACAGCCTAGCCCAGCCTGGCCCTGTTATGGGGTGCAGCCAGTGATAACCAGCACCCATTGAGAGCAGGCAAATAGAATGTGGCTGAGTCTCCTACCATCTGCCTGAAGGTGGGTCCTAACAGCAAAGGAATGGGAATGTTAATTCCATCTTCAGCCATTTTCCCCACCACCACCTAGGTATTCGCTCCTGTGACTCACCTATCATCTGAGAGGGGATGGTATTGCATTGTTGTGTAACCACGCCCCTCACAAGCCCCTTTAAAAGACCCGTAAAGTGGTGGTGGGGGGGCTCTCTCTTTCTGGTCAGGTGCTTCCATTGCTCTGACACTTTGACCCTTGGCTGACCCAGGACAAGTAATCCCCTGAGCATGGTCCCTGTCTACTGCCTAGATGGGACAATGGATATAGCAGTGTTATTTCTAGTTTCTGTACTATCAGGAGTTCCAGAAGAGGTGAGGCCTAGCAGTGATGGAATGTGGACAGAGAAGCCAGGGAAAGGTGAAAGGTGAATTTCTGCAGCTTTGTCAGTGTGTCCAGGTTATTCATTGCATGTCTCTTAGGATAACTTATATTGTTGGGGAAGCTGAGACATAGGTCTTGAGCTTAACGGATGGTTTTAAGGGTAATGACTATTTGTTCCCCTTCAGGTTATGTTTGGTTAGATCATGATTGATTGGATTATGATTGGTTGGATTGCCATATGGACTTGCCCCAGCTTTTGTGACTATTAGCAGGCAGTGTGTGATGTTATTTAGCTTAGCCCAAGCCTCCCGGGTTGGTTGGTGCCTTGGCCTGACCTAGACATGTCCTCTGGTTCCCCCCTCTAAATTACTCCATCTCAACTCCCTTGCCTACCTGTGAGTGCAGTTGCCCAGCCTGTGGAAGACTCCAGAAATAATTTCTTCCCTGTCAAACATGTTCTCAGCTGCTTCCATTCCACTGTACCCCCAGATCCCTTCTTTGGGCAATCTCCAGCTGCCCTACCTCCTGCCTGCCTGGGGCTGGGGAGGCACGTTCTGGCTCAGAGTTCCCCACCTTCCCAACTTAATTGGATTCTGTCTATGGTATGCAAGACTGTTCTAGGATTCAGCATCCACTGGTGCTCGTTAGAGCCAGGAAGGACTAAGTCTTGGTATCTGTTGAACCATGTAAGAGCTGAATCTTGGGTGTACCAGGTGTGGTTGGGCTGTAGCACCCAATAGCAAGAGCCAGAATGTGTGTGGGCCTGTCTGGCAAGGCCATGATTCCTGCCAAAACAGGGGGAGGGCTGTCAGGCTGGGCCAAGCACCCACCAGTGTGTGTGTGAGATTTGCCATTGGAAGGTGATCTGATAGAGGAGTTTGGGGAACTCCTCTGTCAGGATGTAGTTCCTGTAGGTGAGTATAAGAATCAAGACTGGGAGCATCCCAGACCAGGCTAGATTACAACACCTGCCAACATGTGTGTGAGTCAGGTCTGGGGTCAGGCCAGGTTGGGACAATTTATAGCATCCACTAGCAGATGTGAGAACTAGGACAAGGTGCAGGACATGTTGGGTTTGGGCTGCAACAATAGCCAGTTCACATTAAGGTTAGGACTGGGGGCTGGTTGAGCTGGGCTAGGCTGTAGCGCCCAGCAGCATAAGCCTGAATTGAGGGCAGGCTGGGCCAGGCCAGGCTACAATACCGGCTGGTGAATGCTGAGGTGACACAGGCCATGCCACACTGGGTCGCAGCATCCACCAGCACACGTGAGACCTGGGGTTTGGGGGCTGATCCAAGCCCAGTAGGGGAGCAGCAAGGACTTCCCTGCTGAACCACTGCTTATGGTGGTGAGTGTGAGACCTGGGACTGGGGGCAGACTATACTGGCTTGGCTACACACCTGCTGGTATGCATGTGAGCTGGGTTAGAGGGAGAGCCAAGCTTGGCTAGGTGACCATATCTACTGGTGTTTGCATGAGCCAGAGTAAGTACAGGCTGATCTGGCCTCGCTACAGCATCAGCTGGCAAGTGCTGGGGGTGGGGGCAAGACCTGTCAAGCCTGACTGCAGAATCACCTAGAAAGTGTAAGATCTGGGGCTGGGAGTTGGCCTAGAAGGGAAACTGTGGGTATTCCTGTGATGGGCTGCAGCTCCCATTGGTGAGCATGAGAACCAGGGCTGGGGGTGGGCCTGGATAGACAGGATAGCTTAAGTGTGGGCTGGAAAGTGGGGTTGGTTGGGCTGAGCTAGGCTGCAGCACTCACTGGTGTGTACCAAAGCTGATCGGGTAGTGGGACAGATTGGACCAGTCTGCTGTAGGAATCAGATTTTAGGGCCTGCCTGGTAGGGGTTATTTGCGGTCACTCTGTCTGGGCTGCAGTTCCTGCTGGTGTACATGAGGGATGAGTATGTGGTGGGTAGGGTTGGGCTGGGTCACAGCATCCATTGGTATGTTCATGAGATAGGGCTAGAGACAGAACTGACCCAGCAACTATAACCACCAGTTTTGTAGGCTTATGTGGGTGACTGATTGTGCTGCACCCTGCATTGGCTAGCAGACACAGGAGTTAGTCTGAGGCCACCTCAGATGAGGCTTCTTTGGAGAGCCCCCTAACTAGACTGGTGGACTCAGAACTCCAACCACGGGAAGAATCACAGGATCTGTGATCTGAGCATGGAACGCCTGTGTTAGAACTGATCCTTCTCAGTTGCTGAACACAGTGCAGTGCATGGCATGCTCAGATCGACATTGGGGACAAGATGCAAGTTGACTGAGGCCAGGAGATGAGACCTAGTACTACGCAGGGCAGAACAATTTGAACAACTCTGCCAGACACATGTTGAAAGCAAGTATGTTGGCGAATGGAGACTCTAGGGTGAACTATGTCAGGCAATAGACCTTTTTTCAACCTTAGAGCAACAAAATTAACAGAGTTCAGAACTATCAAAACCACTTGAGCAGTACCCTTGGAGCATGCTCCACATCAGGGACCTGGAATGACATCTCGTGGCTATCTCCCATCTCTAGGCCCTGATGCAGTTAGGATGCTGGGTGTGTGGTTTCTCCCCTTCATCCCCGTTTTCCCTAAATATAGGATGAAGAAAAAGACAATTGGGAACAGTGATCTCATCCATCTTCCCCTATTCCTTGATCCATTCCACTTTAATTAGTAGTCTGCATGGGCATCCAGCCTTCTCAACTATGTAAACATCATCAAAAATAAAATTAAAAAAGAAAAACAAGGAATTTGAGGGAATGTCATAAAGAGGTGTTGCATACTGATGGAGGTGACTTAAAAGTCCTGGAGCCAAGCAGTCCTTAGTAGCTATCTGACCTTTCCTGAAGTTACGTAACACATTTGATCTTTAATTTCCTCCTTTGAAACATAAGGACAATGGTACTTACCTTGTTGAAAGAATTACATCACACGTGTAAAGTGCTTAGCACAAAATGTGGGCACTTGGTCTGCATGAGGTCGCCTCCCCCTTGTTTATCCAAGTGAAATCAGTTTTGGTTGGCTTCTGGTTGCCAGGTGGCCAGAGGATCAGATTCCACAAATTTGGTCATGACTTAATGTGGAGCAATAGTAAGTCTAAAATAGATTTGTTCAACTTAAATGAATGTAGGGGAACAGGTTTAAGTCATTTGTGTTTCAGAACATGTCTGATTGCCATCGCCTAGTTTGTGCTTTGTTCATTGTTTCAACACTGCAAGAGAACTTGTTTCTGGGCTCCCGGAAAACGTCAAGCTGTAGAGGAAAGTTTAAAGCTTTGTGCTCAAAAGACTGGGTGGGGCAGGTGGGGTTGGGAGCAGGATGGCAGCAGGCTGCTCTATGCTGGCTGTGTGCTCTGGAGAAGGTTTGCTAACATCTGTTTTCTTACTCAGGGTACACGGAAAGAAAGCACAGCTGTTGGGAACAAGCTATGAGAATCAGGTGCTGCCTAACACACTGCAGTAGTAACAGATAATATTTACTGAGCATGTGTTATGTACCAGCCAGCCGTTGTTCTACTTCACTCAGTTAATTGCTTTAAGTCTTCAATGAAGTGGGTATAATCACCTTCGTTTTATGAATTAAAAACTCAGGTGCAAGGATATATGTTTCTTTTTTTTTTCCCTAAGGATTTGTTTTTATTGCAAAGGCAGATCAGACCTAAGGAGAGAAGGAGAGCCAGAGAGAAAGAGCTTCCATCTGCTGATTTACTTCCCTAATGGCTGCAATGGCTGGAGCTGAATTGATATGAAGCCAGGAGCTTCTTCTGGGTCTCCCACACAGGTGAAGGATCCCAAGCCTTTGGGACATCCTCTGCTGTTTTTTTTTTTTTTTTTTTTTTTTTTTCCTTCAAATTTCCTCCCTAGCACATTAGCAGGGAGTTGGATCAGAAGTGGCGTAGCCAGGATTCAAACTAAACTGGTGACTACATGGGTTGCTGGCACTGCAGGAAGGGGCTTAAGTTGCTATACAATGAGTCCTTCTTTTCTCCTTTTTAGGTATTTATACCACCATTTATCTTTTTTTTTTTTTAAAGATTTATTATTATTGGAAAACCGGATATACAGAGAGGAGGAGAGACAGAGAGGAAGATCTTCTGTCCGATGATTCACTCCCCAAGTGAGCCGCAACAGGCCGGTGCACGCCGATCCGATGCCGGGAACCAGGCACCTCTTCCGGGTCTCCCACGTGGGTGCAGGGTCCCAAAGCTTTGGGCCATCCTCAACTGCTTTCCCAGGCCACAAGCAGGGAGCTGGATGGGAAGTGGAGCTGCCGGGATTAGAACCGGCACCCATATGGGATCCCGGGGCTTTCAAGGCGAGGACTTTAGCCGCTAGGCCACGCTGCAGGGCCCAAAAGTGCCTATCTTATTCTGAGCCTTTGCTTTTAATTTATTTACCTTTTTAAATAAAGATTTATTTATTTTTATTGCAAAGTCAGATATACAGAGAGGAGCAGAGACAGAGAGGAAGATCTTCTGTCCAATGATTCACTCCCCAAGTGACCACAACGACAGGGGCTGCACCAATCTGAAGCCAGGATCCAAGAACTTCTTCCTGATCTGCCATACGGGTGCAGGGTCCCAAGGCTTGGCCGTCCTCGACTGCTTTCCCAGGCCACAGGCAGGGAGCTGGATGGGAAGCAGGGCTACTGGGATTAGAACCGGTGCCCATATGGGATCCTGGCGTGTTCAAGGCGAGGACTTTAGCTGCTATGCTATTGTTCCAGGCCCTAGGGACAGCTTTTAAGGAGACTCCGTGTGTAGCTGCCACTGTGGAACAGTGAGTAAAGTTTCTTTTCTTTCTTTCTTTTTTTTTTTTTAAGATTTTATTATTATTGGAAAGCCAGATATACAGAGAGGAGGAGAGACAGAGAGGAAGATCTTCCATCTGATGTTTCACTCCCCAAGTGAGCTGCAACAGGCCGGTGCGCGCCAATCCGAAGCCAGAAACCAGGAACCTCTCCCGGGTCTCCCACGCAGGTGCAGGGTCCCAAAGCTTTGGGCCGTCCTCGACTGCTTTCCCAGGCCACAAGCAGGGAGCTGGATGGGAAGTGGAGCTGCCGGGATTAGAACTGGCGCCCATATGGGATCCTGGGGCGTGTTCAAGGCGAGGAGTTTTAGCTGCTAGGCCACGCCGCAGGGCCCTGGAACAGTGAGTAAAGTTTCTACCTCCTGTACAATTGGCCAGCATCTCACATGGATGCTGATTCTTCTCCTTGCTGCTTCACTTCTGTTCCAGCTCCCTGCTGAGGCTCCAAGGAGAAGTAGCAGAGGATGGTCCATATGTTTGGAATTCTGTCACCCACATGGAAGATCAATGTAGTCACCTGGAGAGTGAACCAGTGGATGAAAGACATCTTCCTTCTTCTCTAGAACTCTGACTTTAAATAAATAAATGAATCTTTAATAATAAAATGAAGTGCCTCATGTTATTTTGTTCTCAGGAAAAAAACTTTTTTGTGTTTTATTTTTAATTTTTTTTAAAGATTTTTTTTTATTGCAAACTCAGATATATAGAGAGAGAGGAGGAGAGAGAGAAGATCTTCCATCTGTTGATTCAGTCCTCAATTGGCCACAATGGCTGGAGCTGTGCCGATCCGAAGCCAGGAGTTCTTTCTGGGTCTTCCATGTGGGTGCAGAGTCCCAAGGCTTTGGGCCATCCTTGACTGCTTTCCCAGGCCTCCAGCAGGGAACTGGATGGAAAGCAGGGCTGCTGGGATTAGAACAAGCACCCATATGGAATCCTGGCGTGTTCAAGGAGAGGACTTAAGTCAGTAGGTCACCGTGCCGGGCCCTTTTGTATTTTATTTTATTTTTAATATTGTTTACTTAGTTGAGAGGGATGCATGTACATGTGGGTCTCTGATTATGGTGGGGAGGGTCAGGGCATGCAGGACGGTGGGTGGGACAAATGTTTCAATTTTTCTTTCCTATGTCTGCAAGGAGGGGAGAGAAGGCAACTTCTTGCTGTCAAACTGTATCAACATCTGGGAATGGGGGGGAGAGATGATCATTTGATGACACCTTAGAGACCCTGATATGGGGAAGAGTGTTCTGAGGGTGTCACTTGTGTGGCTTTGATAATTCTGAGATGTTGTTGACTTTATTGAACTAGGGTTGAGAAAATCTTTCCAAGGTCTGTTGGCTCACCGAATCCACCTTAGTGCATCCAATCCACAGGCCCAGGAACATATTGCAAAGCATAGTCAGGGGAGCAGTTCAACCTGTTCTGCTTTCCAACCTCTGACGAGGCACTCGCCGTCCTCTGCTGGCCTACATGAACTGGCTGGCATATCTCTTGTGTGCATCTGGGGATGCTGTCCACTGCACAGATATCAGGAACTGGAGTGGCCCAGGCCTGATACATGCACTCAAAGGTCAGACCACATATACTGCAGTTTTCCCTCTGGCTGGGATTTGAGCCCAGTGGTCTAGTTGGGGAGTCCTCAGAAAACCTCATTTGGGGTGACTTCAGACTTAACTCTTATTTGTGCTAGCTAGTTCTGCCCCAGTTCCATCTCTCGCACAAATGAATGGGTGCTGTGATCTAGCCCAGCCTAGACTACCACACCCTGTCTTCATCCATACCAGCAGGTGCTGAGCCCTAGTTGGGGAGACTAATTACCCCCGCCAGGCCTGATCCAAACCTTGGTTTTTGCATGTGCTGGCATGTGCGTGGCCTAACCCAGTTCATCAGGCATCCCATACAGCTCTCATGCACTCCCATGTGTTCTGTGGCTTAGCTCAGCCCAACTTGCCCTCAGACCTGGCCTGCATGTATAACAGAGGGTGGTGCTGCCTTGACCAGTCTGGCCCACCCCCAGGCCTAGCTCTCATGCTCACCAGCCTAAACCACAGTCTAGCAGGGGAGTGCCTACAGTTTCCCTAACAGGCCTGCTCCCAGCTCCAGGGGATATTGAGGTACAATCTGACATGGCTCGCACCCAGTTCTGGCACTTGCTAGTGGGTGCTGAGACCTAGCTTTGCTGGCCTGTACCCATTCTGGCTCTTGTGTGTGTCAGTGGGTACAGCAGCATAGCCCAGTGTGGCCCTCCCCAGATCAGTCTGCCCCCAGTCTGAGCTCTCAAGCTTCTAGTGGAAGCAGTGGCCCAGCAAGGGAGTCCTTAAAGTCCCTCCTGTGAGTGTCAGGCGAGTTCTGTGGTTCAGCCTGACTCAATCTGTTACCACCTCCAGCTCTCTGCACAAACCAGTGGATTTTGCAGGCCCATAGAGGCAAGCTCACAAGTCCGTTACATAATTTTCCCTGAGACCCAGCTCTATCATTTTCTAGTGGGTGTTGTGGCCCACCCCTTGATCTGATATGCACAGGTGGGTACTGAGGCCTAGCCCAGCCTGGCATTCCCCGCCCCCAACTCCAGCTTTTTGAGTACCAGTGGGTGGTGGCTGAGGCTATTTAGCCCAGCTCATATCTCCTATGTGGGTGGGTGTCCTGGCCTGACCCAAACATGCCCTCCAGTATCCCCTCCATCTAAGCCACCTGGTCAGTTTCCTCACCTATCTGTGAATACAGTGACCCAGTCTGTGGAAGACCTGAGAAATCATTCCTTCCTTGTCAAACACTCCCTTAGCTGTGTCCACTCCACTACATCCCCAGACTCCCTTCCCCGGAACATACGCAGCACTTCCCCCCCCCCGCCACTTCCCTCAGCCTGCAGGCCAGTGTGGCATGTCCCGGCCTGGTGTTCCTTGGCTTCCCTACACATCTTCAAAAGAAATAATAATAATAAAAAATAGAACAGGTAACTATGTTGGCATACTGGAATAATTAATAGAAATTGGCATTAACCAGGCCCAGAATGCCTGCCAGCTATTGGCTGCTTTCTCTCAAGAGTCAACCTAGGCAGTTGTCTACAGCTGCAGACAAACCCATTTGTAGCTCATGTTTCTTCACAAGTGCTTGGTCTTTCCTGTTGATTTTTGCCAGCAGGTGAGGTCTCCTCAATTTATTGAATATGTGCTGCCAATTGTTCACTTTCCCCTGGGCCAGATGCTGAGTATTTAAAACAGAATGTTCGTTACTGCTCCTCACCGTCACCCCTGTCCACTGTCAATTTAGAAGACGAATATATATTTAGGTAATTGTAATCTTAAGTGGAAAATGTGATGCTGATGATCACAAGAAGGTGGTTAGAGAGAATACAGGAGGGCTGCCGGATACAAGTGCATTATACTGGGTTTTGTGTCTCTCTTTTGGAGAGATAACAAAAGATGGGTAAGTGGTTAAGCGTGCTGGAAGATTGATAATTAGGCGGGCTGAATGAATCAATGAACTGTACTGCTGTTATTTTACCCTTAATCGTCTAGACTCCTGTTGTCCTTCCACTTCATAGAAGAAAAGAGTGAATAATAAGTGCAGCAGTTGTGGTTGCGGTGAGCAAGCAGGTGCAGCGTACCCTCACAAGGGTCATGTTTTCCTGCACGGCATTTCCTCCTGAAACTTTCCACTATATGATTGCTTCTGCCATTAGAGTTTCCTCCCAGAAACTAGAAAGACGGCCCTGGGCCATTTTCATCTTAAATTTTTGAAAGGAGCGAGACCGATGTATATACTACAAGAGACCAGTAGGAGACGCAAACCTGGGGAAGAAAAATTCAATCCCAGTTTTCTCCCTGAGAATGTGAGCACCTGATTGGGGGTGGCTTGATAGGGATCTGTGAAATGACACTATTGTGACTGAACTGGAGACATTCTTATTTTATTTCATGTAAATTTTTTTTTTTTTTTTGTATTGGCAAGGTAGATATACACAGAGAGAGGGAGATACAGAAAGAAAGACCTTTCATCTGTTGGTTCACTTCGCAAGTGGCTGTGACAGCCAGAGCTTAGCTGATCTGAAGCCAGGAGCCAGGTGCTTCTTCTGGGTCTCCCACACGGGTGCAGGGTCCCAAGGCTTTTGGGTTTTCCTCTACTGCTTTCCCATACCACAAGCAGGGAGCTGGAAGTGAAGTGGAACAGCCAGGATATGAACTCGTGCCCATATGGAATTCTGGTGCATGCCAGGTGAAGATTTAGTGTCTAGGCTATCGAGCCAGGCCCAGAAGGAATTTTCTTCTATATTTGCATTGAACACTTGCTGTCGTTATTTAAAAAAAAAAAAAAAAAAAAAAGAAGGCTGTAAATGCAAATCATCAACTCCCTAAGAAAAATGTTAGTTTTATGCTGTCCATTAAAACATTTACCTGTTCCATATGCTCCGGCACTTATACAGCCAGAGGAATTTGCCCACTGAAAATTGAGAGCACATTCCTGAAAAACTGTTTTCCATAAACTTTGCAAAGTACTATGCTCAAATATTCTGGGTTGTAGAGCCAGACCCACCTCTGGGGAGCGATGATCAGGGAAATAACCATGAACAGCAGTAAGACCTTGCACAGCTCAGACTAGCAACACCACGCAGTGACCTTGGTGTGCAGGAGGCGTTCATGGGGACCCGCCTGCATTGCCAGGAGCACGGTAATTAATGGGATACCAGAGAAGCCTTCTCCACCAGCTGCTAATTGGTCCTCCCGGAGGCATACATTCTGCACCAGGTCCAGGGGGTCAGGTTGCAACTCCTGGTTGCTAAGTTGAATTAGTTAAGTGTGCATGAGGCTGTGCTGATTAAAAACCTACTGCAGTGCTTTCATTTTCCCCCAGTACGTGTGTTTGCACTTGAGGCAAACTGCGGGGCTGGACAGTACTTGCAATTCCTTCTTCCCTTTGTGGGGGGAAGGCATGACTTAAAGACAATAGTTTCTATGCTATAATTTATTATTATTATTATTCATTTTTTACTTTTTATTTTTGATGATGCTTACATAGTTGATCAGGGTGGGAAGGATCAAGCGTTACAGGAAACTGGGTAACACCATTGTTTCCAAATTTTCTTTTCTTCCTCCTGTATCTGGTGGAAGGGGTGAGATAAGGAGAGAAACCACACCTAGCTTCCCAACCACCCCAGTACGAAGGGATGGAGGATGGCCACTTGATGTCATCCCAGGGTCCCGGATGTGGAGCATGCTCTGAGGATTCTGCTGGTTTTGATAGTTCTGAAATGCTGTTGATCCCACTGATCCAAGGATGAGGAAATCTTCCAAAGGTTCATTGGCTGACATAGTTCACCTTAGAGTCTCCATTTGGGAAGGCGTGATTTTAGTGGCAACATTTTGAGCATATAATATATTAAGTGGTGTATTGAATACATAGATTGTTTTGAATTCATAGATTGTAAATATTTATTTACAAAGCAGAGTGACAGGGAGAGACAGAAAGAGATAGAGGGACAGGGAGAGACAAAGAGAGACAAGAAAAGAGAGAGACAGCGAGACTCCATCTGCTCTTTGATTACACAAGTGCCTGCACTAACCAGGTCTGAGTCAGGCTAAAGCCAGGAATCACAAACACCAGCCCTAGCTGTTGTGGTCATCTGGGGAGTGAACCAGTGGATAGAAGATTCCTCTCCTCCCCTCCCCTCCCCTCCCCTCCCCTCCCCTCCCCTCCCCTCCCCTCCCCTCCCCTCTCCTCTCCTCTCCTCTCCTCACCTCTCCTCTCTTTCCTTCTTCTCTTCTCTCCTCTTCTCTCCTTTAAAGGTTTGTTTATTTTTATTTGAAAGGCAGAATTACAGAGAGAAAAGGAGAGAGAGAGAGAAATCTTCTATCCACTGGTTCACTCCCCAAATGGCTATAATGGCTGGGGCTGGGCCACGCTGAAGCCAGGAGCCAGAGGCTTCTTCTGGTTCTCCCACACGGGAACAGGAGTCCAAGCCCTTGGGCTGTCCTTCGCTGCTTTCCTTGGTGCATGGTAAGGGAGCTGGGTCTGCACTGGGGCAGCCACTGTAGTGGTGACACTACAGGTGGTAGATTAACCTGCCAGGCACTGCCCCCCTCCCCGGAATGTGAATCTTTCAAAACCAAATGTCAAGTTACACATTGGATATTGCTTGTAGTCATTGTGGTGGAAAGATCATCCATTCAGGTACACCCTTCAATGTGCAGATCTATCGACATCTTTCTCAGCATTCTAGTTGGCTTTAGCAGTTTGACTGCTAGGGTGGAAAACTATGATGCCTCTGTGACGCAAGCAATGCTATCTGGTGTTTAAGAGGTGTTGACATACCTTTTAGCAAGCCTCGGATGGCCTGGTTCACCTGGTTAAAGGTTGCCTGGCAGCTGAAGTGTAACCTCAGCACATTCGTTCTGCTGGGTCAGTCTTCTCGGTCAACGCCGCGTCCCTGTGAGGCTTTTCGAAGCAGGGCCACAGACCCGGCCCTTGCAGCTGGGTGCTTCATGACAGCTGCTTCCTTTAAGAAAACATTTTTTTTTGTTTTTTCATTTTTCTTTTAGAAAGGCAAAGATGGGGTGGGGGAGATGAGAGAGAAATGTGAGAGAGATGGAGAGTGAGCGTTCTTCTAAATGCTGGTTCATTCCCTGAATATCCTGAATATCCCTGGGGAGGAGGGTCAGCTCAAAGCCAGCAGCCACTCAGGTGTTCCATGTGAATGGTAGGAGCTCCTGTACTTGACCACCACCTGCTGTTTCCCAGTGTGCACACCAGCAGAGAGCTTGATTGGAAGCGGGGTAGGAGGGCTTGAATCAGGCACTCTGATTTGGGAAGCCGGTGTCCCAGGCTGGATATGTCAAACGTCTGCCCTATTATATCAACTCCTGAGCTTCAATTTGACTCCTTTGCAAAAATTATTTTTTCACATGGTTTTTAGAATTACGTGAATTACGTAAAGCACCTGGCATGGGGCCTGGAAAAAAATCATATGTTCGTAATTGATGATAGTCACCGAACTCCCAGATGACAGTCACTTTTCCCAGGATTGCCAAGACCACATGCTGCAGGCTGGGCGGCTTAAAATAACAAATTGATTCTCTCAGTTCTGGGGGTGGGAAGTCAAAAAGCAAACAGCTGGCAGGGCCAAGCTTCATCCTAGCCCTCAGGGGAGTATGGTTTCCTGCTGTCCACATCCTGCTTGGCCTGCCTCTGCTTTCCCAGCGCAGCCTTCCCTAGCACCTCTGTGCCCATGCGGTGTTCACTGTGTGTTACTGTGTTCAAACTGCCTCTTCCTAAAAGGGCACCAGTCTGACTGGGTTATGCCCATCCCGATGAGCTCATGTTCACTCGATTACACTGGCAGAGATCTAATTTCCAAATAAGGTCACACACGCAGGAATTAGAGGTTAGAGTGTTAACATATATTTTTTGGAAGGGACACAATTCTACCTAGAACAATTTTCCATTATCCATGGGAAGACACTAATAATAAGTTGTGTAGTGACTGCAGAGTTTCTGGATGGCTTGTATTGTCTCCATCCAGGAAGATAAAGCTTTATACTTTTTTTTTTTTTTTTTTGTAAAGGGGAGTATCAGATTAAAGCTGGGTATGGGGGGATGAGTGCTTAGGGACAAATGTTGGGGCTCCAAGTGTAAAGCTGATGCTTAGGGTGTCCACATCCCATACGGGAGAACCTGATTCTATTTCCTATTTCTCTGCTCCTTAATGTTAATGTGTCTGGAAGGCAGTGGATGATGGCCCAGCTGGGGTCCATGTCATGCATGTGAAAGACCCAGATAGTTTTCGAGCCCTTGCTTTGGCCTGGTTCACTTCTGGTAGGCATTTAGGGAATAAATCCAATCATTAAATACCCCTTTAATTTGATCTTTTTCTGTCATGCTGCCTTTTTCAAATACATAAACAAATAAGTCTTAAAAAAAAAAAAAGATGCCTGAGTTCTCCATCAGAGTAAACTGGTTTGATCTATGGTTCCAGCTCCCAACAATGTCAGTGTCCTGACAATTTAGACCCTGGAAGGTCATGGTGATGGCCCAGGTAATCTGGCCCCTTCCATCCATATGGGAGCCTGGTTCCCAGTTCTGGCTTCAGTAAAGCTTTATTTATTTACTTGTTTACTTATAGGAAGTGAGCTGTGTATAATATTTTTGCCTGTTGATTGAAGCTGACATAGGAGGGCAGGATGGGAAGGAGTGGCCTCGCCACAGGCAGCTCTCACCCTATGGGCCCTGCTGGGCTGCTCGGTGTTCCTACTGCCAGAGTCCAGGCAGCTTGGAGACGGTCCTGCTAGAAGGCTTGTGGAAACCATGGCATTGCCCTCTCTCCATCCTTCATCGCAGGTGTCTCTCACCAACCGTGTGCTGAGCGCTGGGACACCCAGGATGTGCCTCACAGGAATGGAGGCCCTGGGCATGCAATCAGACACAGTGGCAGAGGCCAGAAGCTGCCAAGGATTCCATGGATCTGCAGTGCGAGCCTTATATGCCCAGGCACATGTGTTTCCACGACACACCTGTCATTTGCTTGAGTCCGACCTTTTCTGTATTTTTTTTTAAGATGTATTTATTTTGATAGGAAAGGTAGATTTCCAGAGAGAAGAGATAGAAAGACAGAAAGAGCTTGCATCTGCTGGTTCACTTCCCAAATGGCTATAATGGCTGGAGTTGATTTGATTGTCCAGGTTTCCCGCACTGGTGCAGGGTCCTAAGGCTTTGGGTCATTCTCTACTGCTTTCCCAGACCACAGGCAGGGAGCTGGATGGGAAGTGGAGCAGCCAAGACACAAACTGGTGCCCATATAGGATGGCAGCACTTGGAAGTGGAGGATTAGCCAGTTGAGTCATTGCACTATCCTCCCCTCTTTTCTGATTTACAGCCTCAAGCACCTCACCTGCTTCCTCCCTGGTAAGTTTCTTGGTCTGTCTGTGTTCACCCAAACAGGAGAGAACTTATGTTTATTCCCACTAGTCTCTCAAACTTGCAGGTTGTTCCTGGTGCTTAATGCCTTGGAAACAAACCGGTTCCTAGAGTGAGATAGACTCAGAGTCAAATCTCAATTCCAGATCTTTGCAACTGTTTAAACTTGACATCTTAAAAAAGTTGTAGACATGTATTGTGGTGCCATGGGCTAAGCTGCCACTTGGGGTGCCAGCATTCCATTTTGAAGTGTTGGTTTGGGTCCCAGCTACTCTATTTCCAAAACAGTTTCCTGCTAATATATGCTGGAATATATAATTGCTTGTTATGTAAGAGACCCAGATGGAGCAGTAGAATCCATTTGGAGAGCGGAGATGAAAAATTTCTTTATCTGTCTCTCCCACTCTCAAGGTCTTTCAAATAAATAAATAAATCTTAAGGAAGCAAAAATGCTGGGCCAGGCTCAGTAGCCTAGTGGTTAAAGTCCTCACCTTACACATGCTGGGTTCCCATATGGGCATTGGTTCTAATCCTGGCAGCCCCACTTTCCATCCAGCTTCCTGCTTGTAGCCTGAGAAAGCAGTCGAGTACAGCCCAAAGCCTTGGGACCCTGCACCCCCAGGGGAGACCTGGAGGAGGCTCCTGGCTCCTGGCTTCGAATCAGCACAGCTCCAGCCATTGTGGCTGATTGGGGAGTGAATCAATGGGCAGAAGATCTTCCTGTTTGTCTCTCCTTCTCTCTGTGTATCTGACTTTCCAATAAAAATAAAATAGAACCTTAAAAAAAAAAAAAAAAAAAAAAAAAAAAAAAAAAAAAGGAAAGAAAGAAACAAATGCTGGGCCCTGCGGCGTGGCCTAGCGGCTAAAGTCTTCACCTTGAATGTGCCAGAATCCCATATGGGCACCGGTTCAAATCCTGGCAGCTCCACTTCCCATCCAGCTCCCTGCTTGTGGCCTGGGAAAGCAGTTGAGGACGGCCCAAAGCCTTGGGACTCTGTACCTGCCTGGGAAACCTGGAGGAGGTTCCTGGATCATGGCACTGGCTGTTGCGCTCACCTGGGGAGTGAATCATCAAATGGAAGATCCTTTTCTCTGTCTCTTCTCCTCTCTGTATATCTGACTTTCCAATAAAAGTAAATAAATCTTAAAAAGAAAGAAAGAAGGAAAAGTAATAAATGCTAAGCATTAAGTCCTGAGAAGCAGGAATAGAAGTGAGTGACGAGTGACTGGGAGAAGACACGTGCGTTTCATGACAATCACTATTATATCAAATCTTCTTTCACCAAGCATGAACTTTCAGAACCATTCTTAAAAGAGCACATTTGAAAAACAGGTACTCATTTGAAAAGCAGGTAATTTTAAATGTACCTGTCCACATCCTCTTGTTCACTCACTATTTGGAAGAGAATTATGGAGAAGTGATAATTTGAAAAAAGAAAAGAAAAGCTTCAACCCTTCTAATTGTTCTAATTCTAATTTCTTTGTAAATCACACAAAACTTTTTCAGGTTTCTGAGACTTTATGTTTCACTTTTTAGAGCGATAAAATGCCAGAGAAAACTTATGAAAGATATGTACTTTTATTAGAAATGCTGAGATAAATTGGATTTTTTTTTAGTTTTTGAAGTTGTTTTCATTATGATTTATTTTTCAACTGAAATCTGATTTTGCCATGCAAGCAAACATTCTCTTTGCTTTGTAGGCAAAAGTTGTCTTTAATGAAAAACTTCTGGAAGGTGTTCAGTAACAGTTTCCAAATGATTGTAAGATTTCTGGCTATAATTGCAATGATTCTTCAATTATTTTTCTAAAAGTCTGTTTTGAACATGTTCAAAATTCCCCATCAAATTCCGCTTTCTCAAGGAATGCAGCTCAGTGTTACAAACTGAGTTAACATTAATGTCTGCTTTTGTAAAAGCAGTGTCTGTTGTTTTTAAAAGGATTGGATTCCTCCATTTTATTCTTGTCGCTATTCCACAAGATTATTTAAAAACCTGGAAGTTATGGGTCAGTGTTGTGGCGTGTCACCACACTGCAATCCCAGTATTTCATAGGTTGCCCGTTCGTATCCTGGCTGCTCCGCTTCTGATCTGGTTCCCAGCTAAGGCCTAGAAAAGTAGTGTTTGGACCCCTGCCAGCCATGTGGGCTGTCAGGATGAAGCCCCCGACTACTTTGGCCTGGCACAGCAATGGCAGTTGAGGCCATCTGGTGAGTGAACCAGCAGATGGAAGATCTCTCTCTCTCTCTCTGTGTCTCTGTCTCCTTTTCTCCATAAATTTACCTTTCAGGCAAATTAATAAATTAGAAGAATAATAAAAATAAAAACTAGGCAGTTACTGTTCTACCTAGAGAATTAAGTAACTTTGAAGAATGTAATTTCCTTATTTAATTTTCTTCAATACCCCTTTTAAGTCATTGCTGATTTAATTTCCAGTTGACTTATAGCAAAGGTCTTTGTAAAGGACCACTCCTTTTTAAAAAAAGAATTTTTTTTTACCTAAGTAAATTTGCATTTTAAACTCATTTTACATGAACTTTCAAAAAGTTGTTAATTTATTTGAAAGACAGAGTTGCATAGGAAAAAGAAAAGATAGGTAACAGACAGATAGAGAAAAAGAGGACTCCTCTCTCTGCTGGTTTACTCTCCACATGCTGCCAGGGTCTGGGACTTGACTAGGGTGAAGCCGGGAGCTAGAAGCTTCTGGGCTTTCCACGAAAGTGCAGGGGGCCCTAGCACTTGAGCCTTTTTCTTATTTTCTTTTAAAATATATATTTGTTTTTATTGGAAAGACTGATAAGACTAATGGAGGAGAGAGACAGAGAGAAAGATCCTCCATCCCCTAATTTATTCCCCAAATGGCTGCACTGAGATGAGGTTTTAGCCATTGAGGCACGGCGCTGGGACTGGGCCATTTTCTGCTGTGCGTTACTGAGAGCTGGATTGGTAGTAGAGCAGACACATCTTGAACCAGCCCCAAGATCGCCTTTTTTTGATTTATTCTTCTTGAACAAAAATTAAAAATTTTCACAAATACTTGGGCTTAAAAAATGACGTCTCAGTACAAATCATTAGGACATATTTTCACTCAAAATGGGAAGCTTTAGCACCAGTTACTGACAGGTTGAAATGTAACAATTTATTTGAATACTTGGCTGGAAAAAAAATGCTTATGTGCTTCTCCTGAGTTTTTACAAGAGCTAAGTTCAGGTTGAAAGGTCACTGACGTTTTTCGAAACAGTTCGTACGTCACTGGTGGGACCACAGGGCTGGCCTAGCTGACCTTAAGTACATAAAAGGTAGTACATTGATCTATGTGCCTGACAGTTTTGTTATTTTATTATTATTTTTTAACAATAACTTCATCAGTTTAATGTAAATAGAATTTATTGTTCATATAGTCATGGTGGTGCTCACGGAAGACACCAAGAGCACAGATTACAGCTGCTGCTAACACATGGGACCTGGTGCCATTTGTGCATTAACTCAGCCTTGGCTTCTCTCCGCAGGTCAAAAGAGGAGAATTTGATCTTTCCATACAAACGGGAAAAATACAGATATCTACAACAGTACTATGTGGTTTTCATTTCCCAATTTCAAAATGAAAATGAAAATGTCTCATATTCAGTGGATGGGAGTATTCATTGCTGCAATCTTTTATGCATGTGTTTGGCAGCGTCCACAGATTCCTAATGCATGTATGCACTGACTCAGCAATAAATGCATGAAGTACCTGGAGATTGATTTCAGCGTTGCTTGCTGCAGCCAAGTTGAGAAAGAGTTGAACGCTTCACGATACAGTGATAACTCTATTTGCTGCCAGCTACATGTGCTGACATAGATGTTTTTGATTTAATGATAAATTTCAGTAGCACATGTACATATATGATACAAACATTAACAAAATGACATTCACAACAAGGCTACTCCATCAAGTTTGTGGGTAGGGGGCCGATCTGTGGCCTGGTGGGTTGAACTTACCTGTTGCTTATGGTACTTTTGCTGTACATTGGAGCAGTGGTAATACACCCAGCCAGGGAAGCACCGAAGATGCTTTGTCCAGCTGAGAGACTCAGATGGAGCTCTGGGTTCCTGACTTCGGTCTGGTGCCAGGTCTTTGCAGCCATTTGCGGAGTGATTCCGGCGATGGAAAATATCTCCCTGCCTTCCCTCTACCCTCTTTCTCTGTAAACTCTGAAGAAATAAACCTTTTTCAGAAAAGATTTCTTTTTGGAAAGGCAGGTTTACAGAGAGAAGGAGAGACACAGAGAAAGATCTTACTTCTGTTGGTTCACTCCCCAAATGACCACAATGACCAGAGCTGAGTCGATCCAAAGCCAGGAGCCAGGAGCCAGGAGCTTCTTCCAGATCTCATACATGGGTGTGGGGTCCCAAGGCTTTGGGCCATCCTCGACTACTTTCCCAGGACAAAATCAGGGAGCTGGATGGGAAGCAGAGGTTCTGAGATTAGAATCGGCATTTGTGTGAGATCCCAGCATGTTCAAGGCGAGGACTTTAGCTGCTAGGCTATTGCACCAGGCCCCCTGTTTTTTCTTTGTTTGTTTAGTAGGTAGATTGTACAGAGAAAGGAGAGAGAAAGAGAAGTTCCATTTGCTGGTTCATTCCACAAAAAGCTGCCAAGGCCAGAGCTGAGCTAATCTGAAGCCAGGAGCAGGACTGCTGCCAGATCTCCCACATGGGTGCAGGGGCTCAAGAACTTGAGACATCCTCCACTACTTTCTCAGGCCATAAGCAGGAAGCTGGGTGGGAAGTGGAGCAGCTGGGGATGGAACTGGCACCAATATTGAATGCCAGCCCTGCAGGTAGAGGATTAGCCTGCATGGCCACCATGCTGGCCCTTGCAGCTGTTTCTCATCAGCAGATACTATGAAGTTATAGTATTAGACAGAAAAAAAAAGCTTTTCTTTTTGAAAGATATTTTTTACTTCTTTGGAAGACAAAGTTGCAGAGAAAGAGAGATGGAGAGAGTGAGAAAGATCTTTGATCTGCTGTTTCACTCCCCAGATGGCTGCAACAGTTGGAGGTAGACCAGGCACTAACCAGGAGCCAGAGCTTTCTGGGTTGCCCAAGTGGGTGCAGGGGCCCAGCATCTGGGGCATCCTCCACTGCTTTCCCAGGCACCGTGGCAGGGAGCTGGGTCAGAAGTGGGGCAGGCAGGTCTCAAGTGGGCACCTAATGGATGCTGGTTTCACAGACAGTGGCTACACCACAATGCTGACACCAAGAACAGTTTTCATCATAGATACTGGATTTTTTTCTCATTGATAAGATGTTTACTTTCATTAAATTTTTTTTTTTTTTGGACATAATTTGCTACTTTTTAGTTCCAGAAAGCTGATGACTTCTTGGGTTTTCGGCTCTTGCTGCTGGAGAGGCATTTGGGTTTAAGCAAAATTTAACTAAAGGAGAGGTTGCCTTATTGGGAATTTACTGTTTTCAAAAACTTTAAAAAAAAATTCTTACTTTATTTTGGGTGGGCTCCAGGAGGGGATGTCCTGCTCAGATCCCGACTCCAGTCACCATGTGCACGTGGTGAGCTGTTCCCGGGCCTGCCTGGAATCAGGGGCTGCTTTTTGGGGTGAGTATACCGAGGGGGGAAGTCTCCATGACTGGGTAGGTCTGGGGCCCACCCACCACCCTCATTGGGCGGTGAATGGGATTGGGGAGGGGCGCGACCTTGGGCCTGGGGATTTAAACTTCCAGCAGCTGGGAGGCTGTTGGTGGGCTCCAGAAGGGGGTGTCCTGCACAGATCCCAACTCCAGCCACCATGTGCACGTGGTGAGCTGTCCCCGGGCAGCCAGTGCACCATTTGGTGCCAGGCTCCACCTGCTGGCCACCCGGCTGGGACGCTCTGGGGTATTGGGTTGTCTGAATCGCTGCTTAGGTAGCTCCAGGTTGATCCTACTGTGCTTCTGGGATCTGAGTCAATCCTAAACATTCCCAATGGCAGTAACTCTTCCTTTGATGAACTTGTAATCACATAACAATGCTGAGCGGTGAACACCTGTTCATGCAAAAGTTAAGGCTTGGGGCCAGGCAGCGTGGCCTAGCGGCTAAAGTCCTTGCCTTGAATGCGCCCCGGGATCCCATATGGGCGCCGGTTCTAATCCCGAAAGCTCCACTTCCCATCCAGCTCCCTGCTTGTGGCCTGGGAAAGCAGTCGAGGACGGCCCAAAACTTTGGGACCCTGCACCTGCGTGGGAGACCAGGAAGAGGTTCCTGGTTCCCGGCATCGGATTGGCGCGTACCGGCCGTTGTGGCTCACTTGGGGAGTGAAACATCGGATGGAAGATCTTCCTCTCTGTCTCTTCTCCTCTCTGTATATCCGGCTTTCCAATAATAATAAAATCTTTTTTTTAAAAAAAGCTAAGGCTTGGGGCTTGTCCAGCAGGATATCCTTTTACCTGACATGATGATGGATCAGGAGACTGGTCACATTAGGCAGGGTCATAACATTAAGTAGCACTCGAGAACCATATCCGGTGGTAGATTCTGTGTGGGATGTGTGGGCCACACCCTGTGGAAAATCTAGCCCCACTGGTAAGCCCAAGAGTTTGGGTGGTTTTGGATTAAGGTAGGTGTGACCAAGGAGCCTGCCATCAATCACAGGTAAAGGAACCTGCAGCAGTCTGGACTTGTCAAGGCAGCAGCACCCGAAAGTGCATCCTGAATAGGGCGTGGGGTGGGCTGGGCTACAACATTCACCAGCTCACATAAGGCCAAATGGAAGGCCAGACTGCGCCGGGCACTGCCCTAAAACCCATTGGCATGTATGAGAACTGAGTCTGGGAGTGGATCAAGTGGGGGAACTTGGGAAACTCTCCTGGGGAGTCACAGCTCCCGCTGGTGAACATGTGGTTCAGACCTGGGGGTCGGACAAGCTGGGCAAAGTAGCTCCAACATTTGGCTAATGTGTAAATTGGTAATGGAACGGGATGTACTGGGCAGGACTGAGCAAACCTTAGCCTACAAGAGAAACTAGAAGCCAGGATGGAACACAGGTCATGCTGAGCTAGGCTCTTACACCTATGATCTACGTGAATCAAGGACGCTAAGCCACAGTGTCTAAGGCAGAGGCCAGGACAAGTGAGGGACTGAGCCAAGCTGAGTCAGAGCAGCCACTGGCATGCGCGTGACCTATGGCTGGGAACAGGCCTGGTTGGGGAGCTAAGGGGACACCCTAACTGGGTTGAGGTTCCCACCAAGGGGTGCGTGTGCTGGAATGGGGGCTGCGTTCTAACTAGGAAACAGTTGTAGTCTCCCGTGGCACTAGTGTGGACTGGGATTGAATGTACCAGGCCAGGCCAGACCCCAACACCATCTGGTGTTCTGGAGAACCAGGATGGATGTGGGACTGACTAGGCTAGGTCTCAACCCCCTACTGAGCCATATGTGAGCTGTATGTGGGTATGGACGAGCCATGGCTGGGCTGAAACATCCAACAACAAGAACCAGAATGGGTTGAAAGCCAGCCAAGAAAAGCCACTATTCCTGCTAGGACAGGAGGTGAACTGAGTAGGGCTGGCTCATGGACCCACTGGTATGCGCAAAATCTGGCATTGGGAGGGATTCTGATGGAGGAGCCTGGGCAACCCCTCTGGCAGGACACAATCCCTGCAAGTAAGCGCAAGAAGCATGATAGGAAACAGCCCAGAATAGGCCATGGAAAGTTTCCCACTGCATACATTTGGGATGGGTCGGGGGCAGAACAGGCTGAATCAGTACATGTCATCCATCCACTGGCAAATCTGAACACCAGAACAGAGTGTGGATCGAGCCACGTTCAGTCGCGACAAAACCCAGTGCACAATATGAAATGCCAGGGTGAGGTTGCCTGTACTGGATGTGACTGCAGCATCCAACCAGCATGCATGAGAACCAGGAAGGGAGGTGGCAGAGTTGGCATGTGGATTAAGGAGCTGGTCCCCTTGCCAGACAGCTACTCCCACTGGGAGAGCGTGGGCTGAGATGGGGCAGACCAGACTAAGCAGGGCTACAACACCTGTGCGCTGCATGTGGACTAGATTAGGGAAAAGCCAGGCTGGGCTGATTATTCCTACTGGTGCAAGCATAAATTAGAGTGGGTGAGGGTTGTTTGGGCTTAGCCACAGCATCAGCTGGCAGAAGCTGGCACTGGGGGCTAATTCTGTCAAGTCAAACCACAGAACCACCTGGAGAGTGCATAAACCGGGATTGAGAGAGACCCGGGAGGGAAATAGTGGGTTCCCCTCTCTTGGGTTACTACTCCCACGGGAGGGCATGAAAACTAGGATGGGGGCTGGGGTGGCTAGACAGAGAGGCACTGAACAACATCCGTGAGGGCTGGATAGTTGAGCTGGTTAGATGGAATTAAGCTTTAATACCCATTGACATGTACGAGAGCCAAATGGGATGTGGGACAGACTGGACTAGTCTGCTACACATACTGGCAAACCAGGGTAGGGGGCAGGCCTTGTGGGGGTTATTGTGGGTTGCTTCGACTAGGCTGCAGCTCCCACTGGTTGATGTGAGGGCCAAGTACGTGCTGGGCAGAACCAGGCTGGACTGCAACACCCACTGGTTCCAGTGGAAGTCAGGACTGAAACCAGAACCAACCCAGCAATTGCGACCACTAGCTGATCGTGGTGATGGACTGTACCGGGCCCTGTGCTTGCTAGCACATACAAGCATCTGGTCTGGGAACACCTCAAAGTTTCTTTGGGGATGTCCCCAATCGAAATGCTGGACTCAGAACCCTAACCAAGAAAAGACAGAAGAAAGAACAAGTCAATCAACCACCTCAGCTATATGTTGGCAGCGAAATATGGGGCAAACGGAAACTCTATCAACTAGTGGATTCTTCAACGACCTCACCGAGGTGGGAGTGGCGAAAATGGCAGCAATTCATAACTGGTGAACTATTAAAACTGCTTGAGCAAGGATCTCAGAGCATGCCCCACATCTGGGACTTGGGGAGGGTGGGAAACTGGGCGGGGCTTCTCCCTCAATATCCCCCTTTACCTCAGATACAAGAAGGAAACAATATGGACATAATAGTCTTACCCACTTCCCTATAGCCCCTGAACCATTTTACTGTAATTAGCTATGTAAAGATTGTCAACAATATAATTTAAAAAAATTTTAAAATTATTACTTTATTTTGATTTTTTTTACATGGTTGATTAGGACACAAAGGGTCAAGGGTTACAGGAAAGTGAGTAAGACCATTGCTTCCACAAAAACTTTGTTTATTTAATCCATTTGAAAGGCACTGAGGTTGAGAAAAAAATAAGACACACATACACAGACACATCTCTCATCTGTTGGTTCAGTTTCCAAATACCTGCAACAGTCAGGTCTGGATTGGATCAAGGCAGGAGCTGGGGACTCAATCTTGGTCTCTCTCTTGGTAGACAGGGGTCTAACTACTTGAATCTGATGCCTCCTGTGGTGCATGGCTGCAGCAAGCTGGCATCAGAAGTATATCTGGGAATTATCAGGCACTTTCCTATGGCAAGCCAGTGGCTTCCCTGAGCTTCCAGTTTGCTTAATCTAAATTGTTGGGGGTTGGGGGAGAGGTGAAGGCAGCATGGTGGCTCAATTGGCTAATCCTCTACCTGCAAGTGCCACCATAATTCCATATGTGCACTAGTTTAAGTGGAACAGCTGTCCACTTCCCATCCAGCTCCCAGCTTGTAAACTGGGAAAGCAGTGCAGAACGGCCTGGATGTAGGCATGAATGGAGAAATTATTTATTTATTTTTTGGCATCTAAGTAAACTTGTTTTTTAATGTGTTTTCCCATAAAGCTTTTGGGGTACTGTTGTATCTACATAGATCCTATTGACTCAGCTTCTCTGGAGAACCCTGACAAGCACGTTTCTTTTCTCTCTGTTCAATGGTTTTGGTCATGAGTTGGCCAGTAAGGAAGCAGGTCACGGAAAGTACAGTGATGCAACTGAGAGCCACACTTCCAAGGTCAGAGGCCCGTCTCACAGTGCACTCAACGAGCCTTGAATTTCTAATGTCCTTAGGTGCACTGTGATAACCTCAGTCAACATCCAGGCAGATAGCCAACAGGGAAGAGGGAAGAAGCTTGGACAAAGGGCAGAGAAAACCTGGGGCTAAAAGAGGGGGTGGGGTGTTCAAGAAACAAACAGCAAGATTCAGAATGGCCAGGTGGAACCAGCACAGGCCACAGGACACTAAGTACATTGACAGCTGGGAGCTGCAGAGCTAGATCCCGCCCATGCAGCTTTGATAAAACCCTCGCTGAACAGCACCAAGTCCCAGGGACTCATGGGAGACAGGGACATCCAGGTTGGCAGATGAGCCAAATATTGATCGAGTATTAGTACAGAGGAACCGAGTTTCCATGTGGAAACGGAGGCAAGACCCTTTTTAAGACCTACCCTAAGCGGAATTGACCCTGGGAGAAGCTGAAACAGGCTTTTGCTGTTGGAGACTTTTACTAAGTACACTGAGGACTGAGCAGTTAGGGTGCTTCCTGCCCCGAGCCGCGCCTCAGTTTACCCGCCTGCAGCACGCCCTAGACAAAACAGCACAGCGCTGGGCTGGGGCTGGGGTGAGGGCAGAGAAAGCCCGAGAGAGGAACTGGCCCCTGAAGTCCTCTCCAGGGCACAGATCACACTCCACTCCTGTATCCACTCCCCCTGCAAGGCGCCTTTCTGAGAAAATTGAGCAGCAGCTGCTTTGAAGGGTTTCTCCAGAGTTGCATTAGTTAACCCAAAATGCTGTCTCTTCTGATTGAACGGAACTGTTTTCTGGGTGAACAGGGATTCAGATTATACAACGTTTGATGCCGCTAGAACTAAACCCTGACTTTTCTGAGGTAGGAGCTTGCTGTCTCTAACTTTGAGATACCTGTTAACGTGTGACGTTTCTTTGTAGGTTACAAGCTCCCAATAGCAAGCAAACAGGCTAGCATCTGTGTTCCTCAGGATGTTTTGTTCTATCGCTCTGTAATATTAATCTCTTTCCTAACTCAAGCTTTATAGCACCTCTCTGTCTCTCAGTATGTCTGTTGCCCTGGCACCCTATTTTCCACCTATATAGGATTCTGAAAGTAAGGTTATTGCTCTTCACAGGATCCATCTATAATCACACAGAGCTGGCAAGGGTGTTAAAATATGGTTGGAACAGTATTGAGGTATAAATCTTCACTCTCTGCATTGTCAGCTTTTCAGTACAGGTCAATCATTTGCTCTTGCTTAACTACACATTGATGGCTTTTGGCATTGATCACAGGTCAATTAGCTGGTGTTGGACATTGCTGTGTTTTTAGCATTGTATGTGACTTTGGCTGCCATCACATTGGCTCTTGCAGGAGGAGGTGTTCTGGTCCCTGATAGCAGAGATGTCTTCCTAATTCTTTCTTACTTCACTTGTGGCTGCATTTACAATACGTTTTGTTTAATATGTTTTGTTTTGTGGAACAGTTTTTTCTTTGTTTTTTTTTAAAAAAAGATTTATTTATTTATTTAATTGCAAAATCAGATACACAGAGAGGAGAGACATTGAGGAAGATCTTCCGTCCATTGATTCACTCCCCAAGTGACTACAATGGCTGGAGCTGAGTCTATTTGAAGCCAGGAGCCAGGAGCCTCTTTTGGGTCTCTCATGCAGGTGCAGGGTCCCAAGGCTTTAGCCTGTCCGTGACTGCTTTCCCAGGTGACAAGCAGGGAGCTGGATGGGAAGTGGGGCCACTGGGATTAGAACCGGCGCCCATATGGGATCCTGGTGCATTCAAGGCGAGGACTTTAGCTGCTTGGCCACCACGCTGGGCCTTCTTAATTGTCTTTTTTCCTTTTTTTTTTTTTTTAAAGATTTTATTATTATTGGAAAGCCGGATATACAGAGAGGAGGAGAGACAGAGAGGAATATCTTCCATCCGATGTTTCACTCCCCAAGTGAGCCGCAACGGGCCGGTGTGCGCCAATCCGAAGCTGGGAACCTGGAACCTCTTCTGGGTCTCCCACGCGGGTGCAGTGTCCCAAAGCGTTGGGCCGTCCTCAATTGTTTTCCCAGGCCACAAGCAGGGAGCTGGATGGGAAGTGGAGCTGCTGGGATTAGAACCGGCGCCCATATGGGATCCCGGGGCGTTCAAGGCGAGGACTTTAGCCGCTAGGCCACGCTGCAGGGCCCAGTAATCTACTTATTGTACTTCACCCTGTGTAAAGATTCTCCATCTTATCAAACATGTCTGTACCTTATACCTCATTCCATTTTTTGGAAAGATCAATTTAGGGACAGCATTAATAGAGTTACAGAGAGGAGACACACACACATGTATACACACATGCACACACACACAGTTCTATCCATTGATCATTCCATCCACAGTGGTCTGACACTGTGAAGCCAGGAGCTTGTTTCAGGTCTCTCATGTGGATTCAGGGGCTCAAGCACTTCAACTTGCTGCTTTCTCAGGCACATTAGTAGAGAGCTGGATTAGAAGTAGGGCAACCAGAATATAGACCGTTGCCCATATGGGATGCCAGTACAGCAGGTACTGGTTTAATCCACTAAAACACATGGCATATCCAATCTTATTCTAAGTTCATTTTATTTTATTTATTTTAAATATTTATTTTCACTGGAAAGGCAGATTTACAGATAGAAGGAGAGACAAGGCTCTTTCATTCGCTGGTTCATTCCCCAAATGGCTGCAATGACCAGAGCTGAGCTGATCTGAAGCCAGGAGCCTCCTTGGTTTCTCCCACATGTGTACGTGGTGCTCACAATTTGGGCCACCCTCTATTGCTTTACCAAGCCACAAGCAGGGGCCTGGATCAGAAGTAGAGCAGTTTGGATATAAACTTATGTCGATAAAGGATGCTGGTGCTTGAAAGTGGAGGATTAGCCAATTGAGCCTGCACTAGTCCCTATGATTATTTTAATTTTTATTTATTTGAAAAACAGAGGCAGAGATGCACACACATACACGCACACACACATACTCACAAGACCATGCATTTACTGATTCACTCCTCAAATGCCCACAATAGCCAGGGCTGGGCCAATGTGAAGCCAGAAGCCTAAACTCAATCCAGGTCTCCCACATGAGTGGCAGGTACCAAATACTTGAACCATCACTTGTTACCTTCCTGTGTAAAGGTTAGCAGGAAGCTAGATGGGAAGGGGCAATGAGATTTGATCCCAGTATTCCCATGCGAAATTCAGCTATTACAAGTGGTGACTTAACCCACTGCACCCCACTGTCAACTCCCAACTCCTTTTAGAGGCAATGTGTAAATGTTGGAGCCACATTTTTATCTATGGAAAAGATGGAAAATAAAACATTCTGTGACTCTGTTATTCAGAAATAGTCTCTGTAAGCTTTCAAGGTTAAGTATATCTACCTTTAAGGTCTGACACAGATCATTTTTACAGACAAGCATGTAACTTGAAAATTCAGAGAATATGCTGAACAGTAGACTGTTTGCATTCAACTATTTAACATGTAGAAGGGTGGATATTTTTAGTGATCCGGCAGGCCTGTGACAAGTAGAAGCACAGTTCTGTTGACTAGCTGGGCAGGGTGAGTCAGCAGGCTGGTGAGTCACGTAGTTGCCAAGTGTTCATGTCACAATTTCATGTGGAGGAAGAGCTCCTAATTGATAATATGTGGCCAAATGGATTTAGTGCCTCCCAATAAATCATTCTCCTCTTGATTGTTTTGACAAATTGCCACCCAACTGCAGTAATGCATTCCTAGTTTCCTTTGTGGGTAAATATCTGACTTAATTTTGGCCATTGAGATATAAACAGATGTACACACAGCTCCTGGGAAATGTTCTTCCATTTCTCCTGGCTGGAATGTAAATGCAATGGTGGGAGTTCAGCACCCATTTTGGACTGAAAGGATGAGTCCTACAGACCAGGGAAGGGTGACTGTGTGCTGGCAGGACCCTGGTTTCCTCAAATTTTGTAAAACCACCACACTAGTCTTGTGATGTTCATCCCTGAATTTTTTAAAAAATTATTTTTTAATTAATTTTTTTAAATATTATTTACATAGTTGAGAGGGATACATGCCCATGTGGACCCCTGATTAGGATGGGGAGGGTCAGAAGAAGGTGGGTGGTGTGTGCAGGGGAGGAGGGGAAGGGATTGCTACTTACTGTCAAACTGCATCAGCACCCGAGGAGGATGACTCATCAGAGACCCTGACTTGGGGAAGAGCATCCCAAGGGTATTACTTGAATAGCTTTGATAGTTCTGAAAAGTTGTTGATTTCATTGCTCCAAGGGTTGAGAAAATCTTTCCAAGGTCTATTGGCTGACAAAGTCCACCTGAGTGCATCCACAGACCCAGGCACTTGGTGCAGAGCTTAGCCAGGAGAGTGGTCCAACTTGTTCTGCTTTCCATCCTCTGTCAAGGCAATTGACTTTTCCTGTTGGCCTAGATGAGCTAGTTGTCATGTCCCCCCGTGCATCCGGGTATTTTGTTGACCTCACAGCACCAGCAATGGAGACCCATTCCCAACACATGCACTCCAAGGCCAGACCACACATTCTGTGATTTTCCCTGTGGCCAGGGTCTAAGTCTAGGGGTTTAGTCAGAGAGTCTCAAGAAAGCTCACCTGCAGTGATCTCAGACTTGATTTTTAAAAAAGATTTATTTATTTTTTATCAGAAAGGCATATTTACAGAGAGGAGATACAGAGAAAAAGATCTTCTATCTGCTGGTTAACTGCTCAAATGGCTGCAATGGCCAGAACTGAGTCGATCTGAAACCAGGAGCCAGGAGCTTCCTCCAGGTCTCCCACATGGTGCAGGTTTCCAAGCACTTGGGCTATCCTCCACTGCTTTCCCGAACTATAAGCAAGGAGCTGGATGGAAAGTAGAACAGCTGAAACACAAATTGATGCTGGCACTTGGAGGTAGAGGATTTGCCAGTTGAGCCACTGCACCAGCCTCCAAACTTGACTCTATTGTATGCCGGCCAGTGTAGGGTTTGATGTGGTCTGTCACTTGCACCAGCCAACACCCATAATGGAGGATGCGGCTGCCTGGTTCGCTCTGCTCTCTGCTCTCATGTGAATTTATGCATGTTACCCAGCTAGCCCACCTGGTTCTCACACATACCAGCAGGTACTGTGGTCTAGTTGAGGTGACACTCAATAAACCCCACCAGGCCTGTCCCCAGCTCTTGTGTTTACATGTGACAGCCTTTACTGCAGCCTGGCCTGACCCACTCATTTCCCATTCAGTGCTCTTGCTCACCCATAGGTGCCGTGGTTTAGCTCAGCCTGACTTGCTGCTAGAGCTGGCCCTCACAATATGACAACAGTTGTCGCCTTGACCAACCTGGCCCACCACTGATCTGGTTCATGTGCTTATCAGTGATAGGTACAGCCTAGCAGGGAGTGCCCACAGTTCCCCTGCAAGGAATGCTCCCAGCCCTGGATCTTGTGCCTGCCATGGGCTACTGCAGTCTAGCCTGATATGACTCATACTGTCTTGGCACTGCCAGGGGGTGCTGCAGCCTGGTCTGACTGGCCTGCACCCATTCTGGTTCTCATGCACACCAGCAGGGAAGAAGCCTAGCCCAGACTGGCCCACTCCCAATACTAACTCTCACATTTACCAGTGAAAACAGCAACCCAGCAAGGGAGTACTTAAAGGTCCCCCACCAGGCCCGCTCCAAGCTCCGAGTACAGTGTGTTCCAACAAGTACTGTAGCCCAGTCTGAGACAGCCTGCTTCTCAGCAGTGGGAACTGTGCCTAGCAGGGGAGTTCCCCAAGTTCCCCTATCAGCCTCACCCCAGCAATGGATCTCATGTGTGCAGGTGGGTGCTGCTACCAGCCTGACATGGTCAGCGTCCAGTCCTGGCACTTTCTAATGGGTACTGTGGCCTAGCCTGACTGGCCTGCATCAGTACTAGCTCTCACCAAAGGGTGATACAGCGTAGCCCAACCAGGCTGTTCCCCAAACCTGACTCGCGTGTGATCTAGCATGTGCCATGTTCTACCCTGGCCTGTCCCACACTCATTTTGGCTCTCATAAGTGGCAGTGGGTGCTGGAGCCTACTCTAGTCTGCCACGCCCTCCAAGACCCAGGCCATAGGTGTGCTGAGGGTTGTTGCAGCCTTGCCGAGCCAGGTCTGCACATAGCTCTGGCTCTTGCACTCCACAATGGGAGCTGCAGCTTAGCAGGGGAATTTCCAGAGTTCCCCTACAATGCCCTTTCCCAGCCCTAGATCTTGTATGTGTTGGTGGGTTGTTCAACCCTGCCTGGAATGGCCCAAGGGCAGTCTCAGCTCTTGATGTTGGGTGTTGCAGGCCAGCTAGGCACCATCCATACCCTGTCCTGGCTCTTGCATGTGCCAGTGGGTGCTTAGGCCTGGCTAGCCTGGCTTGCCCCCAGACCCAGCCCACACAAACGGTGATGAGTGCTGCAACCTTACCTGGCCTGTTCTGCCCCTAACCCTGGCTCTAGTGCTCCCCATACTAGCTGTACTGGCCCCCCAGTGAGAACTTTGGCCCAGCAGGGGAGTTCTCCAAGTTGCCCCATCAGGCCTGCGTCCAGTCCCAGATCTCATGTGTGTCATCAGGACAGCAATCCTACTTGGCATGGGCTACCCTCAGTTCTGGCCTTTGCATGTGCCTGCTGGCCCCTGGTCCTGCCTGACCTTCTCCCAGTTCCAGCCCCCATGGGTGTCTGGTGGGTTCCTGTCAGGTGACTTCTGTTGTCCAGCCTGGCTAGGCCAATCACTACTCCCAGATCTCAGCATAAATTGGAGGATGCTGCAGTTATGTAGAGGTGAGCCCACAATTCCCTAACAGAATCTGCTCCTCAGATCCAGTCATTTGTGTTCTGGTGGGTGCTGCAGCTCGGTCTGATGTGGCCCAGCCCTGCTTGGACATTTATGAGCAAGTATTGTGGCCTAGCCTAGCCAGGCATGACCTTCAGTCTGGCATGTGCGAGCAGCAGAAAGCAGCAGGCAATGCTACTTAGCCCTGCACAGGTTTTTCACATGGGGGAGTGTATTGGCCTGGCCCAGACATGCCCTTGTGTTTCACCTCTAAACCACTCCATATCAGCTCCCTTGCTTAGCTGCAAGTACACTTGCCTGGGCCATAAAGGTCCCAGAAGTCATTCCTCCTCATCACACTTGCTCTCATCTTGGCCTTTCCCACTCTAATACAGCCCAGGCCTCCTTCTCCAGGCAATCTGCAGCTTCCCAGGCCTGGGGTGGTATGTCCTAGCCTGGAGTTCCCCACCTTCCCCACTTATCTTTTTTTTTTTTTAATTTATTTAAAAAAATTTTTTTGTTGTAAAGTCAGATATACAGAGATGAGGAGAAACAGAGAGGAAGATCTTCCGTCCTTTGATTCACTCCCCAAGTGACTGCAACAGCTGGAGCTGAGCTGATTAAAAGCCAGGAGCCAGGAGCTTCTTCTAGGTCTCCCACGTGGGTGCAGGGTCTTAAGGCTTTGGGTCGTCCTGGTCTGCTTTCCCATGCCACAAGCAGGGAGCTGGATGGGAAGCAGGGCCACTGGGATTAGAACCGGTGCCCATGTGGGATCCTGGCATATGCAAGGCTACTAGGCTACTGCACCGGCCCCCCTTTTATCTTAAAAAAAAAAAGGGAAAGAAAAGAATCAAGAGTAGTTAACTATGCTGGCACACTGGTATAGCTAACAGAAAGTTGGCATTAACCAGGTGCAGAATGCCTGGCAGCTATTGGCTGCTTTTGTCCCAGCAGTGGAATACTTGCCTAGGTACAGTGTAACCTAGAGTTGCCTACAACTGGGGCCCTTAATTTCTTTTACATGAAAAAGAAATATAGTCTCATCATGTTTAAGTTGCTGATAAATTTGTTTTAATACTTATATATTTAGCTAAGCTTAATTATAATGGATGTAGACTTACTTATTTACCTAATAGGGGAGTTGCTGACTCACCTGTGGGAGAACTGGGAGGCAATGATCTCACTGAGGAGGACACAGCCCCGAGGCAGCCAGCCTTGGTTTCATGTAATTCATGTTGGTGCTTGCCATGTGCTCTCTAGCTCAGGACTCCAGGCTGTGGACCTACCTGCAGGTACAGCTCTTCAGAGCTGGGTCTTGATCTGTATCCCTGCATTTGGTTAGGGAGGGAGTGGGACCACAAATCCCACCGGCCTCCTGGTTGGCATGCACTGGAAGCAGCCCTGTGTAGAAATCACGGGAAGATGAAGATGTGCACGCAAGGGTCTCCTTGTGGGGAGTTTTTATTTGATTTTCTTTCCTTTTTGTTATTATTCACTTATTTGTTAATTTTGTGTTTCCCTAGGCTCTAGGATTTCCCCTCCCCCACTGATTTTCCCCGTATTATTACAATAGTATAGTTCTTCAAGTACAGTCATAAGTCCATCATTCTGCTATTTAAATGTATCCTGACATTTATTTTTATGTGAAAGGCAGAGTTACAGAGTGAAGGAAAAATAGGGAGATAGAGAGATATCTTCATCTGTTGGTTAAATCCCAAATGGCCACAATGGCTAGAGCTGAGATGATCCAAAGCCAGGAGCCAGGAGCTTTCTCTGGGTGTCCACGTGGGTGCAGGTTCCCAAGGCTTTGGGCCGTCCTCTACTGCTTTCCCAGGCCACGAGCACGAAGCTGGAAGGGAAGTGGAGCAGCTGGGACACACAAAAAACTGGCAATCATATGGCATCCTGGTGTATGCAAGGTGAGGATTTAGTCACTGGATCACTGCGTTGGGCCCAAGAATTACTGTTTTAAGCTGATCTTGAAGAGAGCTTGTTTTGAACACACTGACCCCCACCAATAGCTGATAGCAGCTGGAGACAATTGTCCCACCTGTGAGTTCCATCGAATGGCTCTCTTCTACACTCTGAAATCTCCAAGGAAGATGAACCCTCTAATTCTGAAGGGGTGAGCAGAAGAGAGTCCAGCTCAGGGAGGTGGGTGTTGTGGGCTGACTTGTGGCTCTACCAAATTTAAAGTTAGGGAAGATATAGAAGCATGCTCATATGGACTAGAGCAGCAGAGGAGAAAGCCAGCAGTTTACATAGGAGGTCTTTCTTCGCTTATCACAAGATTCTTTTATTTTTTTCTGTTTTCCAATTTTTAAAATATTCTTAAAAAATCTTTTTCATGGTAATTACATAGTTGATCAGGATGGAAAGGATCGAAGGCTAGGGACAAATGTGTGAAATAATTATTTCCAAATTTGCTATTTCTTCTTGATTCTTGGGGAAGGGGAGAGATAAAGGGGGATGCCACACCCAGCTTCCCAAATGCCCCAGTACCCAGGGGTGGGGAGCAGCTACCGTTATTCACCTAGGTTCCCGGTGTGTGCATGTTCCTAGGGTTCTGTCAACTGGTTAGATAGTTCTGAAATGCTGTTGATTTCACTGATCCAGGGATGATGTAGCCCTCTCAATGTCCATTGGTTGACGTGGTCAACCTCAAGTCTCCATTAAATCAGGTTTTTTCTGTCATCGTTTGGCTGGGATACTCATCCAATTCACTCTGTTCTCCTACCAAATGGGCTGCCATACTCTCCATGTGCATCAAAGTCTGTGTCCATTGCTCCACCCTTTTCACAGAGAAGGGCATATTCTTGCAGGCGAGTCCAAGGACCTTAGCCAGGTGACCTGAGCCCTGCTGGATCATCCACCCCTGGGGCTCACAAACTTGGCACTCACCTCACAGGTGGGCCAAGAGACCTGGGCCTGGCAACCCGAACCCAGCCAGATTCCTCACCCCTGGGGCTCATGAACCCAGCCCCCCGTTTGGGTGTGTCCAAGGGCCTGTGCCAGGCAATCCAAGCCTCATTGTATCCCCCACCCCTGAGACTAATGTACCCGGCACATCTTTTAGGTAAGAATAGGGATCCGGACCAGTTGACCTTAACCCTGCCGGATCCCCCACCCCTGGGGCTCACGAACCTGGTACCCACCTCTCAGGCAGGCACAGGGACCTGGGCCAGGTGACCTGAGCCCCACTGGCTCCTCAGCCCCCAAGGCTCATGAATCCAGCATCCACTAACCCCAAGCTGGCATGGCTCATGTCACCTCAGCATCCACTATTGTACTGTGCAGACTGGCTCAGCCTAGTCTGTCCCCAGTTCCAGCTCCTGTGGCGGGTGCTACAGCTTATCCAGGCTAGCCTGAGCATTGTCCAGCCCTAATGTGAACTGGCTGGTGCTATGGCCTGACCTGACTCCTCCTGTACCCTGATCTGGTCCTCAGATCTGCCAGTGGATGTTATGAATTGGCCCAACCTGGTCTGTCTCCAGACCTGATCCACATGTATGATGGCATGTACTGTAACCTGGCATGGTCTGGGCTACTCCCTGCCTTGATTCTTGCACTCACCTGCAGGGACTTTGTCCCGACAAAGGAGTTTCCCAAGCTCCTCTAGAGGGTCTCCTTCCTGTGGCAGTTCTCACACACACCAGTGGGTCTTTGGCCCAGGTTGACCTTATCTACCTTCTGTCCTAGCAGGAACAGTGGTCTTGCTCAACCAGCCCACACCCATTCTGTTTCTTACTGTTGGGTGTTGCAGCCCAGCAATACCTGGTCTGTACCCAGACACAGCTTTCACATGGTTTAGCAGGAGTCAAGACCTAGACCAGCCAGTTCTACACCCATCATGGCTCTCACAAGTACCGGTTAGTGCTGGAGTCTAGCCTAATCTGCCAGTTCCCAGAGCCAGTTCACATTTGGACCAGTGGAAGCCATAGTCATGTCCAGCCCAGCCTGATGCCCTAAGTCTGGCTCTCATTCTCACTCGTGGGAATCCAAATCAAGCTGGAAAATCCCCTTAGCTCGCCAGCCAAGCCTGTTCCCACCCACAGCTCTTAGACATGCTAGTGGAGATTGTAGCTCCACAGGGGTGAGCCCACATTTGCACACCAGATTCTGCTACTAGACCCAGTTCTCTTACCTGCTAGCTATTGTTATGGCCCATCCTAACCTGCTAGCTATTGTTATGGCCCATCCTAACATCATCCATCCCCTGTTCCAACTCTCACTGGTAGACCCCAGCCTTAACTTTAGTGTGTGCCAATGAGTGGTGCTTGGTGATGTTTGATGCAAATTACCCCAGCTCAGGTCTCTCACATGTGCTTGTATTTTGACCTGACCATTAAAGGTCCTCCTATTCCACCTTCCAAACCATTTGGTCTCAGCTCCTCTTTTACATACATGTGCAGTGACTTTGTCCATAGAAGACCTTCAACAGTAAATCTTTACCTGGGCATAAACCCACAGGGTTATTGATGAATCACCATCACCTGTGCGTTCACCCTTCCCCCTTGCAAACCTACACTCCCAAATCCCCGGAGTGTGCCGCCAGGAGGCCTGAGGCTTTCACCCAGCACCTTTGGCACCCAGGAAGCCCATGTCCTCTTCCAGTGGGCCACATGGCCTGGTTGAACACACCTGTGGCAGTTATAAAGCCTCCAGGTTGGGGCAAACCTGAAGGCCTACTGAGTCTCCACTCTCCAAGTGGCCATACCACTTGGCTGTCCGGACTTGTATCAAAAGATTCTTACGATACAGATTTGATAATCTACTTGGGAAATAGTTTTCCATTCATTTCCTATGTGTAATTATATATAATTTTTTTGAGAGACGCATAGCCAGAGAAGGCAAGAGAGGGAAAGATGGGAGAGAAGGAGAGAGAGAGAGAGAGAGAGAGAGAGAAAGAGTGAAAGAGAGCAAGCATTTCTATTCACTGGTCTGTTTCCCAAATGTTGCAACTTCTGGGATTGAGCCAGGCTGAAGCCGCAAATTGGAAACTCAGTCCAGTGGGTGACTTAACTCACATTTCATGCACTAGTCTAAATACCTGTCTTTCCCTGTGTTTTAAAGCATGGAGCAGATCATGTGGATTAGCTAACTCCACACCCAGAGGAGCCCCTCCCAGTCTGTTTCCTTTCACTAGAGGCAACAGAGTTGAAAACATTTCCCAGATCCCCTTCTACCAGATATAACCAAATGTCTGGTTTCCCCAAGGCAGTCTTGTTTATTTCTGTGGACTGAGCATAATCATTAAAAATATTCTCTTGGCTCTCATGGTTACAGTAGGGACTTGGGAGTTAGTAGCAATGATGGGTTCTTTTTATTTTATTTTATCTTATTTTTATTTTATAGCCTTCATTATTATTATGATGATGAGTAGGGCTGGCTCATGGACCCACTGGTATGCGCAAAATCTGGCATTGGGAGGGGTTCTGATGGAGGAGCCTGGGCAACTCCTCTGGCAGGACACAGTCCCTGCAGGTAAGCACAAGAAGCATGATAGGAAACAGCCCAGAACAGGCCATGGAAAGTATCCCACTGGCATACATTTGGCATGGGTCGGGGGCAGACCAGGCTGAACCAGTTCACATCACCCGTTGGTGAATACAAGCACCAGAACAGAGTGTGGGTCGAGCCAGGTTCAGTCGTGACAAAAACCAGTGCACATTATGAAATGCCAAGGTGAGGTTACCAGTACCAGATGTGGCCTCAGCGCCCAACAGAACATGTGAGAACCAGGAGGGAGGGGGCAGAGCCAGCAGGGGGAATATGGAGGTGCTCCCCTGCTGGACAGCTACTCCCACTGGAGAGTGTGAGCTGGGATGGGGCAGACCAGACTAGGCAGGGCTACAACACCTGTGGGCTTCATGTGAACTAAACCAGGGAAAAGCTAGGCTGGGCTGATTGTTCCTCCTGGTGCAGGCAGAAATTAGAGTGGGTGAGGGTTGTTTGGGCTTAGTCTCAGCATCAGCTGATAGAAGCTGGCACTAGGGGCTCAATCTGTCAAGTTAAATTCCATAACCACCTGGAGAGTGTATAATCCAGGAGTGGGAATGGCCTAGAAGGGAAATAGAGGGCTCCTCCCTCTTGGGTTATCACTCCCACTGGAGGGCACGAAAACCAGGACAGGGGCAAGAGTGGCTAGACAGAAGGGCACCCAACAGCATGTGTGCAGACTGGACTGGATAGTAGAGCAGGTTGTGCTGAGCTAGGCTTCAATGCCCACTGACATGTAGGAGAGCTGAATGGGATGTGGGACAGACTGAACTAGTCTGCTGCACATACTGGCAAGCACGGAACCAGGGCAGGGGGCATGCTAGGTAGGGGTTATTGTGGATTGCTCCAACTAGGCTGCAGCTCCTCCCAGGTTTCTGAGAGGGCCAAGTGTGTGCTTGGCAGAATCAGGCTAGACTGCAACACCCATTGTTGTAGTGAAAGACAGGGCTGGAAACAGAACCGACCCAGCAATTGCAACCACCAGCTGATTGGGGCGATGGACTATAATGGGCCCTGTACTTGCAAATACACACAAGAATCTGGTCTGGAATCACTTGAGACAAAGTTTCTTTTGGGATCTCCCCAGTTGAACTGCAGGACTCAGATCCCTAACCATGAAAAGACAGAGGACAGAGCAAACCAATCAACCACCCCAGCCATATGTCGGCAGTAAAAAACTGGGCAAACGGAGACTCTAAGATGGACTAAGTCAATTAGAGGATTCCTCAGTGACTTCATCAAGCTTAGAATGGCGAGACTGGCAGCAATTCATGTGTTCAACAATCAAAACCACTTGAGTAAGACCCTCGGAGCATGCCCCAAATCGGGAATCTGGCAATGGGTGGGAGACTGGATGGGGCTTCTCCCTTTACCTCCCCCTTTACCCCAGATATAGAAAACAATGTGGAAATAATAGTCTTACCCACTTTCCCGTAGCCCTTGAAGCTTTGTGCACTAATTAACTATGCAGATTGTCAAAAAAAAAAAAAAAGAAAAAAGAAAAAAGAAAAAGTTCATCTGCAAACACAAGTGACCACAAATAGCCAAAGCTATCCTGAAAAACAATAATTAAGTTGGAAAAATCACAATTCCAGACCTCAAGATATACTACAGAGCAGTGATCATCAAAGTGGTCTGGTACTGGTACAGAAACAGAGAAGAAGATCAATGGAACAGAATAGAAACACCAGAAGGGAGCCCACACATGTATAGAAAACTAACCTTTGAGAAGAAAACTGAAAACAAGCCTGTTCTCTTTGACAGATACTGTTGGGACAACTGGATAGCAGCTTGTAGAATTAAGAAGCAAAACCCACACCTGTCGCATTATAAAAAATATCAACTCTAAATGGATCAAGGACCTAAATCCATACCCAGAAGCCATCAAACTATTAAAGGAAAACATAGGAAGCACTCTCCAAGAAATAGGAATGGAGAAAGACTTGTTAGAAAAGGTGCCAAAAGCACAGGCAGTCAAAGACAAGGTAAACAAATGGGACTACATCAAACTAAAAATCTTCTGTATATTAAAGGAAACTATTAACAAGGTGAAGAAGCAAGCAATAGAATGAGAGAAAATTTTTGCATACTACACAATTGATATGGGACTAATATCCAGGATTTACAAAGAGCTTCAGAAACCCAGGGACAGTTAAAAAACAAAACAAAACAAAACAAAACAAAACAAAAAAACCAATCAACTAAATAAAAAAACCCTGTTAAAAAATGGGCAAAGGAAATGAACAGACATTTCTCAAAAGAACAGATTCAAATGGCTAACAGACATATGAAAAGATGCTCAGGCTCCCTAACCATCAGAGAGATACAAATGAAAACCACATTTAGGTACTACCTAACACCAGTCAGATTGTCTTACATTCAGAACTCAACCAGCAACACCTGTTGGTGTGGATGTAGAGAGAAAGGTACCCTTCTTCATTGCTGGTGAGAGTGCAGGCTAGTGCACCACTATGGAAATCACTATGGAGAGTGCTTAGAGAACTGCAAATAAACCTGCAATATAACCCAGCTAGCCCACTCCTAGAAATATACCCAAAGGAAATGAAAACTGCATATGAGAAGGGCATCTGTAATCTTATATTTACAGCAGCACAATCTACAATAGCAAAGACATGGAAGGAACCCAGATGCCTATTCAAAAAAGAGTGGCTAAAGAAATTGTGGTATATCTACTCCATTGAATATTATTCAGCCATTAAAAAGAATGAAATTATATAATTTGCAACTAGATGTCCCAAGTAGAAACCATTATGTTCAGTGAAATAAGTCAATCCCAAAAAGACAAATACCACATGTTCTCACTAATATAAGGAAACCATTGTGCAAATTGGAATGTATATTGATGGAATAATGGGGACTACCATATCCAGAGGTGAAGACACAATGCAACATGCAACTCTACTTCCAAACAAAAGATAGACTCTCAATGAAAGTGTTGAACATAACTAGATAACAGGATGCTGGACTGTCTGACATTGTCTGTACCAGCAATGTCAGGGCACACTACTGATGGAATTGTAACTCATTATGAAGAAATGTACTGTTGTGACAATATGAGAAAAATCAATTGGGGAGTGGAAATTGGGGGAGGAGGATCCTAGACTATACAGAATTGTACAACACAATTCAAAAATTAAAATAAAAATAAAGAAAAGAAAAGGAAGGAGGAAGATAGGAGAAAAATGTACTGGGATGTGAAGCCAAAGTGATTGAGATGAATGACACAAATCAATAGAAATATTTCTAACACAGAGAAGTGAATTGCAACCAATTTTTTTTCAGATCATGCCTAAAGTTCAGTGGGAGGTGAAACTCCATTTTAAACTGAAATAATAAATGGCTTCATTGTTTGATAATATGTCTGAGAAAGTGCTTCACGTAAACGTATTAGGAAAGTCTTGGAATTCATATTATAAACTACTGATATTGATGAAGATATTACAAAACTCATAACGTAGCACTACTATGAAGATGTTAGTGAAAATTACTAATAAGGTGGCCATTAGTCTATTAGTATTTCACAGTCACTGTTGAAGAACACTGAAACGTCCCAACATTTTATATTTTATTTATGAAATAAATTCATTATAGATATTTTCAAATTTGATAACAATCTTTAACATTTTGGATGGCATCAATCATGAGGTGTGAACCTAGAAGAAACCATTCTAAAGCCACAGAAACATACTTTGATCCATCATGATGGAGAGAGGGCTGAATCCTCTTTCTGTATTTTAGAAGCATATTTTACAAAACCTCATGCTATGACGAACAAAGGCCATGCATCCCACAATGTGGCAAAAAGACAGACAAAACCCAACATCACTTGCTTTTCACTTTTTGTGATCTTTATGATATTCAGTAGTTTGCAAAACTTCATAGTTTCTGTGGATTTCTTTTTGTTTCCCAATAGATATCTGCCTATTTAAAAATCCCTTTGTCTTACAGAAAATCCTATATTGTACGAGCTTGAGGCTCCCACACACCTAGATTGCAAGTTTCACTAATAATTTTTCTTTGATTTGTTGCCTTTTTTTTTTGCTCCAACAAGAAGAGATTAGATTCCGGGGGTTTCAGAGGGATAATGACATGTAGTGAGACACAAGGTCAAAGCTCCCAGCAGGCTTAATTCAGATTTGTCTCTGGAAACTGAGAAGTGATTACATATCATGACTCTTTGGAGCTGCTTGGATGTAAGTTGAACCTCAAAAATTAAATTAGCAAATGCCAAAAATTTAGCATAAGCCTTTGTCCTCACAGAGTCTGATCTCATTTGAAAAAGTAGCTGAGTGCTACCTTCAGGATCTTCCCCAAAGCCTTTGTGTTGTGATCGGTGCTAAAATTCAAGAAGCCTGGAATGGGACTTTTTGCCTTTGGAACTGGAAATACAAGTGAAATATGTCCTACAGGGCCCTGTCATTTCTTTCAGTTGATCAGTAATTCTTGGCTCCCTTACAGCGTTGAGAGATTACCTCCTGAGAACAGCGAACTATCTTCAATGTTGTAATCCTGATTTCAGCAGGCAAATAGGACTGGCCATTGACATACATCTCTCTAGGAAGGTTTCTGCTTCATAGACAAAACTGATAAGGCCAAAGAAAGTAAAATGCCTCCCATGAAGAAAGGCTCAGGTACCTGCTGAGGTGAATACACTTTCCTGTACTTATTTACTTATTTTTTTAATAAAGATTTATTTGTTTTTATTACAAAGTCAGATATACAGAGAGGAAGATCTTCCTTCCGATGATTCACTCCCCAAGTGACTGCAACGGCTGGTACTGCGCCGATCTGAAGCCTGGATCCTGGAACCTCTTCTGGGTCTCCCACGCGGGTGCAGGGTCCCAAAGCTTTGGGCCGTCCTCGACTGCTTTCCCAGGCCACAGGCAGGGAGCTGGATGGGAAGTGGAGCTTCTGGGATTAGAACCGGCGCGCATATGGGATCCCAGCGTGTTCAAGGCAAGGACTTTAGCCGCTAGGCCACCACGCCGGGCCCATTATTTACTTATTTTTAAAAGGTTTCATTTATTTGTTTGAAAGGCATAGTTATGGAGGGATGGGGAGAGAAGAGAGAAAGAAAGAGATAGAGAGAAAGAGAGAGATCTTCCATCTGCTGGTTCACTCCCCAGATGGCTGCAAAGGCCAGAGCTGAGCCAATGCAAAGCCAGGAACCCGAAGTTGCTTCTGGGTCTCTCACTTGGGTAGTAGGGGTCCAAATACTTAGGCCGTCTTCCACTGCTTTCCCAAGTGCATGAGCAGGGAACTGGATCAGAGGCAGAGTAGCTGGGACATGACTGGATGCCCATATGAGATGCTGGGGCTGCAAGTGGCTGCTTTATCCACTAGCCACAGAACTGACCCTTACTTTTCCTTTAAGTGTGGGTGTGGAGTGGGGGAGAAACTCCCCTATGTGTTGCTCACTCAGTGGTGGATGTTAACAGGGGGACTTGTAGCTCTGCTGTGACCTTGGCAGGAACACAAGTGATCTTAAGTCTCTCAGTGTCACCAGTGACTGTGCTCCAGCATTTCCACTTGGCTTGTCACTCCCTCTGTGTGCTCTGAGGCTCAGGGAAAGCAGGTGTGACACCGGCACTCAGGTTCCTGCAGACATTCCTCTGTCGGCCTTGAGGATCTGTGTGGAAGGCACCTTGCACTGTGATCTTCAGCTCTCCCGTGCAATTGCTTCACCGTTGAGTCAGAAAGCACTACTTGCTGCCCATATGATGCTTATACTCAGGCTGTTTCCTTCTCTGGAAGGCCCTTTTGGTCCTATTTGTACATATCCTCCCAGGGTGGGTATTTGATGCACTGGTTACAGTGCCTGCCTCTTGAATTAAAGTGCCTGGGTTTGAATCCCAGCTCTGCTTCTAATACACATCCTGGGAGGCAGCATGCTTGAGTTCCCGCTAGCCACGTGGTAGACGTGGATGGAGTGCCAGACTGCTGGCTTCTGCCTAGCAGAGCCCTAACTGTTGCAGGCATTTGGTGAGGAAGCCAGTGGAAGGGTGATCTCTCTTCTTTGCTCTCTCTGTCTTTCTTAAAAAAAAATGTGTGGACAAATTGAGTCATCTGATTCTTCTCTAGGATCACTACCTCTTTGGGGTGACTATTGAGCATTTTGTTGTTTTCTTTTTCTTTTAAAATTTTATTTATTTATTTATTTATTTATTTATTTATTTATTTATACTTGGAATGCAGATTTTTAGAGAGAAGGAGAGACAGAGATAAAGACCTTCTGTCTGCTGGCTCACTTCCCAAATGGCTGCAATGGCTGGAGTCAAGCTGACCTGAAGCCAGGAGCCTCTTTCAGGTCTCCCATATGAGTGCAGGGTTCCAAGGCCTTGGATCATCTTCTGCTTTCTCGGGCCATAAACAGAGAGCTGGATTGGAAGCAGAACAGTCAGGACACGAATTGGTACCCATATGGGATCCTGGAACTTTAAGGTAGAGGATTAGCCTGTTGAGCCACCACAGCTCTTCCTCACCTGTATTCTGATGTAGGGCCATGCCATGCCTTCCTCCACAAGTAAGTACTACAGTATGGACCTTAGTCACATAAGGCATCTGCAGACGTTAAATTGGCAGTGACTGCTGCTGTTGCCCTCCAATTGGTTTGAGCTGCTTGCAAAGTTGGGAACTGTGCTCATGACAGCTGCTAGGGTTCAAGGGCAGCCAGTTATTGTTGTTCATTTCCACTTCAACTTGATGGTGAAGATTACTCAACAGAACACTACCTTTCTCATCATCTAAAATGCTCATGGTTTCCATGATCTCAACCCCACCTTTCCATCTGGTAGTTACTGGGCGTGAATGGTGTTATGTAAAAATCCTGGTTATAAACCTTTTTCTTTTTGGCTTTCACATTCTTTTTCTTTACACACTAGATGTCACTCTCTACCCAGTACATTTCAGAGCTACGGACTGTGAACTAATTAGAAAAGAAAGCTATTTGGGAAAGGGTTTGTAAGTGGCGGCAAAACATCTTTTCAATTACTTCCAAATAGGACATTTTTCCCAACAGTCTGCAAGAGGCATTTGTTATATCTTTGGTAAAAGGAAACCCTTCAAAACTCATTAAAGTAAAGAGCACGGAAGTCATGGCTGTCTTTTCTCTTCCCACCCCTGTGGTGTGAGGATTCAGACATGTACTTGACTGTGCAGGATGGGGGCTGCCTCTGCTAGGGTCGGTTGTGAAGGCAGAGCGGTGGCAAGGTGCTGCTATGGGCCTTCCACACCCAGCTCTCTTCCTCCCCCACTGCATTCTTTGATTGTGAAGGAAGCAGCAGGGACTTCATTTTGCTTTCTTGACTTAACTGGCATTTTCAGAAGTGAAATGGATGTGGGAACCTTCTAATTGGATTGTCTAGGTGAAAAAAACTTACAAAATTCACAGTGCAGATGCAAGTTTTTTAGCGTCATTGAAAACAGTAAGCATGTTCCCTGGGCTGATCACTAAGACCTTGCTGCTTCCAGAAGGTAGACTGGAGAGCAGTTCTCTCAGAATGGAGAACAAGGCAGGTGGGTGTGGTATCCCTTGGCTTACATTCATTCCATCATGGAATAAACACCATAGATGCCTCCTCAGTGGTAAACATTGCTTATAATACCAAAACTTTACAGGGAAACAAGCAGCTCCTAAGTGGCTCGCTGTGGCTTTGGGGTTTATGCTTTGGCCAGGAATTGCTGAACTGTTTTTCACTATTGGTAACTTAAATCCTTTAGAAACCAATTTAACAACATCGCTTCTAGGCCTTTTGGTTAAAATCAAGTGTAGAAACCAATTTAACACAAATTCTTATTTCTAGCATTACCTAAATAACAGTACTCTCAAAAAATGATTTAAAAGGTGTTTTTTTCCCAGTATAAATTTATTTACTTGAGAGAATTCCCATCCATCAGTTGACTCCTTGTATTCCTGAAAGAGTTGGGCTGGGCCAGGCTAAAGCCAGGAGTCTGAACTCCATCTTTGTCTGCCATGTGGGGGAGCCAGCACCTGCTGCATCCTGGGATGTATATTTGCAGGAAACCAGACCAGAAGCCCGGGAGCTGAGACTCCAAGTCAGGCACTTTGAACCAGGACGTGGGCAACCCAAGCAGTGACCTTATCATCACTACAAATGCCTGTTCCTACAGTTTCAGAGGCAAACTGAATTGTTCTCGACTTTTTAGGAATCTGTTGGTCAGCTATGTTCCTCACAAGAAGTCACCCGGCAAAGAGGAGTTCAGAAAGCCTGTGGGCTGCTTTGTATCCACATGCTTGTGCACATACACATGTGAGGTTTCATAAGAAATCACATGTGTAAAATTTTGGATTGTTTAGGTGGTTTAAGTTTAGGCAAATACTCAAATATGTCTCAGCTTTTTTGTGAGGCGGAGTCACTTGTAGGTGTTCTAAAGCCTTTATTTTTAAAACATAATTTGCTCATTTAATTTGGGTTAAACTGTGATATACTGCTTTTGTGGTTGTGTGTAAAGGTGCGGTGATATTTTGAAACAATTCCTGGTTTACTTGTTCAGGTCTTAATGAGACTAGGTTAGAACTAGATTACATCTAAAGGGTTTTCCTTCCCAAATTACACATAGGAAAAATCTACAGAAGTGGGAGAAATGCCATGAAAAACATTGACCTCATTCAATTCTTCAAGGATTTAGAGAGCATTTAGCTGTTCCTTAATAAAGAAGTTTCTCATTACAAAAAGAGTTTGTGTACACTGGCAGCATATTGAAAATAGAGAGGTGAGCCCGAGAGTTTATCTATTACCTCTAAGTTCAAGCATTTGGGGATTTTAGCATTCATACTTTGGTGATTTATCAATATTTAGTTGATATATTTTCAGTTTTGATCTCTCTCTACACATCAGCTGTCTATCAATTATCTACCTATTACCTGTCTCATCCATCCATCCATTCATTCACCAATCATCCACCACCCCTCCATCCACCAATCATCCACCATCCATCCAGCTATCCCTCCCTCCCTCCCTCCCTCCATCTATCCCTTCCTCCTGCCTCTCTCCCTTTATCTGATCTATAGATTAGAATCATATGATGTGTGTTACTTTGTAAATGGCTTATCTCCCATGTTTCCCTGTAAGAAACATTCTTTTACAACACAGTTTGATTGGCTGCAAATTGCTTTGGTATTTGAACAGTTTAAACAGCTAACCCCCGTACTTGGACAATCTTGTAGCTATCACTTCATATATGTTCATGATTAGTTCTTTAGGATAAAAACTCTAAAAATGTTGAGTTTCAGGAGTGTGAATAATTTCATAATCCCTCCCATTGAAAAGTTACCTTCTAATCAGCTAAAAAGCAATTTACATTTATTCCTGCCAGAAGTATACAAACATTTGCAAGTCTTTGTATTGTGGCCTTATAAATCCTCGTGTAATGACTTTGAAGGCTTTCTCAGTGACCTTGTAAAAAAAAAAATCAGATTTGTTTAACATCAGCTCAGCTTTAAGATAAATGCCTTAGCACATTAGTACAGGAGCTCTTACATTAGATTAAAGGGAGAACAAATAAATCATATAAAGCAGCAGTATTGCATCTCTGACTGCATTTATCACAACAGGAATGGTTTAGTTTTAATTACTGGTTATAAACACTTCATAGTCTACTAATAAACGTCTTGCAGTATATTTTGAAAAATGCAATAAACTCTTTGTCAGGTGAGAATTCACCACAGTTCTTGGCCTCCAAATCTTTATTGGAAAGAAAGATGAAACTACTCTTTTTCTTGGTGGGAATTACTGAAAGGCTGATAAGGAAGTGGGATTTAGCGAGGTTCTGAAATAATTACTACTATCAAGGCAAAATCATGAAAATAAAATTGCATCATAATATAGCACAATGGTTAGGCTAACCCTGTACTTTCTTTCTTGCAAAAGAAACAGCAGCTAAGAGATAAGCGAAAAAGTTGGGAATAGGTTAGTTTGGGAAGAAAATGGTGTTACTGAATAGACAGATAAAGGACGAATCTGTAATTTTTGTGAAGAGGAGCTTTGACATGATGTTCTTAGTGGAATTAGCGAAACAGGAGCAAAAATATTCAAATCTGAAAAGACACAGGTTCCAGGTCATAACCTTTATTCCCCGTGACTTTAGGGATGTTACTGGGAATCAGGAAATTTCCTTTTATTCACATGTGGAACTTCCTTACTCTTCTCTTTCTTTGAATGCTTTAAAAAAAACCCTTCAGATTAGAAATACTCCCATCCACGGGTTTCAAAAGTTTTTGCACCCAAATAAATTTATCCCGTAGTCTTAATTTTCCATGAGGTTTTTGAAGCCCCTCAGGAACTGTACAATGTACAGATGTGTATTTAGGTAATTAATTTTAAGATAAAAACAGTGTTGTTGTGAGGTCTTGCAAATTCATGTTTGTAAACATCCTATGATCCCTGTAGTGAATTCCTAGCAATGTTACTGTAGAGACACTCTTGCTTAAGATATTTAAAAGATTACTAAATTAATTAATGTATTTGAAAGGGAGAGGGACACCCAGAGCTTCTGACTTTGATTCCTCCCACTCCCACCCCTGCATGCCTGTAATGGCCAGGGTTGTGGCAACCCAAAGCCAGGAACCAGGAGCCAGAAACCTAATCCAGGTCTCCTGTGCGGGAAACAGGGATGCAAGTTTTTGAGCCAAGACCTGCTGCCTCCAGGGGTACACTTTAGCAGCAAACTGGAATCAGGAGCAGGGCCAGAACTCAAACCCAAATACTCTGCAATGGAATGTGGGGATCCCAATTGGCCCCTCAACCACTGCCTCATTTCAACCAGTTTGTCTATTGATGTTTGTCCCTACTGATCTTTCTCTAACTTTGTCAGTTTTTTTAAATAACCAACAATAAAGATTGTTGTGTTCATATTTGATGTGAAACTAGGTTGACTCATTTTACCAGCCCTCTACTTTGTGCTTCTTGATGAAAAAGGAGGAAAAAAATCTGGCTGCCCTCATAGTCTTTCTCCTTTATGTCTCCATTGTCAATGTGATCGGCCAATATAAGGATGTGATGTGAGCTAGATAGGATAGGATGGGGTTCTTTGGTTATTGATTTTATTTACAACACTGCTGATCTCTCTCAAGCCAGATTCTAAAGGGAAGCATGGCCTCTTGAGGGGGTAGAGTCACAATAGGTTTCTTTCTTCCTTTTCTTTCTTTCTTTCTTTTCTTTCTTTCTTTCTTTCTTTCTTTCTTTCTTTCTTTCTTTCTTTCTTTCTTTCTTTCTTTCTTTCTTTCTTTCCTTTCCTTTCCTTTCCTTTCCTTTCCTTTCCTTTCCTTTCCCTTTCTTTCTTTCTTTCTTTCTTTCTTTCTTTCTTTCTTTCTTTCTTTCTTTCTTTCTTTCTTCCAAGATTTATTTATTTTTATTGGAAAGTCAGATATACAGAGAGGAGGAGAGACAGAGAAGAAGATCTTCTGTGTGATGGTTCACTCCCCAAGTGGCCGCAACAGCTGGAGCTGAGCCAATCCGAAGTCAGGAACTAGTTGCTTCTTCCAGATCTCCCATGTGGGTGCAAGGTCCCAAGGCTTTGGGCCATCCTCAACTGCTTTCCCAGGCCACAAGCAGGGAGCTGGATGGGAAGCAGGGCTTCCGGGATTAGAACCGGCGACCATATGGCATCTCGGTGCATGCAAGGTGAGGACTTTAACCACTATGTTCTCGTGCCGGGCCCACAATAGATTTCTGCTGAACTCACACACACTAGGGTCCAACCGAATTCTATGTACAGGACATGGCAAAAGGGATGTTTGCATGGTGTCAAGGAGAAGTGTAAACACTTATGTGTACACAATACATCTCTGTTCATGTTCATTCTGTATTGGCCTGTGGAACTTTTCTTAGAAAAGTGAGCAGAGACGTGGTTTAAGCTATCACCTAAGATGCTGGTATCTCATACTGGGTTCAAATCCTGGGTGTTCTGTTTCTCACCCAGTTCTCCTAAGCATTTGAAAAGGCTGTGGTGGATGGCCCACCTGTTTTGTCTCTGCCAACCATGTCAGAGACCTAGCTGGAGTTCCTGGTTCCCAGTTTTGGCGTGGCCCAACCCCTGTTGTAGCCATTTAGAAAGTGAACCAACCGATAAAAGATCTCTCTCTCTTTTTCACTTTGCCTTTCAAATGAAATAAATAAATAAATAGAAAAAAGTAAATCTCAAAGACAAAATTCCTAGGAATTTTAAGCAAGAATAAAGCATGAAATTAATCGTGAGATCTTTCTGAACGAGGGTATGCGTGACTGTGTGAATTGTAGCTTGGGGTGCTGGATTCCTGGGGACCTCACCCTAACTCTCCCTGGTGGCTGGTGCTGGTTCATAGGTCAGGGCCCTGTGGTGAAGCATGGGGTTCTGGTGTTGAAAATCACTTGAGACATTTCTAAATATCCCGTGACACTGACTGAAATTGCCCAAAGATGTCCCCCTCTGCCATCCAGCTCTCTCCTACATGGGCACACACCCTCCTAGCCAGTTGTGACATGGAGTGGAACTCTTTGGACTCTTTGAGCTGTGTCAGTGGGGAGGTGCATGTGGGATGATTATGTGGCCAATGTCCTCATGTGCTCTGAGCCCTCTTGTTGCCTCTCTCCTCTCTCGCACTGTGAAGGGGAAAATCAGAACATTATGTAGGAACACTTACAATGTAGCCTTGCTTTGAAAAGCCAAATCGCAGACTAACTGCATTTATGCTCCCTTGGATACCACTGCATTCCAACGACTGCTGAGGGACCCCTTGCACAAGTTTGTAAAACAGTTACGGAATTTTCCAGGAAAAATGACACCATGCGAGAATAAAAGGCCCTCCCCCTGCTTGTCTGGGAGCTTGTGCTTTGTCGCTAATGTTGCTCCCGAAGGCTGCCTAGATCAGCTTGGTTTAATTGTAAGCAAGTCCACCGGTGTTTCCTCATGTTCCCATTGTTGGCCTATAGAGGGTCCTAGACTTACCAAGTTTTCAAATTAGAACAAAAGCGTCCATACAAGTGCGGTGAAACCAGCACCGAGGCGAGGGGGCTTGGGACATTCTTTTCCCTTTTCTGTAGCAAGCGAAGAATCTAACATCCTAATCCATCATGTCTCCCAGAGAAAAGTCAGAAATCTGTTTTGTTTCGTGCAGCATATTGGCACAGTGACAAGTTCGTATGACACTCTGTCTAGAATCCCTCTTGTAACCTCCCCCAGTCTCAACAAGTTCACAGCGAGGGCTGAAGCAAACAGCCCTGGCAGGCGGGTGATTGCTTATTTATGTATTTGCCTTGTTTCATCCTATACCCAAGGCCTTTCCCGAAGAGCTTCATAAAAAGTAATAGCAACTGACATTCATCACACGCAGAGCTTCTCCTTCCATTTCCTCTGTCTTTAGTAGATCCCTATAGAGGCTGGGCAAGAAAGCACAGGCTGTTGTCAGACAATTGTATTGCCTCACCCTCTCTCAGCTCATCAAAACTTTGTGCTGCTGGAGAAGGGAAATACAGTTTGGAAAAGATGACAGGGGAGTTGTGAGGAGGCATCTTTACCAATATCAGCCATCATTTCATTGCTCAGGATATTTCAAAGCACCCACCAGTGTGAGTGGCCTTTATTTTGCTGACAAAACTGATGCAAAGTGTTTGGCCTTAAGCTGATAGTCAGCCTATAGTTCCGGTCTGGATGAGCAGGTACATTTATAGGGAGAATGTGTAAGGCAACCTTGTAGGCACTTGAACCAAAACCCATATATGATTCTGGTCTAGAAGGCAGCAGCTTAACTTGCTGTGCCAAATGTGTGCCAACCCTGGTTCTGGCATACTGGCTAATGTATCATATTCTTTTTAAAAATTATTTCGTTTTATGACATGGTTTCATAGGTTCTGGGATTCCCTCAATCTCTCCCCATACCCTCCCCCCATGTTGGATTCCTCCACCTTGTTGCAGTAGTACAGTTCATATCCAGTCATGATTCCTTCACTGCGAGCATGCACCATGCATAGAGTCCAGCCTTTTATTGTCCAGACAATTTCAACCGTTTCCTTGGGAGACCATCCCTGTTCTGAAAGTAGAGCTGGCAGGATATCATCCCCTCCAATGAAGAGCAACAGCATAACCTCAACAACAATTTAGAACATTATGGAGTTAATTGACATGTTATTGAGTGACAAATATGTTAGAAAATGCAATTTCTTTTTTTTATCATGGGAAAAACTCATGATTTTATTTTATTTTATTTTATTTTATTTTATTTTATTTTATTTTATTTTATTGTATTGTTGTTGACAATCTTTACATAGTTAATTGCGGTTAAAAAAAAAAAGGTTCAGGGGGTATAGGGATGTGGGTAATACTATTATGTCCATATTGTTTCCATCATGTATCTGAGGTAAAGGGAGAATATTGAGGGAGAAGCCCCACCCGGTTTCCTGCCCACCCCAAGTCCCGGATGTGGAGCATGCTCTGAGATATTTGCTCGAGTGGTTTTAATAGTTCTCCAGTTATGAATCGCTGCCAGTTTTGCTTGATGAGGTTGTCCACTGATTGATATGGTCCATCATAAAGTCTCCGTTTGCCCCATATTTCGCTGCCAACATATAGCTGAGATGAATGATTGACCTGTTCTGTCTTCTGTCTTTTCTTGGTTAGAGTTCTGAGTCCAGCAGTTGGATTGGGGAGATCTCCAAAGAAACCTTGAGGTATTCGCAGACCAGATTCTTGTATGTTCTAGCAAGCACAGGGCCCGGCACAGTCCATCACCCCGAACAGCTGGTGGTTGCAATTGCTGGGTTGGTTCTATAGAAAATGCAATTTCTTAACCACATCCTGTGACTTCTTCATTGACATTTCAATTTCAGTTTATATACAACCGGCTGCTATACACTTTCAAATGGCTATAGGGTACTATTCAGCTGTCTTGTGTCTATTTTCATTTTTATATTTAGCAGTTTATAGTATTGAAGCATAATTTTTAATGAACTTGGTGGATTTTAGGGTAGTCCAAACTGGCTTATAACTCAAACAAGGCATATGTTAACAATTGAGGCGCAGAACAGTGTTAGGAGGGGTGTGCAGAGAAATCTTCACTACCTTAGTGAGGAGTAACTAATCTTTGTGTCCTACCTAGTATGGCGTATGTGAGTCCAAGCTGACCGTTTCCTGTCTGATTCTAAGCTTTCCATGTTGGTCTCTGTCCATCTTTATCTATAATTATCTGAAGCTTTATGTATAAAATACTTGAAGTCTATTCTCTTTATATTAATAAGTACAAAAAGAATAAAGGATGCTGCTTGGAACAGCTGTATCCTGTGTCTGAGTATGTTGGTTTGAGTCCAAGTCGTCATCTGATGTACCCTCTTGCTAAAGCACTCCATGTGAGAGCAGGTGATGGTTCAAGTCTTCATGTCCCTGGGCTGTGTGAGAGAGACCCGGATTGAGCTCTGCCTCCTGACTTCATCCACAGCAGGCATCTGAGGACTGGACCAACAGATGGGAAATTCCTCTCTGTCTTTCTTCTCTGTCTCTCAAATAAATGAAAATGAAAAACAGTGGTTAAAAGAGTTAAAGGAAAATACACATTATGAGAAAACGATCCACGGATTTCAAAAGCTTCTGCACCGAAATAAACTTATTTTTTCATTCTACTTTTCATGAGCATTTTGAAGTCCCCTGTACTTGTATCCAGATGCAGATGCAGGAGGGAGGGACGAAGCTCTAAGTCGGCCTCCCTTCCCTTCTCTCCACTAGCCTGCTGGGTTAAGGACGCGTCTTCGCAGCTTTCCCACTGCCCTACATATAATCTCGATCATCACACTTGCCACTTTTTAATATTTTGGTGACTGGCTTAATGGTGAAAGGTTGTTTTACTTAGTGTTATCCACGTAATTATTTATCATCATTAAACAAAGTTTAGTGGCAAAACTAAAAGTAAGCATTTTTGGGCCCTACGTGATGGATCCCATATGGTCTGGGATCCCGTAGGAGCGTTGGTTCATGTCCTGGCTGCTCTACTCTATATCCAGCTCCCTGCTTGTGGCCTGGGAAAGCAGTAGATGATAGCCCAAAGCCTTGGGACCCTGCACCTGTGTGGGAGAACTGGAAGAAACTCCTGGCTCCTGGCTTTGCATTGGCTCAGTGCTGGCCTTTGCAGCCATTTGGGGAGTGAACCAGCAGATGGAAGATCTTCCTTTTTGTCTTTCCTTCTCTCCAAAACTCTGAGCTGCCTTTGCAATAATAAACAAACACGTACATACATACATAAAAGTAAGCATCTCAATTGTGGTGATTTACTAGGGTTATAATAACTTAGGTAATTTCCAACTTAGCAATAAAGCTTCTTTCTATGCTCCATTTTTCATGCTATTAGCTTCAGTGCATGGAAATCCATACTAGGGAAGAATATTCCTGTGGGAAACAACTTGATAAAAAAATAACAAATGCAGATCTATGTCTGCTCTGGTCATTGAGAGGATGCAGCTGAGGGCAGACTTCTGAAAGCAAACGGGACTCAATGGGTCCAGGGAATAATGGTGGATACCTCGTGTGAGGCTCTATAAATGTCTGGATGCTGAATGGTAAGGTCAGATTTGGAACTGACTGTCTTTCTTTTTCTTTTTGACAATCTTTACATAGTTAATTAGGACACAAAGGTTAAAGGGCTGCAGGAAAGTGGGTAAGACTATTATTTCCACATTGTTTTTTCTGTATCTGGGGTAAAGGGGGAGGTAAAGGGAGAAACCCCATCCAGTCTCCCACCCATCCCAAGGGTCTTGCTCAAGTGGTTTTGATAGTTGAACACTTATGAATTGCTGCCAATTTCGCCATTCCAAACATAATGAAGTTGCTGCAGAATCCACTGGTTGACATAGTCCACCTTTGAGTCTCCGTTTGCCCTGCCGACATATGGCTGGGATAGTTGATTGATTTGTTCTGACCTGTATTGTGATGCTAGGTATCCTCCGTAAGTTCCGATAGACTGCCATATCCTCCACGTGTGGCTGATTATGCTCTCCACTGCTCCGTCTGAGCCTCTGAGGAGGCTCGGCTCTGGCACTTGCACTCCATGGCAGATCATGGTTCTGAGTTCTGCAGTTCAACTGGGGAGATCCCAAAAGAAACTTTGTCTCAAGTGATTCCAGACCAGATTCTTGTGTGTATTTGCAAGTACAGGGCCCGGTATAGTCCATTGCTCCAATCAGCTGGTGGTTGCAATTGCTGGGTCGGTTCTGTTTCCAGCCCTGTCTTTCACTACAACAATGGGTGTTGCAGTCTAGCCTGATTCTGCCAAGCACACACTCGGCCCTCTCAGAAACCAGTGGGAGCTGCAGCCTAGTTGGAGCGACCCATAATAACCCCCACCAAGCACGCCCCCTGCCCTGGTTCCGTGCTTGCCAGTATGTGCAGCAGACTAGTTCAGTCTGTCCCACATCCCATTCAGCTCTCTTACATGTCAGTGGGCATTGAAGCCTAGCTCAGCACAACCTGCTCTACTATCCAGTCCAGTCTGCACACATGCTGTTGGGTGCCCTTCTGTCTAGCCACCCTTGCCTCTGTCCTGGTTTTCGTGCCCTCCAGTGGGAGTGATAACCCAAGAGGGAGGAGCCCTCTATTTCCCTTCTAGGCCATTCCCACTCATGGATTATGCACTCTCCAGGTGGTTATGGAATTTAACTTGACAGATTGAGCCCCTAGTGCCAGCTTCTATCAGTTGATGCTGAGGCAAAGCCCAAACAACCCTCACCCACTCTAATTTCTGCCTGCACCAGGAGGAACAATCAGCCCAGCCTAGCTTTTCCCTGGTTTAGTTCACATGAAGCCCACAGGTGTTGTAGCCCTGCCTAGTCTGGTCTGCCCCTATCCCAGCTCACACTCTCCAGTGGGAGTAGCTGTCCAGCAGGGAGCACCTCGATATTCCCCCTGCTGGCTCTGCCCCTTCCCTCCTGGTTCTCACATGTTCTGTTGGGCGCTGAGGCCACATCCGGTACTGGTAACCTCACCTTGGCATTTCATAATGTGCACTGGTTTTTGTCACGACTGAACCTGGCTCGACCCACACTCTGTTCTGGTGCTTGTATTCACCAACGGGTGATGTGAACTGGTTCAGCCTGGTCTGCCCCCGACCCATGCCAAATGTATGCCAGTGGGATACTTTCCATGGCCTGTTCTGGGCTGTTTCCTATCATGCTTCTTGTGCTTACCTGCAGGGACTGTGTCCTGCCAGAGGAACTGACTATCTTTAGAGCAGTCTAGCCGTTAGATTTTTCCTTTGGCTTTAGGCTTGAATAGTTGAGATGAATTTCAGATCTTAAACAAGTATCGACTCCAACTCAGTCCATTGGATCTTCTTTGTGGCAAGTGCATCTTGTGTGTCTTTGGATGCTCCCAGGAGCATTCCATCCCTGGCGTCCCTGTGTCCCTGCTGCTGCTGTTGTTGGGACCACAAGGCTTACCTGTGGTTGCCCGGAGGCATGCCTCGTTCTTGTGCTGGGTTCTGCCTTCAGGCGGTTGTCTTTTCTTTGTCAGTAGAGCTCTTGGAGCACTGACTGCTAGACTAGACTGCCGGATGGAACCTGGTAGACCTGGACTTTAGAACTCTCACCAGTCTCAAAGTTTCATAGCTCTTGTTGATGAAGAACTAAGATTTATTCATTTTCAAGATGATTATTTCAAAAAAATATTCACATATGTGTCTATTGAGGGAGAGAGAGTGAGTGAGAGAGTGAGAGAGCACTTCTATCCCCTGGTTCATTCCCCAGATGGCCACCATAGCCGCATCTGGTCTAGGCTGAAGCCAGTAACCTGGAACTCCATTCAGGTCTCCCACATGGGTGGGCAGGGTTCCAAGCATTTGGGTAATCTTCCATTGCTGTCTCAGGCATATTAACAGGAAACGTGAAGGTTCTGGAGTGACCAGGACTTATACAGTGTTCCAGTAGGAGAAACCAGCTTTTTAAGTGGCTGCTTAACACATTATACCATGAGATAATGCTTTATTTATTTATTTTTACCTAGCAGGATTTCTTTCTTCTTATTTTAAAAAAAGATTTATTTATTTTTATTGGAAAGGCGGATATACAGAGAGGAGAGACAGAGAGGAAGATCCTCCGTCCTATGGCTCACTCCCCAAGTGAGCCGCAATGGCCGGAGCTGAGCCAATCAGAAGCCAGGAGTCAGGAGCTCCTCCAGGTCTCCCATGTGGGTGCAGGGTCCCAAGGCCCCCGGCCATCCTCGACTGCCTCCTCAGGCCACAAGCAGGGAGCTGGATGGGAAGCGGGGCTGCCCTGATTAGAACCGGTGACCACATGGGATCCTGGAGCATGCAAGACGAGGGCCTCAACCACTACTCTATCATGCCAGGCCCCATAGCAGAATTTTTAATGTGTATCCACAAGGGAGAAACCTGAGAATTAAAATGAGCAACTGTACAAAATAAAAAAGAATATTTTGAGTGCTCTCTTCTCCTCTATAAAATTGTGGTCACATTTAAAATATCTAGACTCATACATTTATTTATTTATTTTCAAGATTTATCTATCCACTTATTTATTACTTTATTCATTGTTTTGAGGCAGAGTTGTGAGGGGAAGGTGGGGGGAGATGTTGCGAGATCTTTCTTCTGCTAGTTTCCTCTCTAATGGCTGCAAGGGCAGGAATGGGGCTGATCTAAAGTCGGGAGTCAAGAGCTTCTTCCAGGTCTCCCCCTTGGATGCAGGAGTCTACGGCCTTGGGCTATCTTCCAGGTCTCCCGCTTGGATGGAGGAGTCTAAGTCCTTAGGCTATCTTCCAGGTCTTCCCCTCAGATGCAGGAGTCTAAGGCCTTGGGCTATCTTCCAGGTCTCCCCCTTAGATGCAGGAGTCTATGGCCTTGGGCTATCTTCCAGGTCTCCCGCTTGGATGGAGGAGTCTAAGTCCTTAGGCTATCTTCCAGGTCTTCCCCTTAGATGCAGGAGTCTAAGGCCTTGAGTCATCTCTTGATGTATCCCCAGGCACATTAGCAGAGAACTAGGTTGAAAATGGAGCAGGTCGGGTCTGAATGGGTGTCTATATGGGATGCCAGCACCACAGACTGTGGCTTTACTGCTACCCTACATTGCTGGCCCTTATCTATTTATTTGAAAGAATTACACAGAGAGAGGGACAGATAAAGAGAAATCTTCACTCTCCAGATGGCCAGAGCACCAGGAGCTTCATGCAGGTTTCCCCCTCTTCCAGGTACATTAGCAGGGAGCTGGGTCAGAAATGAAGCAGCCAGGACACCACCAGGCACCTGTATGGGATGTTGGTGCTGCAGGCAGTGGCATTACCGCTATGTCTGAGTACTAGCTCCAACTAGACTCACATGCCTAAACTCCTGATAAATAATGCTATTCTAAATGGGTTGATGCATTATGCAAATCTGTATGGAAAGAAAAATAATTAGGAGTCTTACCCATGCCTAACCACCTTTCCCCAGAGTGAATGGACTTGTGTGTGCTTCATGACTACATATGCATCAGCTATTGCTCTTTTCTTTTCTTTCTTTTCTTTGCTTTTTTTCTTTTCTTTTCTTTTCGCATATTAAAGATGGAAACTTTCTCCTGCAATATCAGGAGAGAGGTTTTCAAGAGAGAAAGAATCTTCCATCAGCTTCTCTAATGCCAACAAAAGGGCAGAAATAGGGGCTGGTGCCTTGATGTAATGGGTCAAGTCTTTGTCTGCAATGCCACCCTGCCATACAGGTGCTGGTTTGAGTTGTTGCTGCTCCACTTCTGATGCAGCTCCCTGTTGATGTGCTTAGGAAAGCAGCGAAAGATGGCCCAGATCCTTGGGCACCTGCAGTCATGTGGGAGACCAGAAGAAGCTCCTGACTCCTGGCTTTGGATCAGACCAACCTTGGCTGTTGGAGGTTATTTGAGGAGTGACCCAGCAGACGGAAGAGTTCTCTTTTTACCCTTTCTGCATATCTGCCTTTCAAATAAAAATAAATCTTTGAAACAAAGGAAATTCTTATTTGGCAATAAGGCAGACTTAATTTATCATGTAGTTCAACTTATGTGTTCTTTTCCTAAAGATGAGAACCTTGCTTTTCTTTCTTTAATTAATTGATTATTTATTTGAAAAACAGAGTTACAGAGAGAGGAGGGACACACAAAGAGATCTTCTGTCTGCAGCGAACCCTGCTTTTTATATTGGAGTAGTTAAAAGAACAGCACAGTGTCTGGACCCTTGTAAATACTCAAGGAATATTTGCTAAGTAAATACGTTAAGACAGACAAGAATCAAGCACTTAAACAAATCAGGACGAGCCTTTTCTTCAGCGCAGTGTTTGACTTGGAAAGAATGGAATAAAGTGGCCTGCTAAGAGCCCCTTGGGCATAATTGCCTGTTTCCTGTGTCCCTAATTATGCTAAACACTTTATGTACATCACATGACTGAGCTTACATTTAATTCCAAGAACGAAGAAATATCAGTTTAACTATATACAAGGAAACGGAATCTTTGTGGATATTTGATCTATTCAGGTCCCACAGCTGGCAAAGTCACAACTGGGTCACAAGGTCAGATTCCCGGAGAAGTTGCCGGCTGCATCTCTAGGCAATCCCAGGGCTGGGGGTGCTGCAGCCTGGCCCCTCGCCCTCCACAGACTCCGTGTCCCAGTGGATGCTGAGTCTGCACTGCAACAGAAAAGACAAAGCGCCAGCTTCCTTGGAGCATGGTTTTCGGTTTGAAGGCAGGAGTAATTTGATGATATTCCTAATTGTATTTACTGGTAGGACTTTTTTTTTTATTAATTATTTTGCATTATGTGACAGTTTCATATGCTCTGGGAATCCCCCCACCCCTCCCCACGCCCCTCCCCCCTGGTGGATTCCTCCACCTTGATGCAGTATTACAGTTCAAATTCAATCAAGATTCTTTCCTTGCAAACATATACCAAGCATAGAGTCCAGCTACTTATTGTCCAGATGGGTTGAACAGTTTCTTGGGGAGACCATTTCTGGTCCGAAGTTAGAGCTGGTAGAATATCATCCCAGTCTATTAAGAGTCCCAATATAACATCAACAGCAATTTGCAATATTATGGAATTGACATGGTTTTGAGTAACCAGTATGTTAAAAAAAAAAAAAAAAAGCAAGTCCTAACCACAACCTATGATTAGCTCATTGACATTTCAATTTTAGTTTATATACAGAACCGGCTGCTATATATCTTAAAATGGCTATAAGGTACCATTCAGTTGTCTCGTGTCTATTTCATTTTAGTATTTAGCCATTTGTTGTGTTGAAGTATAATTTTGCTGATCTTGGCAGATTTTAGGATAATCTAGACTGGCTTGTAACTCTAACAAGACATTTGTTGACATTTAAGGTGCAGAACATTTTTTTTGGGGGGGTGCAGGAAAATCCTCAACACCATGGTGAGGAGTAACTAATCTTTGTGTCCCACCCAGCGAGGCGTGAGCCAATCCATGCCAGCTCTTTCTTGTCAGATTTCAAGCTTTACTTTCTGTAAAACCTACTATACCCTCAATACGCTATATTAACCTGTAATGGGGAGGGAATGCAGGGAAATCTTTCAGGACCATAAAAAGAGTGAGAAAAAAGTACAATATAGCCTATCAAGATCAAATCTGGTAATTCATAGACAACAGACTCAAAGCGGCACTAAACAACAGTAAAACTACTATACTAATGCATGAGGGGGGAATTGGGTGCGATCCTGACAACCTTTTAACAGGAGGTCATGTGCGTGGAGCAGGGGGGCACTCCAGAGTGGAGCAGGTGGTAAGGAGGAAGCTTGGATCCCAACCATGAAGACTCCCAGACCTTCACCACAAACTACTAATACGAGCAACAAGGACTATATCCCAACTGCCAAGGAGGTCACAGGGAATTGGATGCCCTCGGAGGCCGAGTACTCTGAGGTCACCCACCCCCAACCGGAGCTTCTGAAGGGGATGGAAGAAGTCCAAACACTACCGCGCAGAAACCAACGTCATCGGAAAGACAACCAGAAGCCCTGAGCGGTCCGCAGAAACAGAAGAACAATAAATGTCCTTCAGGACCAGGGAGGAGAGCTTTCTCGGGTCGAGCCTGGCTCCACCTCTGGACCCCCGCCCTCCCTCGCAATGACCATCAGGATCGCTCCGAAAACCCCTCACAGCAAACAAACAATCATACAAACTAAAAAAAACCTAAAATAAATAGACAAACTACTGGTAGGACTTTTTGCAATATCTGGCAATAAGTCTTTTTGCATTCAAATGTAAATCCTTAGTGAGTTCTTTGAAAAAGAAACCACTGTTTATTTATTTATTTTATTTTATTTTATTTTAGTGTGGTGGAGGAGGGGGAAAAGGGAGGAGAGAGAGACAGAGTGTCCACTGAGGCTTTTATTTTTAAAATTTAGGATTTTCGAATAAAATCACCCCTTCACTTTTCTTATTTACATTGAACCTTATGTGTGTATGTCTGCATGTTCTGAAATCCTGGACAGAGGCAGTGTTTGCCCTAGAGAAGTGGGGGACCTTCCCTTTTCAGGAATCTTCCTGAAAAAAAGCCCGGTCTCACCCGCCAAGGACAGGGCCTGGAAGCAAGGGCTGCTCCCTCCTGAGCGGAGCTTGGGACATTCCTTCCCTGGTCTGTTGCAGTTTGGGCACACAGCCTGGGATGGACGTCGGATGCGTATCGTTGCTAGGAAGGCCGACTCACAAAAAGGCCTTAAAGCACCCTTTTAATTTTTTTTTTTTAGGTTTATTTTATTTTTATTGGAAAGTCAGACATACAGTGAGGAGGAGAGGCCGAGAGGAAGATCTATCCGATGGTTCACTCCCCAAGCGGCCGTAACAGCTGGAGCTGAGCCAATCCGAAGTCAGGATCCAGGAACCTCTTCTAGGTCTCCCACGCGGGTGCAGGGTCCCAAGGCTTTGGGCCGTCCTCGACTGCTTTCCCAGGCCACAAGCAGGGAGCTGGATGGGAAGTGGAGCTGCTGGGTTAGTACTGGCGCCCACATGGGATCCCGGTGTGTCCAAGGCGAGGACTTTTTAGCCATTAGGCTACCGTGCCGGGCACACCTTCTTCTCCTTCTTCTTTTTCTTTTTTTTAGTCTTATTCCACCTGCTTCTCGCCCCTGTCACAGATGCTTCGGGACTGACAGAATGTTATGCACATATCCCTCCTGCTTAAGCATGGAGGAGGCGGCAGGAGGCTTTTCTTTTCTTTTTTTTTGCTTTTAGAGTCGATGAGACATTGCAGAGTCATCCCTGAACAACTGTAGTTTGACCCTGACCTGACGAAAGAAGTGGACCTCATGTCGCTGAGGACAGGTGAAGGGCTGGCTGTGCCAGGGCTTTTCAAAGGAGCCGCACAGCGGTTAGCAGGTGACACCCAGGCTCTGCGCGAGAGGGTTTCATAACGGAAAAGTAAATAATGGAAGGGCAGTCAATAGACAATTGCGGTTTAATAAATTATTCATTTTAACAATACTGCCAGTGTTTGCCCAGTGGACAGTGTTTGCCTCCTCTGGTGGTCAGGACGGAGTTGTTCCTCCTTATGGACAGCAGAGGGCACTGGTGTCACACCGGAGGAACGGAAGACCAGCACCGCCCGGAGCCTGGTCCCTGTTTATAGAAAAACAGAAGCCAGGACGAGGTTGAGAAAGCCGTGAAGAGGAAGGGAGAAAACGAATGGATAGGCACGGAAGTGCAAAAAAATGTATTTTCCCCAGGCAGATCCAATACAACCCTGCACTGAAGCCGAGGATAAGGGCATAAATAGAAAACAGCCATTCTGTATTGCTTGGTTAAAATACGTGTATTTATTCGAAAGGCCCCAGGAAGACGGATTTGGAGAAAAGTCAGGGAGAGGGTGAGGAGATATTCGGAAAATTGGACAGATTTATTTCCATCTTGAAAGACGTGGTGTGATTTTTGGAGCATTCTCTCAGAACTCAGGGAGAGGCCACGTGGCTGCTGGGCGCCAGCAGGATGGAGCGGACCCCTGTGCACCGGCCGGGCATTGCCTGCAGCGTCCGTCCCATCCCACACGCGCGTGGGCTTCTCACGGTGTGGCTCGGCACTCACTGTACTGACGAGCTGGATCCAGGAGGCGAAGCTCCTGTTGCCACCAAGAAGGGCCACTGGCTTCCCTGGGATATTTACTGTCAACTCCAGCTCTCATCTCTCCTCCGCACTAATGCAGATGTTAAAGCAAAGGGTATTTTTTTTAATAATAACGTGCGGGGCCGCCTCCGGGGAAGTGTCATATAGTTTGTGATCGATCCCAGCGTGGGGGCTCTTTGGTGAAGCGCCATCAGGTTTTGCATCCAGTGACAAATGGGCTTGTCTTCTTCGGCTGACATTTTTCTTCCAGTGGGGATGCATCAGCTCTGCTAGCAGACCTTGGAGCTCAGTCCCACACCCAGCACACCCAGGCATGCGAAAATGCGTCCCTGCAAAATGTGCTCGGGAGAAAAGCGGCGGTTTCCCACGAGGGGGGACACACAACCCTGAGCTTCTACCACAACTGATGGGCTTGCAGGCTGAATACTCATGTCCTCCCTGACTTCCTGAGTTGAAACTCTAATGCCCTAGGAGGTGGCAATTGGAAAGTAGGGTCTTTGAAAGGTGCTTGGGGTTGGATAAGGATGCATGTGTGTGTGTGGGTGGGGGGGCGACCTCGTGGTGGAATTCAGGTCCTTACAAGAAGAGGAGAAGAGCCCATGCCCTTTCGTACGTGCAAGGGTAGAGTGAGCAGGTGGGCCATTTCCAGGAGTGTAGCATGCTGGCACGTGAGCTGGCACTTCCCAGCCCCCAGAACTGTGAGACAGAAACACCCCCGAGGCTGCCTCGTTACCCTGTGTGTGGGGCTTTGCAGCGCAGCCACCGGTGCTAGCACGGAGCTGGTGGGGCTGCCTTAACTGATGGCTAGCAGTGGGTCAACGGCCTTGGGACTGGAGAAGGAGTCCAGCGGCGGTGGGGGATTTGGAGATGTACTGTAGAAACAGACTCCCGGAGCTGCTGAAAGTGACCCTGGTGTGGGTTCAGAGAGAGGAGAGCAGAGCCACAGAACACATTCCCCTTTTCCCAAAGAGCATGTGAATATTCCTGAGCGGAAACTTCAGTGGGAACATGAAGGGAAAAGACGTTCTGGAGAAGTCTCACATTTGAGAGCTGGATCAGAAGGGGAGCAGACAGGACATGATCTGGCACCCATATGCGACACTAGTGCCACAGGTGGAGGAATAGCATGCTGTGCCACCAAGCTGGCCCCAAGATGGTCCTTTCTGTAAAGGGACAAAGAGCCTGACTGAGTTGTGATTATGTTCTAGCACTTTGTGGAAAGGATGGCTTGTGAGTGATAGAACTGATTTTAGCTGAGGGGATTACTCAGCCTAGTCTTGGAGGAGTATGTCAAAGCCCCACAACCCTACAACCATAAGGAGCTTGTCACTTTGATGTGGCTTTGTCAAACCCTAGGCAGAAGACCCTGCTAAGCTGTGTCCGGGCTCCTAACTCAATGTGACTATTGTATAAGTGTATCTTGCAAAAGCCATTATGTTTATTGTAACATTGCCATACAGTAGCAGATAACATTAGGAACCACACCCTCTTTTCTCCCATCCTTTTCCTATCATCCTCTTTAAAAACGGAGCTAGTTCTACAGCAAGCTGAAGGAAATTTCCTGCTTAACAATATCAGCTAAAGTCTTGGGGACAAACTTGCCAGACCATCTGGAATAGAATTTGCTTTCTACTCAGAATCAATTCAAAAATTAAATAAAAAGAAAATAAATTACAATGAAATCAAACTTATGCAATTAATGGCAACAAGTTTAGAACTCGGCCTTGTGTTAAATTGGACTGTGATGATTTGGCTGGATAAAAGAAGTCCCTGCAGGCAGGCAGAAAACAAATCCCAGAAAACCAGGCGAGAGTCCTCTGTGGCCCTCCTGCCTTGGTTCAACTCACTTCTCCCTTGGCACGGTCACATCATCCGTCTATTCCACCAAACCTCTGTGTCCCCGTTAGATTAAATCAAGCTAACAGCCCCATGAAATATTCCACAGTGATTTTGAACTTCAAGTTTCAGAAGTTTATTTGAATTTCCCTTCTCTAAGTTTATCTGAATTTTTCTTTCTATTCTTTTTAAAAATATTTTTAAATTTTATTTATTTATTTATTTTAAAAATTTTATTTTAAAATAAAGATCACATGGTTGATCAGGGTGGGAAGGATCGCGGTTCAGGGAAAATTGGATGAACTCATTGCTTCCAAATTTGTTATTTCTTCTTGTTGTTTCTGAGGGAAGGTGAGAGACAAAGGAGTAAACCACTCATGACCCTCCACACGTCTCAGTACCAAGGGATGAAGAACTGTCACCTTATATCAATCCAGAGTCTCAATGTGTACATATTCTGAGGGTTCTGTCCAAGTGGTTTGTACAGTTCTGAAATGCTGCCGCTTTCACTGGTCCAAGGGTGATGTCACCCTCCCAATGTCCATTGGCTCCATTCACAAAGATTTTTTGCTGTCATCGTTTGTTTGGGGTAGTTGTCCAGTTTGTTCTGTTCTGCTACAGCACCAAATGTGCTGCCATACTCTCCTCTTACAACAGGGTGTGTGTCCACTGCTCCACCCCCTTCACTAAATAGGACATGTTTGTGCAGGTGAGTCCAAGTGCCCGGGCCAGGCATCCCTAGCATTGCCGGATTTCCCTTCCCTGGGGTTCAGGAAACCAACACCCTCCTAGAAAGCAGGTCCCAGGATTTGGTCCAAGTGATCCAAACCCCACCAGTGCCCCTGTCCCCGGGGCCCAGGAACACAGCTCCCACCACATAGGTGGGCCCCAGGACCTGAGCCAAGCTACCCAAGTCCTACCAGATCCCTCATCCCTGGGACTCACTTGCCCGGCCCCAGCTGGGCCCAAGCTGACATGACTTGCCTCTCCTTAGAGTTGCAATCCTATTGCGCACCCTGGCCTGGTCCAGTCCACTCCCCACCCACTCCAGCATCTGCTGGTGGGTGCTACAGCTTATCCCAGCCCAGCCTGATTGTACCCTCCATGTTAGCCTCTGTTTTCTTATCTTCAACATAAGGAAGATAACAGTAATAGAGGACAATGTTTGAAACACAGGTAAAGAGTTCCCCAAAAGGAAACAAAAACAAAAACAAAAGATTTAATTTTATTGGAAAGACAGTTTTACAGAGAGAAGGAGACAAAGATTTTTCATCTGCTCCATTTGCTGGTTCACTCCTCAAGTGGCTGCAACGGCTGGAGCTGAGCCAGGAGCCAGGAGCTGCTTCCGGGTACCCCACATGGGTGCAGGGTCCCAAGGCATTGGGGTCATGCTCCACTGTTTTCCCAGGCTACAAGCACAGAGCTGAATCGGAAAACAAGCAACTGGGGTGTGAACTGACACCCAGCTGAGATGTGGGCACTTGCAGATAGAGGATTAGTCAGTTGAGCTATCATGTGGCCCCAACAAAAAATCTTTTTTAAAAAAGAATTTATGTATTTATTTGAAAGGCAGAATTATAGAGAAAGAGAGACAGAGACAGGGAGGTCTTTCATCTGCTGTTCTCTTCCCCAAATGGCTTCAATGGTGAGGGCTGGGCCAGGCTGAGGCCAGAAGTCAAGAGCTTCGTCTGGGTCTCCCAAGTAGGTGGTGGGGCTTGAGCACTTGGGTCAGCCTCTGCTGACTTACCAGGTGCATTAACAAGGAGCCAGATGGCAGGTAGAGCGGTTGGCCTTTGTACTGGCACTGCAGGAGGCAGCTTACTTCCCTATACTTCCTGGGCCAGAAGGATGGGATTCTGTATTTTGTGATAAATGGCTGGACTGGGGTACATTACGCTGACGGAAATAAGGTAGGCATACAAGGACTAATACTTTGGGATCACACTCCCAGGTGAGACCTGACCAAGTAGACCTCAGAGCAGTGGGGAGTAGATTGCTGGCTGACTAGAAAGGTGGGAGGAGGTAAGAGGGTTGGGCAGTGAGTACTGAGTTATAGATTAATAGGAGCAGGAAGCCCTGGTATCTACTGTGCAGGAGTGTAATGATACACCATAATACACTGTGCATTTCAGAAAAGCTAGAAGAACGGGTTTTGAGTGTTTCATCACAAAGAACCACTATGTTTGAGAATAGTGCTACACTTACCTTTTGTTTTGAACATTACATAGCATACATAGGTCTTGCAACATTGTGTGGTATTTCATAAATATGTATACATTTTATGTGTCAGCTAAAAGTACCTCAAGATATTTAATTTAAAAAACTCAATTTTGATGAAAACCTGTACAAAAAGATCTTGAGCCTTGGGGGCTGTGGTTGTGGCACAGTGGGCTAAGTGGCCGCTTAGGATGTCTGTACCCGATAAATTGGTTCAAGTCCTGGCTGCTCCACTTCCAATCCAGCTCCCTGCCAATGAAGCTGAGAAAGTAGAAGATGGTCCAAGAGTTTGGGCTCCTGCTACTCCCAAGGGAGACTCCATTAGCTTTGGCCTGGGTAATCCAGGGCCATTATGGATACTTGGGGAGTGAATCAGCACATGGAAGATCTCTCTGCTTTCTAGCTCTCCTGTTAAATCTTTCTGTCAGGTAGATAAATAAACCTTAAAAGATCTTGAGACAAAATTAGAGCTAAATGGAGGCACCGTATTTTTCTCACCTATCAGAATAAACTCAAGGCTTAGATTGTACTCTCTCACCAAAGCAGTTACTGAAACAAACACTTGCGAAAATGCCCATTGGTCCATCTATGGATGTACCTTGTAAATTGTAAATACAATTTTCCCCTGATGCAGGAATCTACTTATGGTAACTTATCATTCAGATATAGTGCCACACATGGGAAGTAACATGTGTTCAAAGTTAGTCATTATAGAATCTTTGTTATTATTTGAAATGATTTTATTAATTTATTTGAAAATCAGAGTTACAGAGAGAGGAAAAGAGAGACAGACATGCATGTGATTGCGCGTGCGCGCGCACACACACACACACACACACACACACACACACACTTGTCTCCCATTTGCTGGTTCAATCCCAAAATGGCCACAACAGTTGGGGGCTGGCTCAGGCCGAAGCCAGGAGCCTAGAATTCCTTTCCGGTCTCTCATGTGTGTGCTGGCCCCAAGCAGTTACTGAGACCATCTTGCAATGCTTTCCCACGTATTTTAGCAGGGAGTGGATTAAAAGTAGAACGGCTGGGACTTGAACTTGTGCCCATATCATATGCTGGCATTCCAAGAAGCATATAGTGTCCATCCCAATTGCAGAACTATTTTTTTAATGGCAAAGATCAGAAACAATGCAATTGTCCATCAATATCAGGCCTGTTAAATTATGGTGTGTCAACATAATGGAATGCTAAGCCATTCCATATTGCAGCATAAAAGAAGGTCCCTACGTATTGGTATGAAAGGCCTGTGGTTAAATAAAATGACAAATGGAAAATAAAACCCAGAGGCACAGAACATATGTAGAGTGCATTCACATTTGTGAAAAACAAGAAGCAAAATACATATAAATGTGTATTTGTATAAAAGGGCTCTGAAGACTACCTTAAAAATCCCATCAAGTAGTTACCCTTTCCAGGAGCTCATCCAGGACAGGATGGGAATAAGATGTCTGACTCAGAACCTCTATAGAATGTTTGATGTTTGAAACCTGTAAGTGTTTCAGTTATACAAACAAATTGAAAGAAATTCTGAGCAATTCAAATGCATTTCTCTCCAGCCTGTCTTGGAGGTGGTGGCTGAACCATTTCCGTGGGCTGATTTGTCATTTATCCAGCACATGTGCTGTCTCTTGCCTTAGGCGGCTGGGGATAGCTTAACGTGGCAGTGAGGAGCGTGTCTGGGATTTGGACTCAGTTAAGTCCAATTTTGGTTCCATCATGTTCTAGCTGTGCGGCTCAGGGCAAGTTACGTCACTTCTCTGGGCTCTGCCTGGTTATAGCAGTGGAACGTGGTAGATCAGATATCTGTAACCTGCTTAGCATGCTATGGAACAGTTATTGAATGTTTCTTAAATGATAGTTAACTGGACGCTTGAACATTCCTATGTGCTGGTGATTTTTTATTTTGCTTTCAAGCACCTGCAGGTGCCAGAGCCCAGGCAATATCACTAGTTCAGCAAGTGCTTACGAGTGCCTGTCCTGTGTCAGGCAGCAGCTAATGATTTTAGAGAAATGAAGACTGGTGAAATCGAGTTTTTGATTCCAGCTAAAGCACACCCTTTATACGCTTGTCCTTTCTTCTCAGGTTTCAGCATGTGGACTTCTCCCAAGCCTTCCCCTCCTCTCCCAGCAGCTCTCTAATCCCTTCTCATCTGGATATCAAGATGCAGCAGAGACCATCCTGTTTCCTGGCTCCCATGAAGGAAAGCCATCCAAGCTCATTAGCTGAAAGGTACAGTGACACAGGAAGCTTCCAGGAGTTTTAGGTCACATGGGATGGGTTCAATTTGATCCATGCACAAGGCAGCTAGCTACCTAGCGCAGCTCCATTGCAGGGCTGGCAGGGTCAAGGCAGCAAGCCACTCCCATTCAACCTGCAGCATCTGGGCAGGGCAGGGAAAAAGGGGGCGTCACCCAACCCAAGGGCGGAGCTTGGGTGAGAATTCAGAGCCTGGCCTCTCAGCCTTGATTGGACATTGACTAGCTTTGGCCAATACAGACTCTCACAGTACTTCTGCCTCACCCCACTGTCTGTCAGGGTGAGATATAGATGGTGATGATGCTGACAGGGAGATGACAGTAGGAAAGTCACTGAGAATTTTTAAAGAAATTTATTTCTCACTGAAAAGAATGGCTGGATTATTTGCTATTGTGATGTCAAGAAATGCACGGATTTCTTTGCTTTTCTTTTAAAAAAGATTTTATTTTCTTGAAAGGCAGAATGGCACAGATGGATGGGCACACCCATACACACAGAGCTGGTGGGGAGTGAGAGAGACAGAGAGAGATCTGGGTCTCTCACTTGAGAGGTGGGACCCAACTTCTGGAGACACCCTCTGCTGTTGCCCCAGGCAGCTGGGCCAGACGCCGAGTAGCCACACTCAGAGTGGTGCTCTGATAAGGTATGCTGGCATCCAAGATGGGGCTGAATGCCATGCTGTTGGCTCCATTTTCTTTTCTTTTCTTTCTTTCTTTTTTTTTTTAAAAAAACTAATTATTTTTATTTTTGATGATTTTACATAGTTGATTAGGGTGATAAGGGTAAAAGGCTGGAGGAAGGTGAGTGAGATCACCATTTCCACATTCTCTGGGGGAAAGGAGGGGGCAAGGAGAGAAGTCACACCCAGACTCCCAAGCACCGCTGCACCCTGGGATGGAGGACAGCCACCCAACACCACCCCAGGGTCCCCGATCTGGGGCATGCTCTGGGGGTCCCCATCAAGAGGTTTTGATAGTTCAACAGTTCAGAACTACTGCCGATCTCTCCACCATGAAATCTCTCCAGAATCCACTGGTTGACATAGTCCACCTTGGAGTCTCTGTTTGCCCAGGTATTCACTGCCAGCACTTGGCTGGGGTAGTTGACCAATTTGTTCTGTCCTTCATTTTCTGTTGTGATACCAGGTGCCCTCTGCAGACTCTAGTGGACTGCCATGTCCTCCATGTCCACCTGGATATGCTGTCCTCTGCTTCGTCTATGTCACTGAGGAGGCCCAGTTCTGACACATGCACTCCAGGTCAGATCACGGAACCTGCAATTCTCTTTATGGTTGGGGTGCTGAGTCCAGCAGTTCAGTTGGAGGGATCCCCAAAGAACATCATCTGAAGTGATCCCAGACCTGATTTTTGTGTGTGTTTGTCAAAACAGGGTCTGGCACAGTCTGCCACCCCAATGAGCTTATGAATATGCTGGTGGTTGCAATTGCTGGGTCAGTTCTGCCTCCAGCCCTGTGTTTGCTTCCTTTTCCAAGACAACTAATTCAACATGTGTCCAATAGATAAAAGCTGATATTAAAGTGATTTGGACCTATTACATGCATGCCGAATGATTCACGCAGGAGACCAGGTCTCTGTTCTGCTTGCTTAGGAGCAAGTAATAGCTATACAGCTCCTATGGATCTCAATGCATTGCTGACCCTCGGATTCTTCCTGGGCAGTCTTCAGGGCACAGGGTGGAGGTACTGGCACCCTGTTTTCCCACACAGTGCTTCAAATCCTTGACGGGGACTTCAGAGACCTGACTGAGGTCATATGGCATTCACCTTGCCCTCCCCTCCCGGCACGCTGTCCACTTCTCAGGATGTTTGGGCTATATTGGAGGCCTTTACAAGGCTCTGTGAGATGGAGTTGAGGGGCCCAAAACAGGTGCCTGGAGTGGGGGCTGCGCTTAGTCTGGCATTGTGTTTACAATCACACACAGGCATCGCCGACGTGGCTCCCTCCTTCACCTCTGCAGATGCTGAGGCCTGCCAGCCAACCGCACAAAGGGCAAACTCTGCTATGAGATCCCAGGCTCAGTACTTGGGTTGTTCGTGTCATTTTCTGCAATGTTTATCTGGTCTTCTCCGTGTACTTTGCCAGCTAGAACAAAACAGCGCTGCTATGGAAACTGCAAACACCAGGCAATCCTGGCCCCTGCACTTGGCAGCCCAGCCAGGGAGCGAGATAATGGCTTTTGTTGTTATCTATTGGCTGCTGATGCTTAGTCGGTTGTACCCTCAGGCCCTAACTAGGGACACGCTGACACTGCACCAGCAGCGCTCCCTTGTAAACTTCCCAGTCTCCTGATGCAGCCCCAGATAACCGGTCCAGCCAGCGCCAGCTCATTATCCTGATGACAACCCGGGGCTTTCTACTTCCCTGACAACTTCTGTGGTCTCTTCATTCTCAGGTGACCCGGAAAGCTCAAAATAGGCTGCTGAACTCTGTAGTTTGCAGGGCCTGGCTGATTGGCACATCTCACATCACATTTTCATTGCCTATACCAATAAGTACTTACTGCTGCAGATGGGCGTGGCTCATCTGCATACTCTGTTGGGGTGAGGCTTGCAGAGCACTCACCTCCCCTCTGCCCTCTTGCTAGAGTGGCTTGTGACAACAGAACAGGTACTGATTGGGCATTTTCCTTCCTGGAAAACATACAAGATATTTCCCAAAAGCTTATGGAAAATGCAGGTTATGAAGAACATCATGTATGTGTTTCAATATTTTGTTTTTTTGCACTAAAAATTAACTTCTGTTTCAATTGTACTTTCCATGAACTTTCTCAAAGTCCCTTCATTCACACTGCACACAGGCCTGTGAAAACCCATTTGAGGCAAAGCTCAAAAAAAGTCTTAGAACCTGGGGCTTGGCACCGTGGCCTAGTGGCTAAAGTCCTTGCCTTGCATGCACCAGGATCCCAAATGGGCGCTGGTTCTAATCCCAACACCTCCACTTCCCATCCAGCTCCCTGCTTGTGGCCTGGGAAAGCAGTGGAGGACAAAAGCCTTGGGACCCTGCACCTGTGTGGGAGAGTAAGAAGAAACTTCTGGCTCCTGGTGTAGCTGCGGCCATTGCGGTCACTTGGGGAGTGAATCATCAGACAGAAGCTCTTCCTCTCTGTCTCTCCTCCTCTCTGTACATCTGACTTTGTAATAAAAATAAATAAATCTTAAAAAAAGAGTCTTAGAACCTCTCTGTCAGTTGCAGCATTTAATAGGAGGTCAGTTTAACAAACCCAACATTAACAAAGATAATGCTGGGAGCAGAGAAGCTGGGAGATTGGATAATTGGACGTGGGAGCCTTTCACCCCGGGGTTAAACCAACCACAGGCTGGCAGGCAGTAGGTGTGGACAAACACAGCTGTGTTTATAATGTGCTGATGTCTTGGGCTCTTTCTCCAATATTTGTGCTTCGAGAAGAGCTTTCTGCTTGAAATGTCGGCTCTCTTGTGTGTGAAGCACATATGTGTGGCAGGACAAAGTTATTCCATCTCTGTAGCTGTGCTGACTGAGAGTCAGACGGTTTCAGTGTCAGGATGTCTCGTTCTCTTAAAACAGTTTTCACTTTTTGGGAAACACCTATTTCCTCTGGTTTCATATTGCTCTTTTTTGGAGGATATAATGCGTGTGTGTGGGGGGGAACTTCTGACCTATTTGCTTGCAAATGGTAAGAAATATTTGATATTCGTCGAGCTCTTGCCACATAAAGCAGGGTGATTTTCAAATTCTGTTTGATCCCTCTAAAAGCTAGCTAGCCTTGTTCCCAGAAAAATTGCAGTGCAGACTCCAAAAAAAAAAAAAAAAGAGTTCTAATTCTTCACCATTATTTCACACTGGTAGACTGTTGCTCATGGAGAGACATGAGGTCGTGAGAAGCTGTCCTCACTAATGGTCCCCTCTCTTGCCCCCGGAGAGAAGGTATCAAGGGAAGGACATGGCTGAGAATGTATTGGAGTCCCTGAACATGGTAATGGAAAAGCTGCAACCAGGTCTTGGTCCGGGGAACTAGAGCCACGGTGAAGACACATCGAACGGGTGGCTTTCTTTCCCAGCTGGCCACAAGGGCACCGTGGGAGTTTGCGGATGCGAAGGATTGGTGATGGAAGAAAGGAATTGCTCTGTGTAATTACATGTTCATTTCCCTGAAACTGAAAAATCTTACAAGCTGGAGGGCACGAGGTAAACCCACCTCACATGCCTGCAAAAGCTGACATTTAGTGAAAGGAAATCTGTCAGAGCTTGGGTTGGTTCCCCCTGCAGCTCAGTGTTGTTTTGCATTTAACATGTTTGCTTTTAATTTAGGGTTGTTGCTCATCTGTGAAACTTCATATATAGCAGCCTAGCTCTATAATTTTCTTCAGGCAATTGGAAAATTTTCTAACACTGACCCCATACATAACTTGCTTTGGGACACTTGCAGCAAAAGGTAGAGCTGTTTCCTTTAGATAAGACATACCTTACCAGATCTGCATCCTCCCCCGTGTGGCCTGCCTGGCCATTGTTGACCCTGGAGACTGTGAGGATGATCTGAAACTCTCAGCTGTGTGTGTGTGTGTGTGTGCGTGTGTGTGTGTGTGTGATTTATCAGCAAGACTGTAGGCAGAATAAAGTGCGACCACAATCCCCACCAGTGAGGGAGAGGAGGAGTTTGCTCACAGAATGCCAACGATGGCCTCCTGCTCTCTGGAGCTTGAAGTGCCAAAGTCATCACTTACTATGCTGTTCCAGTCTCTCCTCTTTCTGTGGGGGCATTATTGCAAATGAATAATTCAGACTTAGTAAAATGTACAGCTGGGAGGAAGGAGATGGGTTTGGAAGGAAGCCTAACACCTGAGGGTAGAAGGGCACCCTCCTGTAGGGTGGGTGAAGAGGGAGCCTGTGTGTGGTGATTAACGTGGCGCTCTGAGAGTACACAGCCCTGGAAGGAAGCATCAGGGTTCAACATGGTATGGATTTACTCTCAGCTCACAACGTGATCTCTCTCTGGTGAAGGCAGGCCAGCCCTCCATTGCCTGCAAGGTCATTGAAGCTGAGAAGAGAGGGGATGTGCAGGTTTGTGTGTGGCAAAAGCACTTCTAGTCACATCCCATTGTCCAGACCCTAGTACATGGTCATGAATGATGCCCAGAAGGTTGGCTCCGAGTGGAGTCTTCCCATGTGTTCAGATCTGAATAATGAAGCAAGCCTCAGTGATTGCTGCATTATCTCTGCTACAGAGTCAAGGAGGAATGGGCAGACCCATGGCTGGGACCATGGAGTTAGGAAGTGACCTAGGAAGTGACCGCGGAGTTAGGCAGTGACCTCTCTGGTCCTCTGTCCCCAGCCCAGAGGAAACATCACCATCAGCGTGTAACCCTGTCTGCTGTATTTTTTTCTTTTCCTTTAGTTACCACAGCCTTTTTGGGATGATCTGATTCATATCCATTGGTGGCCTGAGAGGGAAAGAGAATGGAGAGAAAAATGGAGAATGGGTACAGAGGAGGGACAGGGTCCAGGTCACTTGCTCCCTGCTGCCTTCCTTTGAGGAACTGGGGCATCCAAGGAGGAGGCCATTTTCAGGAATCCCAGACAGTGTGACCAGCTGCCCAGCAGGTAGAGGCAGGGCCCAGGCCAGGGGTGTACTCTCGGAGAAAATACAAGGAAGAAGGTCAGGGGAGTCTCTTCTTTTTGTCAAGGGTGATCACTGCAGGCTGACCTTGGAAAGCGGCTGCTAATTGCTTGCATTGTACTTTAAGTAAAAAATAGCTCCAAGCCTACGGTTTCATCAATAACCTTTAACATTGATTAGTACTATTGATGGAGTGCAAAGCCAGGCACTGCACTGAAGAGCTGATCATGTCTCATGAATGATTGGGACAACCCAGCAAAGCAGATGAAAATCTCCCTATTTTACAGGTGAGGACATTGAGGCTCAGGCAGGGTTTTGACCAAGGCCACTGTGCTGGTGCGTTGCAGAGCGCAAAGTCCAGCCCACGTCTGATTCTAAAGCTAACCTTGTACACTCCTTACGGCCAACGGGCCAATGCCATCATTTTCATTGATAAAGATGCCTGTTTTCTGGAGCAGTTCACACCTCTCAGGGACAGCAGTCTGTGATAGCTTTGGACCTGCAGGGCACCACAAGATTTCTTGCAGGCTTGAGATTGTTCTTGGGTGGCAGGTGGAGTCCCACAGTTTCTGTTGTGAGGCATGTTGGAGGGTGGATCTCCTGCAGCTCTTGGAGCCAGGAAAGGATTGGGCACAAGCCTGGGTGGGAGTTGTATAGGCAGTATAGGTAGGGTCTTGGAGATGCAACGAAGACTGGGAGCAGTCCAGAACAAACCAGATTATAGTACATGTCGGTATACATGTGGGTCAGATCTAGGGGCGGGCCAGGCTGGGCAGGTTCATAGCACTCACTGGCACTGAGAAGCAGAATGGGCCATAGCATGAGCCAGTTCAGATTAGGACCAAGACTGTGGGCTGGCTGGGCTGGGCTAGGCTGTAGCACCTGCCAGCATGAACTGGAACTGGGGCAGCATGAATTGGCCTGGACAAGGCCAAGCCAGGATACAGCACCCACTGGTGAATGATGATGTGAGGTGAGGTGAGCCATGCCAGTCCATGCTTCACCTCTCAACAGCACATGTAAGACCCAGCTGGAATCGGATGCAGAGCTGAGACTGGAACCCAGGTCTTTGGATATGAGCTGCAGTTGTCCTTGGCAGCACCCTCACGGGAGCACCACATGCCCTTCTACCTGCTTATCTTTTGATTCCATTTTCTATGAGTTTTATGAAATACTCTTCACACGTTTTATATCAAGCTTTCAAGGGGCTCTCCCTGAATGTGTTGGCATTAATGGGGGTGGGTACCGAGCTTGGGTGATTAAAGGGCAAGGCCACCAATCAGGAAAGCACAGCATAGATGAGAAGAGGGTGCAGCTTAGAGTCCAGGAACACCTACAAACCATCACAGGCCTCTTTGCAATGTGGGTTGGTGGTGAATCTGGCCCTGAGCTGCCCCAGACTGAGCTGGGTACAACCCTGGGCCTTTTTCTTTTGATTTTACAGTTTAATTAACCTGTAAAATATCATGATATCAGATTCTCCCTCCATGAAAGCTGTTGTTCTAGCAGGGTCTGTCACACATGGAAAACCAAGGCAAAGTAAACATCAGACAAAAGCTGTCACTTGAAAAAGTCTCAAAGGTTGGTTCAGAGTGGCGAGCCTCCAAGGTAGGCAAGAGGAGGGGCCTCTCTCCCCAGGCATCCCTCTTTCCTCCTCATCCCTTCTCTCTTGCTCAGATCTGGTGTCATTTCAGCAACCAAGCTTCTAAATTTGGCAATTCCAGGGTTGATTACTGCCTGGCTTTTTTGGCCTTGTATGTGAGAAGTGCCTATGGGAGCAATGTACAGGGCCTTTAAAAAATTAAATAAATGAATTAAAAAAAAAGCTATGAGTAGATTTAACTGACTTCGAAGGTTGAAGTTCAACGAACAGGCCAAGTTTTCCATAGTTTCATATTTTCCTTGAGATAACCTGATCTCAGTTGTTAGTTTAGTGCCTTCGGTTTTTCAATGAAAAACTGTTTGTTCATTGGGTGAGACAGGCCTCATTACCTAGGTGCTGTTTTCTGGCTGTGGGGGAGGGGAGCTGAGGGCTGTTGGAAGTCAGAGAACATCCCAGGCAGTTAAACTGGAATCAATAACCATTTCTTCTGGGGGCCCAAGTGTATCATTTAATTCCTAGGCATGGGGAGATCCTAGGCCTTCCAATTAACAGCTCATTTTTTTTTCTTCCATACAGAGTGTAATAAACTAAACTCTGCAAATCTGAAGCAGAAGAGCAACCACACAAGAACTCCAATGTGAAAATGCAGCCACTCTGTTGCCCTCAAGAGTTGTTTAGGTGCTGTCATTTAAGGCATGGTGGCGGAGGCAACCATGCTATCCAAGACTTTTAAGGAATCAGTGGGACTCCTTCAGGGTGAGGGTTAACAGGAAGGGAGGTGAGGAGCCCATGGGATGGGGTGTTGGGGTGGAGGGGTCTGGAGGCATAGGTGCCCAGAATCCTGCCAAGTGCATTGGAATCTTTTCACTCGGGAAGCTGGGCGGGAGACTTCTTGGCTCCCAGGGCGTGTTACTTGGAGACCAATTATTCTGACTTACACCAGTTAAACCCTAGGGACCGCATCTAATCCTTGCATTTCTGGAAGATGGGGATAATTTTCTACCTGTGGTGAAGCTGGCACAGGAGGCTATGAGAGGTTCTGGGAGTTTTCTTGCCAGCTTTGTTGTTGATACTAGCTGAGCAGCTCACTACGCACTAAATGTTGTTCTGAACTTTTACATTCATTAACTGTCTTACTTAGTCCTCATTCTTCCATTCTTACAGTTAAGTAGATGGAGGCATCCAGAGGGGAAGGAGCCCCCGGCAAACGGCAGGTGGGAATGCAAAGCTATTCTGACTCCCCAATTTCTGAAAACTACCACAGTCATCACAGCATTCAGAAATCACCAGAGCACTTTTGTTACTTTATTTTCTGCAATACTTTTATATCATTTCCTGTTTCTAATGGGGGGGCAGCATATATTTTGATTGAGTCTTTGCCTAACAATGAATTTGTAATGAATTTCTATAGTGAGAAATCAATTTTTTTTCCATTATAATTGAGAATGAATGAGTCATACAAGATAGGCTTGTTTAATACAGCTGTAGATTTTTGGCCTGTGATAAGGTGTATTTGGTACAAATTTGTAAAAATTTATTTCAATATTGATTGCAAAGATGAGGGTGTTGCAGACATGTGTGGGCTTCCAATTACGGTGGATAGGGTCCGGTGAGGGGGAAGGTGGGTGAGATAAATGTTTCAATTTTTTTCTCCTGTGTTTGTGAGGGGTGGATGAGTACATTGCATCATTGCCCAGGGATGGAGGTAGTTGTTTGATGTCACCTTGGAGACCCCGAAGGTGTTACATGAATGGTCATGCTTGTTCTGAGATGCTGTTGATTTGGTTGCATCAGAGGTGAGAAATTCTAAGGTCTGTGGCTGTCCATGTCTATCTCTGCATGATCACAGACCCTTGTGTTTGTGGTAGAGCCTGGCCTCTATTGTTATTCAATCTGTTTAGTTCTCCATCTTTTGATGAGGTACTTGGGTTCTCTGATTTAGGTGAGCTGGCTGTCTTGTCTTCTATGTGTATCTGGTATGTTCTTGCCTTGGCCTAATCCAGGAAGGGCCTCTGGATTCCCACTTCTGATCCACCCTGTCTGAGTTCCCTCAGTTATCTGTGGGTGCAATGACCTGGTCCGTGGAAGCCCCTAAAAGCCATTCCATATATGTCAAACAAGCCCTCGGTGGCCCTCATTTGATTTGTCCCCAGATGCCCAGGGGATGCTGTCCCCCTGCTATGGAGCGCATGCAGTGGTGCTGGGAAGGGGTGGGTTCCCCATCCCCTGCCCCTCCAACCCTGATCTTAAAAAAATAGAATAGGCAACTATGCTAGCATACTGGTATAGTTAATGCAGGTGTGGGTTAGCTAGGCACAGAATGTCAGCCAGCTAATGGTTGCTTTTCTTCCAGAAGTGTAGCACTTGCCTAGGTAAAATGGAACCTAGGCAGTTGCCTACAGCTGGGATATTTGGCATTATTTAAGAAAAAAAATTATTTAAGAGGCAGAGTGACAGGGTAGAGGAGAGACAGAAAGAGATCTTTTTTCATCTGGTGCACTGCCCAGATGGCTGCAGGAGCTAATGCTGGACAGGTTGAAATAGAACCCTGGATTTCATCTGGATCTCACGTGTGGGTGGCAGGGGCCCAAACACTTAGTCCGTCTTCTGCTGCTGTCACAGGTGGATTTGCGGGGAGCGGGACTGGAAGTGGAACAGTAGGGACTTGAACAGTGCTCATAGGAGCATGCGGGCATCACAGTTGGAGGCTTAACCCACTATGGTATAATGCTGGTCCTATTTTGTAAAATTAAAAGATGTATTTATTCAAATGGCAGAGTGACAAAGAAGGAAAGACGCAGAGAAAAAAAGATCTTCCATCTGCTTGTTAACTCCCTAAATGGCAGCAATAGTCAGGGCTGGACCAGGAGGAAGACAGGAGTCAGGAATCCACCCCGGTTTCTCAGTTGTGTGGCAGGGACCCAAGAGTACTAGCATCATCTTCTCTTTTGCCAGGTGCATCAGCAGGACGCTGGGTTTGAAATGGAGCAGCTCAGACACCAACAGGTGCTTCCATATGGGATGCTAGTGCTCTTTGTGGCAATTTAACTTGTATCATCACTATGCCCAGCCCCAGTTTTGTAGAATTTGTATCAAAAAGGAAAATAAGTCTAATGATTTGTAATTATATATCTTGCCTTACTGATATTTTCCTGAGAAAGAGACAGCTTCTGTTTTTGACGGCATTCAACTGCAATTCTCTAGTTACAATTATACATGTTTGAAGCTTGAAATAATATCCTAGTTATCATCCCCCAGTTGCAATATTAGACATCTGAAAGTTCAAATAATTTGTTGCAGACTAGCTTCTGGCTCCTGACACTTCAAACCACTTTGCTCTCGTGCTCACAAGCTTCCGGTGCTGGGTGTGAAAGAGTGACTGCCATGGTCAGGGTGTTTGTGAAATCTTCCCCCATACCAGGTAATGACATTAGGGTGGAGCCCTCATCATGAGATATAGTCTCCTCATAAAGGAGACCCAGAGAACTGATTTGCTCTGCTACCTTGTGGGGATGCAGAGAGCAGTACTGGTCTTTGAACCCTCACCAGACACCAAATCTGCCAGCAACTTGATCGTGGACTTTTAAGACTTTTTCTGTTGCTGATCACCTACTCAGTCTATGGTACTAGGTTGCAGTAGCCCTGACAGACCATGACAGTGGCAAAATCCTGTAACTTACTTTGATTAGTCCTTTGATTAGTCCCAGTTTACACCTGTACATTGGCATTCTAACTAAAAGCATCATTCCTTTTCTTGTCCGAAGTGTGTTGGTGGGAGGAAGGAGTTAAAGCAGCTAGTCCACGATCTGTTTCTCTCCTGAGCCTGACAGATGTTTTTAGGAAAAAAGCAAGTGACCCAGTTTAATTCCCTTGTAAACATGCTGGAAGCTGGACCTCATGCTTGACTAATGATATTTCATGAGAAAATTTTTCTGAAATAGCCTTAGTTGGAAAGCCATTAGAATTACTTCTGATCAACCTAGAATCTATAGATTTATCAAGCCTGGTTCTTGAAGACAATCATCTTAGCTACACATTTATCTGGGTGTAAAATGGGATGTTTCCTTAATTATTTTTAAAAGTTTTTTTTATTTTTAATTTGAAAGGCAGAATGACAGAGAGTAACAAAGTGAGAGTGTGATAGAATGAGAGATCTTCCTCTGCTGGTTCACTTCCCAAATGGCCATGATACTTAGTGCTGGTCAAGGTTGAAGCCGGAAGTCTGGATTTCCATTTGAGTTTTCCACATTGTGGCTGAGGCCTAAGCACTTGGGCCATCTTCTGCTTCTCCAGGAGCTCTAGCAGGGAGCTGGATTAGCAGCAGAACAGCCACGACTGAAGCTGGTGCTCCTAGATGGCTTACACATTGTAAGAAGCAGCTTAATCTGCTTCACTACAATTCTGGCTTCTAAAATGGATGCTTCATAATCTCAGCACTTTGACATGTTAGATGATGAAAGACCTCACCTGGAGACCCTCCTTCTTCATGTTATTGCTCTGGGGCCAACAGTTGGTGTCTGAGTGGGGAGGAAGGACATCTAACAGCTATGCTGGGCAATTGCTTTGCCTATGTCATGATTGCTTGTAGTCTTTTTTTAAAATATATATATATTTTTATTATATTATTTATGTATCTGAGGTGAAGGGGGATATTGAGGGAGAATCCCCACCCAGTCTCCCACCCGCCCAAGGTCCCAGATGTAGGGCATGCTGAGATATTTGCTCAAGTGGTCTTAATAGTCTTCCAGTTATGGATCGCTGCCAGTCACATCCCTCCCAGCTCGATTAGGTCATTGAAGAAGCCACTGATTGTCACAGTCCATCATGGAGTCTTCGTTTGCCCAGTATTTCGCTGCCCAACGTTTACCTGAGGTGGTTGATTGACCTGTTCCGTCCTCCGTCCTCTCCTAGCCAGGGCTCTGAGTCCAGCAGTTCGATTGCGGAGATCACCAAAGAGACTTAGAGGTATTCCCAGATCAGATTCCCGCATGTTCCAGCTAGCACCGGTTCCGGCACAGTCCATCGCCACAATCAGTTGGTGGTTGCAATCGCTGGGCTGGCTCCGTTCTCAGTCCTGACTTGCACTGGTACCAAGAGTGTTGCAGTCCAGCCTGGTTCTGCCCAGCATGCACTCAACTCTTTCATCAACCAGTGGGGTCTGCAGCCCAGTCGGGGCGACCCACAATAACCGCCACCAGGCCCGCCCCTCACCCTGGCCTGCCAGTATACATAGCAGACTAGTCCAGTCTGTCCCACTTCCCATATGGCTCCAGTACCTGTCAATGGGCATTGAAGCTTAGTTCCCTCCAACCAACTCAACTATCCAGCCCTCACGGATATTGCTGAGTGCCTCTCCTTCTAGCCACCCCAGCCCCCGTCCTAGTTTTCATGCCCTCTCGTGGAAGTAGTGACCCAAGAGGGGGAACCCCACCACTTCCCTCTTGGGTCTCTCTCAGCCCCGGTTTATGATCTCTTTGGGTGGTTCTGTGGTTTGACTTGACAGAATTAGCTCCCAGTGCCAGCTTCTGCCAGCTGTCTGCGGTTAAGCCCAAACAACGTTCACCCACTCCAATTTATGCTAGAACCGGCAGGAATAATCAGCCCAAGCTGGTTTTTCCCTGTTCTAGTCCACGTGCGGCGCTCAGGTGTTGCAGCCCTGCCCAGTCTGATCTGTCCCCATCCCATCCCACACTATCCAGTGAGAGTAGCTGTCCGGCGAGGGGACCAGCCCCTCCATCCCCCCGCTGCTCTGCCCTGGTTCTCACGCGTGTTGGTTGGGTGCTGCATTCTAATCCAGTACAGGTAATCTCACCCTGGAATTCCGCATCATGCACTAGTTTTAGTCGCGACCGAACCTGGCCCGACCCACACTCTCCTCCGGTGCCCGGGTTTGCCAGTGGATGACATGAACTGATTCAGCCTGGTCCGCCCCGACCCATGCCAAATGTATGCCAGGGGGAAATTTTCCATGGCCCATTCGGGGCTGTTTCCTATCATACTTCTTGCGCTTATTTTGCACATACCAGGGGGTCCATGAGCCAGCCCTTCTCAGTTCACCTTCTGTCCCAGCAGGAACAGTGGCTTTTCATGGCTGGCTTTCACCCCACTCTGGTTCCTGTTGCTGGATGACTCAGCCCATCCATGGCTCGTTCATACCCATGTATAGCTCACACATGGCTCAGTAGGGGATTGAGACCTAGCCAAGTCAGTCCCACATCCACCCTGGTTCCCCAGGACACCAGATGGTGCTGGGGTCTGTCCCAGCCCGATGCATCCAATCCCAGCCATACTAGTGTCATGGGAGACCATGACTGTTTCCTAGCTAGAACGCAGCCCCCATTCCAGCACTCGTGTCCCTTGGTGGGAACCTCAACCCAGCTAGGGTGTCCCCCCCGCTGACCAAATGGCCTGCTCCATGGCGGCAGATCACGCACCCGACAGTGGCTGTTCTGACTCAATTGTCTCAGGACCTCTCCTGTCTTGGCCTCTACCAGAGACACCATGGCCCAGCATCCCCGATTAAAGTAGACCTGCAGATGCAAGCGCAAAGAGTTACATGTCCCTATCACTGGCAGTCACCAGGAATTCATGTTTCACCTATACTAAAGTTGGCCTAATTCATGAGTGTCCCTGAGCAGCTGTTACAAATAATAAAAGCCCCAGAGCTTGCCACTGGGCGGCCAGCAGGCAGAGCCTGGCACCAATTGGTGCACTGGCCACCAGAAGCCAGGGACTCGTCCACCGCCTTGCGGGGTGGTTTTGGCTCGAACCCTTAGCCGGATCCGCCTTAGCCGAGGTGCCACCCCACAGTTGCCACCCTGCGAAGTTGGTCATTCCGTCCCCGGCCCCAAGCATGGAATCCGCCCTAACTCGTCCTGCTTCCATGGCGGCAGGACGGAGCTGGATTAGTCCAGCTCCCAAATTGCCCTCATGGTTTGCAAACGATTGCTTGTAGTCTTAAAATTACTAGGAAAGCTCGATTTGCAGAAGGCTTTTGATTTGTGTGAATCTGTTTTGACAGCCTGATCCTTTAGGCTAACTCACCTGGCTTGAACAAGTGATTATGGACCATCCTTGGCTGGGGATACAACCATATGACCTCTGGCCTTGTATCTCTCTGCTATGAGGCAGGTTGAGCTGGCACAGTTCTCCTGCCTTTCAATGACAACCAGACACAGGAAAGACTGACAAGTACCTAAACAATGTTGATGCTGCTCTTTTGAATTTTCTGCTTTGAAAACCACTGGTTTAAAGCCATTGATTGGGCTTTCTGGATACCAATCCTGTTCTTGGGTTTTACTGTGACAACAGGAATCAGGGAGTCTTTGAGCCAAGGCTGCAGTGGTATGTCTTAGCTATGCCTTCTAGAACCCAGGTATAAATCTATTTGATTTCACGCAATCCCTATATTTCCAACTCATCTAGTCTAAGACCCATTATCAATACCTGTTAGCACCATTGAAGCTGGAGACATTTAACTTCCAGGGGACGCCATCAGGATAGCATTTAATGGACCTTCAGCATGTTTATGTTGTTTAGGAACCTTGGCTGTAACACAGGACATCATGTTCCCAAGATGTTGCACCTTTCCTCTTGGCAATTTCATTGTTTGACACAGTACATCAGAGAATTTATAAGGAGATTAAATGATGGCAAGATCTAATAATAAAATGTCAACAGCATAGCAGTACTGCAATGTTGGATATATAAAGTCTGTCCTATTAGCAAATCCCCAGGGAGAAATTAAAAATCAATAATTAAATCTCCTTGAACCTTCAAGTCTAGATTCACAAGGTTAAAAGGATGGGAGATTAGACATTAGTATGCTTTGCTTTTGAAGTGAACACTCCCAAATCCCCCAATCATTGTCTTCAGTTTTATATTTTTTGGGAATCCCTGGCACCTGCAACCCTCATCTCAGAACACACGTTAAGCATGATCAAGCTGCAGCAACCTGAGCCACTTCTGCCGGTCCTCTCTTATGGAGGAGGACTCCCAGAAGGCGGGCTGGTTGGCACCTTTCTGGAGTGGCTCATTTGCCTGACTGACATCTGGGTGTCTGTGTAAGGCCAAAGTGGTGGGAACATTTGCTGGAAACTGTGGATGTGGGATTTCCTCCATGGAAGTGGTCACTTGGCTGAGGACAAAACCCAAGTTTACTGCAGAAGGAGGAAAAGCATTCTTCACCAACAAAGACTGGTGGACTGTAGTATTTTATGTGGCTGCCATGGCCCACAGGTCCCAAGTTTCTCTTTGTGGAGATTCTGCATAAGAAGGTTAGACTTGGGGCCAGGGGTTGGCATTTTAATGAGCATCATAGGAAAATTGTGTGGAAGGTTTGTCTACTGCATCTGATTGGAAACTTCTTGACTATATTCCTGGTTTATAGCACAGTATCTAGCACTTATTGGGAACTCTGGGTCTTTGTGGCATGAGCGGGGATGAGAGGGAATCTGAGGAAGGATTTTATACTGTGCTTAACTGTTCTCATAGCTCTGCTGTTGTTACCTCAATGAGAAGAGATTCTGCTTATGAAAATGTATCTGTTAGTAAACTCTTGGGTTTTGGGCATTTTTAACAGTTTGTTTGAGAGACAAGGAGAGGGTTCCCATCTTCTGGTTCATTCTCCAAATGTCTGCATATGATGTGGCTGGAGTAGGGAGGGCAAATCTGGAGGTTTGGAACTATCTGGGTCCCTTTTGTGGGTGGCATGAGCCCAGCTACTTGATTCATTACTGTTGTCTTCCACGAGTCCCTGCTCATGGAAGTGCTCAGAGCCCTGCTTTGTGTGCTTGAGTCTGCATTAGCAGGAACCTGGAATCGGGCTTTCGAGTTGGGAGCTGAACTCAGGTACTGTGATGTGTAACATGGGTGTCCCAACCAGTGACTCCATAGCGAGGCCAAATGCTCAGCTCTTGGGGTTTTAGAGTTTGATGGAGGTGGGAAGAGGAAGGAGGAGATCTTGTAACGTCAGTTATTCCTGAAATTAACGGGACTCTAGGGCCCACAGCAACATTAAGCTATTTGTCAATGAATGTGAGAGACAGTCAGATAGTGACTGGTGCCATTAAATACTCAGGTTCAATCTACATTGGATGCAGAATGCAATTTATTTTATCATTTTCTGATATTCATCGAGTTTTCTCTACAATGTTTTATAATTCTATATAGCTATTTCGGATTTTGGCTTATTCGACTTCCAACCGTACACTGTTAGCCCTTGACTACATTTCCTTCCACCCTAAATTTTAAAATCTCAGCTATTATGTGAAAAATTCTTATCTTCTTGGAAGTCCCTCATATCTTTGTTTACTTACTCTTTCTAAACTTCTCCTACACATTTCTAAAGTAGGTAGTTAAATCTCTGCATCCAATTTAATTTTCTAGAAAATCACTGAAAATCCTTCTGTTAAGGAAGGTAGCCAGCAGCAGTCTGTATAGAGTGAATTTTAAACTCCTACCTGACTGTACTGCTTTTTTAAAAAAGCCACCGATTTTTGTTTAACTCGGTCTGGCAGTAAGTCGGCAAGCATAGGCTGAGGCACATTTTCCTACTGGTAGGAAAGCTGTCACTAGACTTAATGAAGACAAGAAGTAGCTATACAGCAAAAGGTGATCTGGGGACCTTGGCCCTCTTGTATTGTAGAGGTTAATGAAGTTTTTCTGTTGCACCTGAGAGTAGTGGACGTTTGTGAGCCACCTGTAGTCCTCTGGGGAGATGAGATGATGCTCTGAGCCACCCAGCTACCACTTTGCATGCCTGAGTACCTGCAAGTGAGGCTGCTGGCTCTACTGGGATGTAAGCCATGGTGCAATCAATCACTGCCCCTTGCTATTTCTTCAGGACTCCCTCCTCATTCCTCCACGTGGGGAAAAACAACCATATATTGCATTCTTCTCCATGTATTCTGAATATTTTGGACTTCTCCTTCACTTGTGAGGCATGATCCTAGCTCTAAAAATAACTCTGGTTGCTGACAATGTCATGTTCTGACACATTCCCTGTCCCCTTCGTTTCAGAGTAAACAGATGCATATCTTGTATCTTGGCCAGTCATAGCAGTTGGGTCTCAGCCACTGCTTTCATCTGCTATCTCGACTGGTTTACTGCAAATCTATGCAAACCTTAACCCAGGAACCGTTCATTTTCATCAAGAGTTTTCTTGTCTTCCATCTGTGTTATCAGTTTTTTTTTTTGTTCGGGGCAATTTTACTGTTTCTTCACTGGTGGTTCTCAGATGTCAGCAAACATAGAATCACCCAGGGAACTTGTGCAAACTTAGCTGTGGGATGGTTGGGGTGGGAGTGGATGGGAGAGGGACAGCTCCTGAATTTTGGATTCAGTGGTTTGGAATTTGGGTCTGAAAATTTGTCTTTCTAATGAGTGCCCGGCTGTTCCTGGTGCCTTGCTGGTCCAGGGACAACACCTGGAGAGGCACAGCTCTAAACCAATTTCATTGATTGTGATTAACTTCTGGACTGTGATCAATTTAAAGTACCATTAGGTGAAGTTAAATAGCATCAGGTGGAGATGATGTTTAATTAAATTAGATTAAATAAATTACACTAGATCAATTTAAACTGCTCTCAGATAAATTTAAATACCATTGGGTACATTTAAAATATCATCAATCAGCAACTAGAGCGGACCCTTGGGTCCTTGGAAAATGGGAAAAAATCAGGAGTGAGAGACAACCGAGAGCCTCTGGCTCCCACAAATGTTTCAAAAATGCATTGAAAGATGCTGGGGTAGTGACTTATGTGTTGATATTTGTGTGTTGGTGCAAGCAAAACAGAACATCTGTAATGCTAACTTATGGGTCCAGGTCTAATCCTTACAGCCTGATATGGATTCAACATGCAGGTTGGTCCTCTGCCTTAGTCATGGTAATGTGTGGTGAGGGTTCCGGGTATGTGTGTGGCATTGGAACAAACCCAGCTGGGGAAGCTAGATGACAGCATGTGATTCTCAGAGCTCGTGAGCCACTGTGTGTGCTTGGTTATATCTGTGATATGGGGTGCTTACTAAATGCAATGAAAGAAGCACAAGTCTATTCTCTCAGAGGTTCAAAGGCAGCAAGAATTGTAGACTGCTGAATGAGAAAACACAAGAAGTGTTTTTGAGGTGACAGAACTCCCCACGGCAGGGTCTGCAGGTCGTTTGTGAATCTGAGGACGCCAGTTGCATTGGTTTGAATGCGCACTGCAAAATTCATGTGCTGGGAAGTTAACACTGCAGCAGTGTTGGGAGGTGGGACCTCATGGGAGATGTTTAGGTCCCGAGGATTCTAAGCTCATGAATGGATTCATGACTCAATAAAAAGGAGTTTGGCGAGCAGGTCTGCTCCCTTGCCTGGCCACAGGAGGAATAATAATTCTATCCCTCAAAGGGCATGGGTGCCAACTTGGAAATGCAGACCAGGTTCTCACTAGACCCCAAACCTTGAACTTCTCAGCTTTCTTAATTAGGAGGAATAAGTTTCTGTTCATTATACAATATTCATTCTGTGATGTTCAGTTATAGCAATCCCACATGAGCTAAGATACTAGTATAGAGTCCCGGTGGGCAGGTAGACCTAGTGCATATGGGTACATCTCTTGAATGGCAAGTCTGACTAAAAGAGGCGGAGAGGGTGAGGATGGTAAAAAAGTGGGTGCATCAGCAAAATGGGGCATTTTGAGGGGAAGAGTAGGGAAGGATGCAGACATATAATCAGATCAGGCCTGAAAGCTTCAAATGCCAGCTTGAGGGATTTGTTATCAAAGGCTTTGGGAACCTTTTCGATGTTTTTTGAACTCCAAAAGCAGGCTGAGATGTGGTAGGATGAATGTAACAGGTTATGGTCCATGAGCATTTGCTAATGGACTATCTTCTAGGCTGCACATTTCACGTAAAATACCTCATTCCCTCTTCATTATAGCTCTGATGAACATACGTTTATTGTTTCTATTTTACACATGAGGAAACAGAGGAATAGACAGCTAAAGAAAGATGCCTTGAATTCTGGTAACTAGTGTCTGGCTGCGAAGGAATGAGAGCATGAATAAGGGTCAGTGGCGTGACTGCCCAACAGGGGGCAGACTCCAAAGATGTTACCGTATTGCAGGGCCAGGCAAGAACCAGCTACCAGCAAGCAGAAGGGTGGAGACCAAATTCTTGTGGATTCAGAAAGTTCAAGGCTGAATGATGTGGGGAAAATTTCAGTCCTGGCAATTTTGGCTTGGCTGTTTTTTGAAAAGGAGAATAGAAAGATCCGCTGGTTTACTCCCCAAATGACTGCACCAGCTGGAGCCATGCCCATCTAAAGTCAGGAACCAGGAGCTTCTTCCAGATCTCCCACACAGATCCCAAGGACTTTGGTCATCCTCTGCTGTTTTCCCAGGCCACAAGCAGGGAGATGGATGAGAAGTGCAGCAACTAGGTCACAAACAGGTACCTACATGGAAGGCAGCTATGCTCACCATTATACCACCACCAGTGCTGTCAATGGTTCCTATATGGGATGTTATCACTTGCAGGTGGAGGATTAGTCTGTTGAGCTACTGCACCAGACCCTCATGTCTTATTATTGCTTTTTAAAAAAAAAAAAAAAAAAAAAACAAAGCAGTTCCTGTTTTTTTTTTTTTAAAGATTTATTCATTCTATTACAGCCAGATATACACAGAGGAGGAGAGACAGAGAGGAAGATCTTCCATCCGATGATTCACTCCCCAAGTGAGCTGCAACGGACTGGTGCGCGCCGATCCGAAGCCGGGAACCTGCAACCTCTTCTGGGTCTCCCACGCGGGTGCAGGGTCCCAATGCATTGGGTCGTCCTCATCTGCTTTCCCAGGCCACAGGCAAGGGGCTGGATGGGAAGTGGAGCTGCCGGGATTAGAACCGGCGCCCATATGGGATCCCGATGCGTTCAAGGCTAGGACTTGAGCTGCTAGGCCACGCCACCGGGCCCAAAGCAGTTCCTCTTAGTTTGGCAACTCAGTGATAGGTCTGGGAAAATTTTTTTCTAGAGTCAATTTTTTAAAACAAGTAGACCACCTTGACAAGAAAATTTCCTCCAAGTGATGATTATTGTCTACTTCAGTGATTTCTAACTTTAATGAGCATGGTCATTAGTGGCCTGACTATTGGCAGCATCAGTGAAGAGTTGAATGAGAACGGAAGCTGAGTGGTTTGCATGATGCATATTTTTGGGCTCACTGTAGTCCAGTGATGAGTAAGTCTGAGCTGGGGCTCAGGAATCCATTTTGGACCATCCATTAAGGACCAGGGACCACTAGGGGGCAGGCATTTCATTGGTCACACTGCAGACACTGGCCTAAATATTACCGAGGGATCTTGAAACTATCTCTGTTCTTGCTCTGTGATTGGCCCTTAAGGACAGGTAATTGGAAACATTGCTGAAAACAGTCCAATGGGTAACTAAGTCTCAGTGCATTCATGCTGACCTCCCACACTGAGCCATTCAGTTGTCAGATTTCCTCCCACAATTTGTTCTGTCCTCCTTGCTTTCTTACTCTAAATGAGCTATGCAGAGGGAATTCGTATCTGTAGCGTCTTAGGCCTGTTCTGTGAGCATCTCCTTTAGCTTTCTCCAGTTTACTGATGTTCTTATTCCTGTTTTCCAAAGAGGCTTGACCTGTTTCCCAGCAAGCAGAGGGCAAAATTAACTGCTTTCCAGATTTCCTTAATGGCCTTGCCTTCCTTTTTCTCAGGGTCATTTTCTGAAAAGAGTGACTTTGATGAGAAGGTTTCAAAATGAATACAGAAGAGAGACAGAGACAGACACAATCAGGGAGGCAAGAAAAGCCAGGACAGAATTTGTACAATTGTTAAAGGTCCATAGTTGAAGTTATAATTTCCTTTCAAGTTTCCATAAAATTTTAGGAGAATAATGTGAGACATTTGTTAGTTTCAGTTTAGTTTACTTCTGATTTCTTCATGACTTTGGAAGTAAATAAGAACTTGAAGCAATGACCTTGTGCTTTGTCTCAGTTGCTGTTGTGTCAGTTTCTGTGGTGCATTTGTGACCCATTTCACCTTGAACAACTCAATAGTACCCGATGGAAATAGAACTGGTGTGAGAAAAGAGAATTGGGGAAATCTTAAGAAGAGTGATTCATTCTCCCTATGGCTCATGAGGCTTTTGGTGCTTTTTAAATTAGAAGATTCAAACTATTTTTTTTTATTTCTTTGAAAGGCAGAGAGGTAAGAAGACAAAAGAAAGAACAAGAGGGAAGGAGGGAGGGAGAGAGGCAGGGAGGAAGAGAAAACAAGAGGCATGCACACATGAGCATGAGAAGAGGAAGAGAGAGGAAGAGAGAGGAAGAGAGAGGAAGAGAGAGAGAGAGAGAGAGAGAGAGAGAGAGAGAGAGAGAGAGTGTCTTACCTATCGGTGCCTGCAGCATGAGTTGAGAACTCAGTCTGTGTCTCCTGGAGTAGAGGGACCCAAGTATTTGAGTCATTCCTGTTGCTTCCCAGGGAGCAAGTTATCAGGAAGTTGGATTTGTGAGTGAAGCCAGGTCTCGAACGCAGGCGCTCTCATATAGGTCTCCACCTGGCTATGTTACAGAACTTTCATTCCGTCGGTGAGTTCTTAAGACTTTAATTGTCTCTGTTGGCAGCATTAGTGAAGATCTGAAAGGAAAAAAAAGACTCCACAAAAGCATGGAGTACAGTAAGTGGGGGAAGAAGAACTTTTTTTTTTTCAATTATGGTAGAAGGGCCAAAATGCGTGGGTGCCCGTGGGGAGGACGAAGGTGGCAAGCTGCTTAGCAAGCCACGCTGCTCCCCATGCTGGGTCACATTTGGTTTCTACATGGTTTCCAAATAACTAGTGAACTTAGTTAATTCAAATGTCCCTTTAATTTAGTGAAACCAAAATCAATCAATCTGATTGTTTGTCTGAGCTGACCTACCAACTTGACTCAGCCCAGAGGTTTTCAGCCTGAAGTGATGGCTCTGGTGGGGAGGAGGGAACACTGCATCAGCAGCTTCCAGGGACCTCTCTCATTTCTTCCACGTGTGCGCACTCAGGTCTGCTTTACACACACCCTGGGGATTCTGAAAAGACTCAAGGGCAACCCTGAAGGTTATTCATGAGGTTTTCCTGAAGATTAACTGAGTTGTTGAGATAATTTGAAAGACCTTAAATAGTCCCCTGGCTTCATTATTTTTTTATTTTTTAGATTAATTTTATTTATTTGAAAAGTAGACTGAGTCTTCCACTTACTAGTTCATGCCCCAAATGACCACAACAATGAGGGCTGAGCCAGGGTGAAGGCAGGAGCCTGGAAGCCCATCTGGGTCTCCCATGTGCGTGGAAAGGGCCCGAACACTTGAGCCACCCTCCGCTGCTTTGCGAGGTGCATCAGCAGGGAGCTGGATCTGAAGCCCAGCAGCAGGGACTTAGCTGACGCCCCTACATGATGTCAGCCTTGCAGGTGGTGGTTTAACTTGCTAGGCCACAAGTTGGTTCCCAGCCTCAGCTGTTTTAACAAACCCAGAGTGAACTGCTGGTTGACATTCTAGAAGAGAAAACGTGAACAATTCTGTGGCCTTCCTGAATGACTGGCAGCATGCTTGATTTCTGGGGTAGGGGGATGGTGTGCCTGCCAACGTGTTCAAAATGCACCAAAGGTGATGGCAGACATGGAACCTTCGGTCCGGCGGAATGGAGCCCTACGACTCCGGGCTGCCACTCTGAAGTTGCTCTTAGGCTGGCTCTGGCAGTGGGGCGGGGCAGGGGGGCTTTCTCTTAGGGTGTTTGCTTTATGAGCTGAACCCCAGCTTCACCTGCAGAATCTCCCAGTCTCCTGCATGACCAGGCTGTATGCCATCCGGGGATTTGTTAGCGGCTAAGCCGCATTACGAGTAGAGATTTATGATTGCCTTCCCAGTCAATTAAAATTCCAGATATTACTAAGGCAGAATTCAATTAAGGTTAATTGGGGCTTCTGAAAACGGCTTTTCCAAAGGGAAACCATGATGGGACTGTGTCTCCTACTGGGTTTTGATCAGTTTTAAATAACTTTCCATCCCTTTCTTTTCTTGACGCAAGACGCCTGCCTCACTGCTGCTGGTCCCTTCGATTACCATGCGATTCAGATGCTGATTTTTCTGTCATAAGTTATCATTGTGACTTATTTGCTTTTGGCTTTGTCTTCTCCTTAAAAAGCAAACACAGCAACTCCAAACAGAAACAAAACAAAATTCCCAAGGCTCTCAGCCGCCCAGAACCCTAACAAAACCTCAACCTGTGCTGCGTAGAAATCACAGGGGTCTGACATGAAAGAAATACAGTCATTTGGAAGATTGTGACAACATTTCAGAAGCAATTATCCAAACCGGAAAAATAGCCCACTCCTTTCCCTTTGTCATTTAGGTGGATGGAAAGGCTTGCCAACATTGTCATCGAGGGGCAGGGGGCTGGAGTCAGAGCGGGGAGGAAACAGGTGCATGAAATCATCACAATGCCGGTCAGGTTTTCCAATCTCCCCTAAATTTTATTTTCTTGTCGTCAAGGGCTATTGTGACAGTTCTTAGCACAGCTGATTGAACTGGGAACACACATGGGACGGGGCCCTCGCCACCGAATGCAGAACATGCAGCCTGGAGCTCGCACAGCAATCTGGAACAAGGAGAGAATAATAATTTTGGCAGCTTATTTTCTCAGAATTTCCAACCATTGTTCATCAATTGGAGACAAAGAGCAGAAAGTTAAGGAGATGTTTTCTTTCTGAAAAGAAGAAATGTGAGGCACGTGTGCAGGGGTGTGACACTGAGACGGCTCAGATGTGGTAGTGGTGGTCTGAGAGGCAGGGCTGTGCACAGGCTGGGAGTGGAGAGGGTCCTGGTCACAACTGCCTCCTTGAGTTGATGTTTCTGGCATGTTCCACACAGCCAGACCCATTGCTACCCAACTGCTCACCAGAGTGCACCTGCTTGGATGCTCTTGGGTATAGACAAGGCTTTTGGAAATGGCCTGGTGTTCTGCAAGAGCAGAGGGCTCCCACCAAGCCAATAGCGAAGGCTGCAGATTTGCGAAATTTCCTTCTTGGTACATTTCCACGCTTGGCAAAACAACGTGGAGGGCATGTTGATGGCTGTGAGGAGCTTAACACTGCTGAACCACAGGCCATGGGCCACGGACAGGTCGATACTGCATTGCATTCATTCTGTGAACCCCCTTGTAATACCTGTTCTGTTTGTCAGTGAGGCTGGTGATCAGGAGGCTTCTGGCCCATTGCAAGAAGGGAACAGGGCAGGATTGTTTTCTAGGGACACTTAATGCCCCATTTGCATCAGGCTCACTCACTGTTTTTTTTTTTTTTTTTTTTTTTTTTCTCTGTGACTATGATACACTTGAGGAAGGAAGGGATGGCCACACCGGTACCCCTTTTCACATTTTCCTGGACCAGATTCCAGTTGCCAATCTGTGCAGTGGCTGACTGGAACAGGAGCGATTTTCATATGGCATGGCAGGGAAGGGGAAAAGTTTCTGTAATCAGGAATCTGGGGTGTAATTATGAGATAGCCAGGAGAAAGACACATGCAGGTGAGATGACTCTCTAGAGGATGGGTCCTAATGAATTCTCTCTATTCCTTATGGGAAGAGCCCCATTTGTCAAATTAAAAGTCAATGCTTCTTTGATGAGAGGATTTGCAGGCTTTGCTGTCCTTTTTAAAAATACTGTGTGCTTTGAAAGACAGGGAGGAAGCTAAACCTGCAGTCAAGGGCGCTGGAGGAGAGCAGGCAGGTTGCCTTTTCTTTCTCCTAGTTTCAGGCTCCACGAGCCTTTGTCTCACATAGAGACAAACTTGACTGGTGGTATGTGTGTGTGGCTGTTTTGAGGCATGTGGCCTTATCCACACAATATGAAAATGCCCAGTCTATACAGAGGAGAAAGAAAAGCATTTTAGCTCTATCAGTCTTTTGACACGATGCAGCCAGAATTAGTGATCAACTAGATCTTTTACCTTTTATTTATTTATTTTTAAAGATTTATTTGACAGATAAAGAGTGAGAGATCTTTCATTTGCTAGTTTACTGCCCAAATGGCTACTGCAGTCAGCAGTTAGGGCTAGGCCAGATTGAAGCCAGGAGACCAGAACCTCATCTGAGTCTTCCATGTGGCTGGGAGGGACTCAGGTACTAGGGTCATCTTCTGCTACCTCCCCAGATGCAAAGCTGAATTGGAAGTGGAAGGGCTGGGACTCAAAGCAGCACTCTGGTTTGGCTTGCTGGTATCAGTAGATGGCTTAACCTGCAGTGCCACATACTGGCTCCAGGATTTCTTTTTTATCATGCAGTGTGGGACTCACGTGGAGTTAACAGATGGTGCTACAGCTCACCTAACCTACAGGGACAGATTAGCGATCAAAAGACAACGTGCCTGAGGTCTCTGTTTAGCTGGTGGAAGAGTCTTCTATCGAAAAAGCAGTTGAGGGGAGACCAATAAATACTGACTCCATAGATCTGCAAAATTACCAGAAATTCAACCATTTCAGTTATTCCATCGAATCACATAAAAAAAGAATACCACTGGGCCTGGCTGCCTGGCCTAGCAGCTCAAGTCCTAGCCTTGAACGCCCCGGGATCCCATATGGGCGCCAGTTCTAATCCCGGCAGCTCCACTTCCCATCCAGCTCCCTGCCTGTGGCCTGGGAAAGCAGATGAGGACAGCCCAAAGCTTTGGGACCCTGCACCCGTGTGGGAGACCTGGAAGAGGTTGCAGGTTCCTGGCATCGGATTGGCGCGCAGCAGCCCGTTGCGGCTCACTTGGGGAGTGAATCATCGGATGGAAGATCTTCCTCTCTGTCTCTCCTCCTCTCTGTATATCCGTCTTTCCAATAATAATAATAAATCTTTAAAAAAAAAAGAATACCATCAATCATCGGCTGTTAAGCATATATTGAAATCCCATTCCCCGATGTGTACTTGGAGATAGAGCTTTGAAAAGTGACTAGGTATGGATGAGATATTCAGGGTGAAATGAGCTCCTAGAAAAGCAGGACAAACAGGTGGAGGAGGAGGAGGAGACAACAGAAGAGCTCTTTTTCTCCCTGAGAACACACGGCAAGCAAGAAAAAGCCACATGAGCACATAGCAAGAAGCCTGGGTTGCCTGTAGCCTTCACTGGATGCCAAATCTGCTGCTGCTGCCTTGAACTTGCACTCTCCAACATTCAGAACTGTGAGAGGAAAGTGTCTATTGGTTAAGTCACCCAGTTCATGGCATTTTGTTATAGCAGCCGGAACTTAGATGGACTGAAGCTTGATTCAGTGCTGAGGGACTGAGCATGGCTCCAGGATATTTTGCTGTATGCAATGGAAGAAGCAAGTGCGGGCTTCAGGGTCCCTGGGCATGCACTTGTGTTTCAGGAGGACAACCAGAAAGATGTGTTGCTGGAAGGTCTGAGCCCTAAAGTCAGGCTCTGTGGTCTTCACTGTGGAATACTGGGCAGGAGGGAATCTACACGACAAGCCCTGGGCTCCCGTAACTGTAAGGATCAAAAGCCATGGCTGTTGAGAAACTGGAAGGCAAGGGTAGGGTGTTGGTAGTCTGGGGGTATTTTGAACTTCATAGGTATAGGGACAGATGGAATTCTGTCTACCCTTTGATCCTGTTCCCTCGCTTCTTAGCTTCCACTTATAGTATTTAATTTCCCTCGTTCACTCTTGTATTTCCTTTGTTTTGAATTTTCCTCTGCTCTTCCTCTGTTCTCTCTCTTGGACAATTTTCTTTCAATGTCTCTTATTTCCATAACTAGTTATGTTATCGAATTAGAGTTTGTCCTCTCATGTCAATATCAGCAACCCACCTTTCATTTCTTGCTGAGTGACAACTTTCCTTCCTTCTGAAATGAGGCATGTTTTCCTATTGTGGTATCCTTGATGATTTTCTGCCTCGGTGGTCCTAACGTTCCTCGCTCTGGGAGTAAGGTGTGGAAATTGCTATGGGAACTCTCCTAGGACCAGGCAAGTTGGTGCTTGCAAAAGTGGTACAGTGGAGGCTTAGGATTCTAGCTTTTCCTTGAAAGAAGGACGGCAATTAACCTTGGCAGTGGAGCAGAACTCACTTGAATTTGTACTTGTAAATCTGTACCTCTCCTTAAGCAAATAGGATGAGAAGAATCCAGATTTTCATCAAAAATAAATTAAAAATGGAATTCTCACATTATGAAAGAATTGGCAGAGGGATATCTTTAGTGAACAACTCTTCCTCCATGTATTTAAAGCAGGTTTTGATTCACACAAATTTATTACTGATTGGGATTTTTCTGGCAGCATGCTGATTGAAAATGCAAGGCATGACTGGGGCAAGCCACAGGGACAGTTCCATTTTCAGAAAGTTTATTAACCACTATTAGTCCCTATTTCTCATGGCATTTTCTTGTTTTTCGAGTTTCTTTCAAGGGAGAAGTCAAGTCCAGATGAGCCTATTATTTCACTTCTGTCCATTTGAGGTTTAAAACACCATCCATTTAGTTGGGCCCCTGGTTCTGTTCTGTGTTTGTTCTAAGTAGGATTTCCATTCCTGTGCTGTGTGGAGTGAGAAACTAGGTCGCTAAAGAAATGCAGTATGCAATGGATGAATGATCAGCCATCTGAACAGCACACAAAGGATGTTTACCAAAGGGACAATCCAAACCTAGAGAGCAAGTGACAAAGCCAACCTAGGGGATGCTTTCCAGGAATTGCCCAGGATGGCGTTTTGAGCAGGAGCATCCCTGTCCAGCTGGATTTTTGGACTGCAGAACTCTGGGCTGGTAGCAAATTCACATCAAACAGTGTCCCCAGGGCTACAGCTACGGGTTTGCTTTCTTTGGGACAGAGCTGTCTGAGCTGTTTTCTGATTTGGCCTCTAACATCTCTTGGCACTTTGAAAGTCTGGGATGCTGAGCGCCAAGGAGTAGACAAGCAAATCATGGACTGGCGGGTAGGCTTTTCTATAAATACCATAAACCCAGTTGAAGAAGAGGTTCTCCCTCCACTACAGGTGATCGCCTTCCAGCCTGCTTCAGAAAGGTCACAGACATGGAATGAAAAAGTTCAAGGGTGAATTGCTTAGCACAGCGGTTAAGGTGCATTCTATATAGGAGTACCCGGGATGGAGAGTTGGCTCTGGCTCCAGACTCCAGCTTCCTGCTAATGCATACACTGGGAGGCAGCAGCTGGTGGCTCAAGTTACTGGGGGGATCTGTCACCTACATGGAAGACCTGAACTGCATTCTGCATGGCTGGCTTTGGCCTGGCCTATTGTGAGCATTTGGGAGAGAATGAATGGATGGGAACTTTGTTTCTGTGTCTCTTTTTCTCCTACTCTGCCTCTTAAATAAATAAATGATAATTTAATTGTACAAAAATGACATTACATTTTTTTTCCTAACATACATCTCCAAAAACATGTTGGAGACCTCTCCCCCTTGGTACGCATGGGTTTTGAAATTCTTTCTTTGCCAAAATCAACTTTTGATTTCATTCTCCATGACGTTTTTGAACTCCTCTTGTATATCAGTTTCCTGTTGCTGCTTTATCAAATTGCAACAACTTGATGATTTAACATAGCAGAGATGTGTTGCCTTACACACTGCAGAAGTCTGAGCTCAGCCTCACTGGGCTGCCATCAAGGTGTCAGAGGGCCTGGTGGGCAGCATTTGCTTGTCCTTCCTCGCTTCCAGTGGCTGCCCACGGCAGACACACTGCGTCCTTCTCTGTCTGCTCTCTCTGCCTCGCTCTTCTAAGGATACTTGTGATTGTGTTTAGGACCCACAGGGATAATCCAGGATAATCTCCCCATCTAAAGATCCTTAACTTAATCACATCTGGAAAGGTTTTTTTTTTTTTTTTTTTCCCCAAATAAGGTAACGTTTACACATTCCCAAGCATTAGGGCCTGATCTCTTCGGATTGTTCTTGAGCCGACTATGCTCGTATTATTTTTCGGTATTGCTGTGCTTCAGCATTATGTTGCTTTAATCATTTGTCATTACTGAGTGACATGGGAGACCTCTTCGCTGCACCACCTGCCAATGTGGGACTCTTTGACCCTGCAGCGCACTGAGGCAGTGGGGAAGGGAGGAGTGTGGGAGTAGGGACATGGCATCCCATCACCCCAGCATGCTGGGTATGTCAAGCACAATGATGGAGTCTATTTTGTTATGCTTTAACGTTCTCTAGAGACCACGTGTCTCTCATTTCCTGCCTTCAGGACACACCGCCTCCCACTCTGAACCTCAGCACTCCTCTGCTGCATCCAACTTCTGGGTGAAGGAGCCAACTCCTCTACCAGTCACCATGGATGCAGAGAGGTGAGAGCACCTGTGCTTGGCGATTGAGCTATTTAGTCACCATCAGGGCTTGTGGCTCTTGCAAGGCTGAATTCATGAGCTTGTGTTTCTCCTCAGGCTCTGTGACTGGCTTCCTTCTTACCAGCCTTGAAGCTACAAGAGGTTCATCCTGAATGGCATGCTTGTCTTCTGAGCTGTCATCTGCTTTCCTTTAGGAGTCTTCTCCTTCCCAGTCCAAGTCGGCCTGCAGCTCAAGAGTTTCTTTCTCTAGCTTTCCTGCTGAATTGTGTATGGACCATGTAGTGCCTGGAATACCAGGCATCTCAGCATGGGGAAAAGAATGGCCTCAAGCATGCTGCAAAGATTCCAGGAACCTTACCACGTTTTAAGATTGTGAGTCATGATCCATATGGTTCCGACTTGGAGTGGGAACTCCCCTTGAGGCGTTCCTGGATTCCTGCTTGTTTGGTGGATTTAGTTCCTCCGGGCTGAGTTGCCTGCATGTTGGCCTGCACTGCTTGGACCGATGTGGTTTGTGGATCCTGCTAGCCATTTTCCTTATTCTCTGGGATATGGAGTCTCTTGCGTTGGCCCACAGGGTTCCTGAGAGTGCTCTTAGGAATGGCTTTGCTCGGTTGCAGGCTGTGTGTTTCACTCTCATCACATCCACCCCCACACCAGCTCCCTGACAGCACTAAGCTGAAGACCCCGCAGGGAGCATTCTCTATCGCCTTTTGGACTTTAGTCCCAACCTCCATGCAGTCGCTTACTAGCCTAGGACTTAGCTGTCCTGTACAAGGGACAGCCTTTGTGGCCATCAATGAGATAAGACCTTCATGACCATTTTATTCGTAATTCTGGGTTCTTTCCCTCTTCCTCTCAGACCACCGTTAGGGTAGGGGCAGGTCTCAGGAGACACACCCTAGGCTATGGATGTATCCACATGAAATGGCCATATTCACTGCCTGACTGCAAGTTCTATGTTATGGCCCTCAAGGTCAAGTTCATACTGTACATCCTGGTTCGTAGGGAAAGATGAAAAGGAGCCACGTGTGTGCCAGAGGCAGGCTTGGGGCACTGCCTCTCCCTGCGGAGCTCTGTGAGCTTGGGCCCAAGTAGCGGTCCTTCGACACTTCTGTGTTGGCAGCCGTAATTCCTCCAAGTTGTCCTCTCTCGCTCTCCTGGGAAGGCTGTCTCCCTAGAAGACCTGCTGTCTTGGGGTGCCTGGTTGCTCTGCTCTCTCATGTTGCCTGCTCCTTCTTGGCCAGTGCCAGTGGTTGATGCTCTCTTAGGAGAATGCCACAACCTTTTCCTCCACTTTACATGTTAAGTCTGTTTTCTTATGACAGCCAGCATGCGCCTGTGTCCTTTCGCCTCCTCCTCACAGCTCCTGGAGTTTTCCCACACCCCAAGTGCCTGTTCTTTCCAGACATAGCCCTAGTCCCGCAATACGTAGAGCAGCCGTGGAGTGACAGAAATCCTCTGGTTTGGCCATTGCAGATGGGGTCTCTCCCTTCTCCTCTCCCCTGATACCCTCAAAGGAATGATCTTTGAAAATCACATCTTTGGGGGCCCGGCGCGATAGCATAATGGTTAAGGTCCTCCCCTTGAATGCATCGGGATCCCATATGGGCATCAGTTCTAGTCCCGGCAGCTCCACTTCCCATCCAGCTCCTTGCTTGTGGCCTGGGAAAGCAGTCGAGGACGGCCCAAAGCCTTGGGACCCTGCACCCACATGGGAGACCTGGAAAGAAGTTCCTGGTTCCTGGTTCCTGGCTTCGGATCGGTGCAGCACCAGCCATTGCGGCTACTTGGGGAGTGAATCATCAGATGGAAGATCTTCCTTTCTGTCTCTCCTCCTCTCTGTACACCTGGCTTTCCAATAAAATAAATAAATCTTTTTTTTTTTTTAAAGAAAATTACATCTTTGAACAATAAAAATACCTGGAAATACAGAGATGATAAAAGACATAATCCTCACCAGGGGACATGGGGGATAATTCCCTCTCATGCATTTTCTGACAGTTCTGGCAAAGCTGCTTCCCGAACATCTGCATTAAATATTCCCTGCCCCAGGTGTGTGCCTAATGCAGCCGCCAAGTCGATAATACTGGGGCTTGTCAGCCCTGGGTGGCCTGGGACCAGCCAGGCTGTCTGCACGGATTTGCTTCTGGGAATTCCGAGGTGGAAGAGGCCTTGGAGGGGCTGCCCAGGAACGAGGTTCAGCAGCAAGGAGGAAGCAGCCCGGGCGCAGGGCCTCGGAAGAGCACTGGTTGTTAAATCACAGCACAGCTCCTGGATGCCAACCTGTCCATTTAGTCCCTGCGCTGGCATTCTGCTGCTTCACAACTGGGCAAAGCCAGGCGCTGGGTGTGCTGAGATTAGGCCCCGAGCACCCCATTCCCCTCTGGTTGGAGGCCAAGAGGATGGACGAATGTTTCTTCTCATTCTAAAATGGTCTGATTCTATAATACCGCTCCTTCCAAATGTATGACACTGTCACTGAGGAGTGGGGCTGCCTCCCTCATTTCTGTGGTATAGGAAGGGTTTTCTTGCAGTCCGTAGGCTGAGTTGAATGCCTCTTTGTGCTTCCTATCATAGTCTAAAATAAAATCTTAGGAATCGTTTTCTCTCTCTCTCTCTCTCTCTCTCTCTCTCTCTCTCTGTATGTACATGTGTGTGTGGGGGGAGTGAGGGAGATGAGAGAGAAAAAAGCCCTCCTGAAAAAATCTCAGTAAAAGAAAAGTACCTTTACTGTAGCCTCTGTGACACAAAAGGAAAAAGAGCTTGACATTTTCCCAGGAGTGAATGAGCAGGTGCAGCGATTGTAAGAGTTAATGGCAAGGTTTCCCAAGAGCCCCGGGGATAAGGACAGGATCATGACCGAACTTCTCAATGAGCTTTTTAAGGGAAGATGTTCAGGCCAGAAACGAGGAGGCCATTATGTCTCTCAGGTGAGGGACAAAAAGGCTGATTTAGTGTGTCTCTTGTTCAGCCTTTCTTTTCCACAGCCCTGAGGGGGGTGTGTGTGTGCGCGCGCCTATTCCTGGAAGGCCATGTGTGCACATCATCTGTGCATGCAGGTCTCTATCATTTCTACTCTTCTTATTTCCATCTTCTGTCTCATTAATCATGTCGAACAGCATCCATCTCCTATCTGTGTCTGGTGTATCCATCAGTCATCTACTATCTCAATTATCTCCAGCTCTTCTATCAACCAGTCATCTCTAGCGGTCAGTTTCTGTCTCCTATCTGTACCTGTTATCTTTATCCATCCATCTCTCTGCCTACCCACCCATGTTCTTTTCCTCTGCCTCTTCTCATTTTTGCCCCGACAGGCTGAAATTACTTGTCTTCCCAGTAAGGATGAATAATAAAGCAGTTCTCCCCACAGTTCCCGCCCTCATTCAGGGCTGTCCATCTTTCTCTTGAATGGACTGCTCAGATAACTTTTCGCAGAATTAGCATTCCGTGTCTGCCCTGCCTTCTCGAGAAACTCCAAGGTGGGCGATCGCAGCTGCTGGCAGGGTCCTGGAGGTCGTTTAGCGTGGTTGTCAATGGGGACATTGCTGGGAGCCTGCCGGCAAGGGCAGGGTCCCTCTCTCTATTCCAAGTCTGTGTGTGGGTCGCAGAGGTGGCTGTACCCTCAGGCTCCATCCTGCCGGGGTGTTTTAGGAAATAATACCGACCCACAGGAGGAATTACTGGGGAGCAGATTGTCTGTTGTGGCTCGTCTGACTACTTTCGTATGGGGGCTGCCATTTAGTGAGCAAAAGCCCGGTCACTGGCAGGAAGGTTCTACGTGTATAACGCACTCCGCTCTCCCCAGAATCCACCGGGAGTGGATGCTATGAATAGGCCTGTTTCTTGGGAAGAGGGTTAATGAGGAAACTGATATATATTTTTGATAGTTACAGGCCTACATTTCTTCTTGGGGATTAGACAGACAGGGGAATCCAAAAAGTGAATTTCTGTTCTACTTACACTTTACTTTTAAATCCCCTACTGATATGCAAACATAATTTAAAAATAATTTTTAAAAAATGGGGCAATAAGAATAAATAGGGCAGGGGGAAAAGGGAGCAGCGATGATGAGTGGAGTCAGGATGTGCCGGAGCTGCGGTGACGGCTGTTCCAGGCCCCCGTGTGGGCGTGCTGGGCCTCCGCTCTGTTCTTGAGAGTACACCCAAGCAGGTGGCTGTTGGCCCCTCTCCTGGCGGACATCCTGGACCTGTCTGAGCCTTCGCTGCATTGACAGGGCCCCTTGGCCCCGCAAAACACAGAATCTTGGGGTGTGGTACAGCTGGCCTTATGGCTATGCCTGACTTCTCTCAACCTTCATTTGGATGGGATTCTTGGTCAATGGTGGCTTTTACAAGCCTCTGATGAGAGGCTCGGGCTGGAACAGAGGCGGGGTCCGGGGTGAGCCGCCGCTGGGCTCCCCATCGCCTTGACAGTCGTCTGAGCTGCATCCGACATCCTTCTGGGCAGTGCTGCGTGTTGTCAAATGGGCTCCACTTGGCTTCTGTTTCTAAGGCTTTAAACAAGGGCGCTGAGAAGAAGGGCCCCCGGAGTGCGGGATATTGGCAGCCTGTCTAAATTTAGAGGCCATGTGGAGCGCGAGTTTTGCATATGTCCCTTCCGCATGCCAGTTGGCACCGCCAGCCCGTCATGAGCCCCGAACACGTTCATGCCGCCCCCTCCTTGGCTCGAGCATGCACACACACACACACGTGTGCACATGCAAATGCCCACCCTTTCCCCCGACACACAATTCATGGCAGACATCATGCTTTAAGCAGATGACTAAGCAGGGAGAGCAAAAACCTTTGCTAGGTTGTTTGGAAAACGGCTGCTTTCAAAATGCCATGAGATCCGGTTACAGCTCTCTCTCCGGGGACCCCCGAGGAAATGTCATGTATCTAGCACCAAGTTCGGAGGTACAACTGTTGTGGTGTGAGCCAAGACTGCCTTCTGCCGAGCCTGTTTAGAGCAGGCACTCTGGAGCTTTCTAACTGCCAGAACCGCCAGATTTTCTTCAAATTCCGAGACGGAAAGCGTCTTCAAGTCATGACAAGATACGGCCACTAGATGGGGCTAAAGGTCTGCGAAACACTTCTGTGGGCGCCAAATGGTGCAGTTCCCTCCCCTTAGTTGAAGAATCCTTGTAGAAGAGAGACCTTGGTCATAAATCCCACACGCAATAGCAGGTTCATAATGTATCCTGGTGACTGCACGTTGTATTTTTTTCTTCCTGAGAAATAAAATTTCTCTTGCAATGGAGAAGGATGTTCCTTTACAACTAACTTGTACAAATGTTAAATCTCCTGAGCAGCCAGCCCATGGTGGCTTTCATGGGCACTGACCGAGACATCTGGGTGCTGTCTGCAGTGCAATGCAGATTGATAGCTCAGGGGACCGAGAGCACAGAAGCCACCATCTTGGCAGCCTGGGCAGAAAGAGGCTGATTTTTTCTTTTTTTTTAAAAAAGGGACATTTGACTTGTCAAAATGTTTTCTCATTGATCCACGAAGAATCTGCAGGTTTGAGAGACAAGTTTACAGAAAATCTGCTTGTTTCTGGAAGAGACATAAAGGGAAAAAACAAAGATCATTTTTTTTTTTGGCCTTTAAAATGCATTTATTTCCCCACTGGAGAGGGAGTATAAGAAGAAAATGTTGGGGGAACAGAAATATATCTTGGTGTTGTACTGAGTCGTCCCTTCCCACAGCTTTCTAAGTTCCATGGGAAGTGGAAATCACAGAATGTTAAGAAAATGTTGCTAAGTGGGAGAAATGACAGCAGACGCTGGACGTGAAAAGATGTGGTAGCGTGTATTTCTTTCCATTTCACTTGAGTCTTAAAACCCAACCTCTGCTTGGCAGAGGCACCAAGCGAAAAGGCTTGCGTTTTCCTCGTGGTGACGCACCTTGGGGTGCAGCCTCATAGGTGCACTCCTTACCCATTGATCCCCATATACACAGCGCTAGACTAGGAAAAAAGGCACAGCGAGGCGGAGGGCAAGCCCTTGAGGACGGCAGGCTGAGAGGGACTCCTTGGCAGCAGCTCCTGTTGGAGGGTTACAGCTGCTTCTCCTGCAGCCAGTCAGGAGAGGCAGCTGACGGTGTCTCGGTTGCTCTTGGACACGCTGCTTGTGGCATAGTGGGTGGCAACCAGTGGCTCCTCGTGCCTCTGTGGGCGCCACTGGGAAGCCCACAAGGCTTGGCGAGCCTGCGTGGTGATTGCTGTGGTTTATCCAGCTGATGGTCTGAAATCTGCTTCTCTGAAATGGGTCCTTCCAGAGCGGACGTTTCCTTGGGGTCCTGCACAGCTGATGAGTTGAAAGAATCAGCCCAAACCCATTCAGCAAGATGAGCCCTGAACCTGCTGGCCTTCCAGAGAACTCAAATCGTGCTTTGCAAGATGGAGTGTGCACGAAACCGTCTTTACTAGTGGTTTGGAGGGCCTGAGCACTGTGTTGCCTCTCAGGGGAGTGCACGGACGGTGTCAGGGTGGACCTTTTCCTGAGTTTGGTGGGGTTTGCAGGATGCTACATGAACAGCAGACTCAGTGTGTGCTCATGTGGCCGTCTGCAGACAGTCTTACATTCACGCTGAGAATCTAAGGGGAGCAAGGCAATTACCCTTCCTGCGGCCAGAGAAGGTTCCCCGTGCATTTCCAGCTACTTGGGGCCCAGGTCAGAGTCTCCTCCCTGGCTTCCACCTGTGCCCGCCCTTTCCTCCTGGCTAGCAGCCTGGTCTCCTCCTTTCTCTTCTGGGTGGGGTAAACCATGTTCTCTGCTGTTTGATCAGAGGTGGGTCGGTAGCTGGGGCTGCATGCCACTGTGCCACTGTGCCAGCCTCAGGTCAGAATGCAGTGCGTACTTGGTGCCTCCCATCATCTGGCCTCAGGGGCTGGGGTGAGTGTCGCAAGATGTACACCATTCTCTGCCCACCTGATTATGGAGGCTTATTGCACCCACTACCAGGAAATAACCCCCCCAACCCTTTCCTTTTGGAAGGCGCCTTTTAGAAGGTGGACTTGGGCGTGGATGGTTGGGCACAACTGCCAGCAGCAGGGTGTAGCTGGCTTCCAGCCTGTGTCTTAGGTGGGCCCAGTCATCCACAGAGAGCTGTGGGAGTGAGCTGAAACCCCACCGCTGAGCGAACAGCCTCTGTGTGGCTGTGCGAGGTGAACCTAGATGCTGAACCAGCTGCAAGGGAGCCTGAGGCAGTGTGGGGTCCAGAGACCTCAGGGGCATCTTCAGCCGAGGTGCCGTGTGATTGGAGGAGGGTCATGGGCGCCTGCAGGTGTGATGCATGGAGGTGTGCAATGTGCCTGTTCCTGGGTTGTGCATGTGGTGTGGTGTGTGGGGTCTCGGGAATGTGGGAGCATGCTTGAGTGTGTGTTTGTGCAGTCTGTGTGTCTGGTCTATGGTGTGGTGTTGGGGGATATGTTCATGTTTGGGTATGTTGTGGTTTATAGTATATGATGTGTGGTTTATAGCATATGTGTGGTGTGTATGGGGGTATTGCCTGGTATGGTGTATGTGGCATGTAGGTGTGAAGTGTGTATTTGGTGTGTGTATGGTATTCATGCGTATGCATGTGTGAATCTGGTATGATATATGGCAGGTGTATGCTATGAGTGTGCATATACATGTATATATATGGATGTGTATACACCTGCTGTGTTGTACATATATGCTGTATGTGTGTGTCTGTGTGTACTTGTGTATATAATATTTATAACTGATATGATATGTGATGGGTGAGCCCACTATGAGTGTGCATGTTTGTACATGCGTGCGTATACATACAAGCTCTGTGTGCATGCATTCATCCTTATGTGTCTAAGGATGGACAAGCATCCCTGGAGCCAAATGAGATGCGGACACGTCCCCACAGAAAGTGGGCTTGGGCAGCACTTCAGAACCAACCTGGAGTGTAGATTTTGATAAATGGTGGATGTTGAGTCAGATGGGCTTCTTTCAAAACAAGTTTCTCATCATGAAAGCAGCACATGTGTGTAGCAAAAGGCAAAAGTGTGGAATGTGCATTTAGCGGGGAGGGTGTGTTCTGCTGCAGGCTGGCCTGTGGTTTCCAGCTCCTTTCATCTAGCTCCATCTTGGCACAGTGCAATTCTGTTTCTCCCATCACCTCTCCAGCGCTCACATCCCCTGGCATCCTCCCTCCACGTCCCTCTCTCCTTGCCACTCTCATCTGGGTGCAGCAGCAGAATCTCTCTGCCTGATACCTAGGGCAGAAATCAGAAGTGTGATGTATTTGCTGAAAAGTCAAGCATAAGAATTTGCAGTATTTTTCTTGTCCTACTGTGTGCAGTGTGTGCTGGGGAGTGGGGTCAGGACTTTGATCACCCTAGGCAGGTGTGTATCAGCAGGCTCATTGTTACTTTCTTGCAATTTTACTTATACAGACCATGGTACACGATGTACATTCCATACATGGTACATATACATTAGACATATTGTCTGCAAAGATATCAGTGCTATGTAATGATCAAATAGGGTTACCTAGCATTGCCATCTCCTTACATTTTCCAATTTTAAGTTTAGCGTTTAATACTCATACCCATTTATGGGACGCTCAGTGAGTGTCTACAGTGTGTGCTGATAAAAGCTGTCATCACAAGTGGTCGCTCAACTTGCTGTACCACAATGCCAGCCCCTTCCATGTTTACCATTTTCTGATTATAAAAGTGTTCTCTAACATTTCTTCCGTCCTTCCCTCCCTCCCTTCCTCCCTCCCTCCCTCCCTCCCTCCCTTCCTTCCTTCCTTCCTTCCTTCTGGCTTTACCATCTGAAAAGCCAGATAGTTACACTGTTACTGATACTATTCTTGTGGAAAGTAACCATAACACAGTTCTGCTCTGCCTGTTTTCCCCCCTGAAGATGAGATCCTGGCTGCACTTTGATTGCCCTGAGGAAGGAGCTCCCCTCCCCTGGGTGCTCCCTGGATGTGGCCCAGGTCATGCTGTATTGGGGCTTTGTTGCCTCTGAGGAAAAGCCTGCTGCCACATGACTGAGCACTTGAAAGCAGCCTTCTTCTTCCCACCACTGCTAGCAGGTCTTCTGTCTGCAAGCACAGAGAACAGTAACACAGCCTGGGGGTGAGGTCCACACTTCATGGGTCCAGTGGTGGAGCTGCCAGCTGGTGGCACTGTTCCCCCACCCCACTGCTGGGTCGCTTTTATTCTTGCCCCCATCACAGGTTTTCTATCTCTAGGCTGGATTGTGTCTCTGCGCTCCCATCTTCCTGGGTGGGGTTGCCTTTAGAGCGGCAGCTTTTCTCTGAAACTAAAGGTGTCACTCAACCAATGCCCAGCTCTAGACAAGGAGCAAATTCTGCAGGTCTGACAGGTTTTTAGGAGGAAGCTGACATTCTTGAGAGGCGAGGAAGAGAATTTTTGTGCTGCTACACAGAAACCTGCACCTTTAGCTTTGTGGGAGGCGGGGTTTAGGGAAGTGGGTGTTTGGCTGACACCTCTGTATTCATCTTGCATTAAGTATCTTTTTCATAAGCTCACATACTTTGGTTAGTGACAAACCTTACAAACTATGATGCCAGTGATGGCCAGAAAGAAAAATCCAGATTCTCAGAGCACAAATGGCACCCTTAGGTTGTCTTCAGGTCAAAGGACACCACCGTGTTACTGTGTGTCTGAAGAGCTTTTGTGCCTGGCCAGAGGGATTTCCAGCCAGTGGAAGTTCACCTGCTTGAAAGGTCCCATCTAGTGCTTTAGTTTTGTGACGCTTCCTTTCCATTTTTCCAATGAAGAATTTAAAGTACTAAGGTGGTTGAGTGTCACTGTGCAAGTTGAATTTGAACCTGCCAATAAACCTACCATGAATCCCATCTTCCATGAGCTTTTTGAAATATCCTTGTACCACCAAGATGTTCTGAGAAAGAGCCTTTTCTCAGCAGGCCGACCAGTTGCAACACTGACCTCAATGCAGTGAAATGAGTGATGGGGGTCAGGGTGGTAAAGAAAACCCAGACTACACAACTGAGAAACTATCTGACCCGTTAGAAATCAGTGCAGTAAGTGAAACTGACCTGGTAGACAAGAGTCCCAGCCAATTGTGGTCTGGGATGTGGGCACCTTGGTTTCTCAGCTGTAAGTCTGGTTTTGTTGAGCAATAATCCAATAGCAGTTCTGCCTGCTGATTGGCTCGGGGAGGGCCTCTTCTTGTACAATGAGAAGACAATCAATCATGTTACTGGCTTTTGTCTTGGCAAAGGTATTTAGATTTCAGCCAGCTGGTTAGCTGCCTCAAGGCCACCTGCTCGACTGAAAATAAGAATCAGTTTCTTTTTTCTTTGTAAAAAGAAGGAAGGAAGTATTGACTTGTGTGATATTTTAGGCAGATGATTAAATTTGGCCTCTTAGGCTCCAGCTGAAAATTCAATTGAGATGACTGTTTCTTCTTCTTTTTTTTTCTTCCTTTTCATACGTCAGCAAGCAATCCTGTGCATTGCCATGGCCCATGTTCCTGATGCTGATTGTCCTGTCACTTTAACAAAGCACAGGGTCCCTAACCCATTCTCTATTTCACATGCCTGCAGGCTACCAGAGCATAATGAGGACCTGCACTCTTTATGCCTCAGTTAAGAATACTGCTTGGACCAGACAGGCTCGGGTGCTCTTTCAGCTAACACAATTGCTCTGTGGGAGAGAGTTGGAACGGTGTTGATTTCTTTGATGATAGTTTATCAAATATACCAGCTTCCTCCGGTGCATTGCAAATTGACAGTACACTTGACCATGCATTTGGGGCCATTTGGCTGAATTACCACAATTTCAGATGCCAAAGGAGTGAACAAGTCCTTTTTGCCAGGAGCCAACCCCAAGCCCAAGAATCTTTGCTGCCTCTTTCACCCCCCCGCCCCCGATATCAAATCCATCAGCAAATCCTGTTACTCAGTCTCCAAGGTATTTCACTTAACCCTCTCACCATCTGCACTAATTAGCGTTGTCTCTTACTTGGACCATGGCGGATGCCTCTTGAGTGATGGACTTGTCCCATTCTCTCCCTTCCCAGCGTGCATTCCCATCGTGGTGGCGATAGTACAGTTAAAGGAAGCACCACATCATAAGGCTCCCTTTCATTAACACCTTCAAGTTCCCACAGTCTTTAGACTGAGAGGAGACTTCCCTCCCCCACCCAAGTCCATGGGCCACTGGGAGTTCTGGCCTCTGCCCACTGCTCTGACCTTATTTCACATCTTCTCTCACTCTGACCTAGCGGGTTTTTAGAAACTCTAAGTCTCCTTCTATCTTAGGGCCTTTTCTCTGGAAATTTCCTGTACCTATTCACCTATCAAGTGAAATGTCAACTCCTATAGGAATCTTTCTTAACTACGCAAACTGAAGTAGTACAATGCTTCTGTTTTATAGGAAGTTTTTCTTTGTCCAAAACAGAACTAACTACACCCTAGCATTTTTTTTCTTGATTACCTGTTTACTGCCTGTCTTCTTAATCAGAACATGAACTCTGTTTTGGGATGGATGGCATCTGTCATTTTTAGAGTATTCTTGGGGCCCGGTATAGTTGGTGCCCAACAAGTGGTTACTGGTGAGCGGGGGAGCAAAGCCTGGTGAAGAGGTTTTCCTAAGAGGTGTAGGAATAGAGTCCTTTGGGCATGGCCTTAAGAGTAGCCAGGGAACAAGGCCTTTTCCAAATTTATTCTTGAGCTGTGTTTTGAGCTTCTAAGTCATCAGATATTTTCTGAGGCCTAATGGTTCTGGTGCTGCCAAATGCATTCAGACCAAGGCCACCTCTTATCTTGTGAAAGGGAGGCACTGACCTGATTTTCAGCTGATCTGATCAACTGAAAAGCAAAATGTATTGTTAATTTTAGGTTCCATTATGTGTGACATTTTTGTCTTGCTGAAGGTTAGAGGCCAATAGGAGAACTGGAGAAATCTTGTTAACCAAAGTATCTTTATTCACACTTAGGAATTAGCTGGCCCCAGGACAGTCCCTGGACTCACCCTCATTTGGGGTCTAGGTTTTGTTTATGCAGGAAGGGCTGCTGTCTGTGTTGTGTCCTCAGTGTCTAAAATATCTTATTCATGCATAAACAAAGGGCAGGCATGATTCAGACAAGATGAATCCCTGAACCTCCTAGAGAGAAGAAAAACATTGTGATACCCCAGATGTTTCTGTCTCAGTTGTCAGCCTGGTGTCCATATCAGCATGTTTATGAAGTGAGCTCTGCAAAGAGCAGGCCAGCACCAGCACAAAGAGAACCCTGGGGTTAAAGCGGCCTGAAGGGGTCACTGGCAAGATGCTCCCTCCCCGTTTAAAACCAACTCAGAGAAGGAAGGAACTCAGGGGAAGTGTGCTCTTACATTAATGTTGTCCATCGGTCAAGGTAATGGATCTAAGCTGAGATGCGCCACCAGCAGCAGTCGTTACAATTCAGCGTTTTCTAAAAAGGCTATCTATGTATTTTGCTTATTTGTTTTTAGATTTCCTCTTGGATGTTTAAAAAAAGTATTTTTTATTTGCTTGAAAGGTGGTTATGGGGGGGAGGGGAGAGCAAGTGAGAGAATGAGAATCTTCTATTTGCTGTTTTACTCCCTAAATAGCTGCAACAGCCAGGCACAGGCCAATGCAAAACCAGGAGTCTGGAACTCCATCTTGGCTTTCTATGTGCATGTGCCCAAGCGCTAGGACCATCCTCCCCTGTCATGTCAGGTACATTAGCAGGAAGCTGGATTGGAAGCAGAGCAGGTGCGACTGGAATCGGACATTCTGATGTTGGATGCTGGTGTCGCAGTCAGCCACAACGCTGACTTCTATTTTTGTTTTCTAATACTATTTTTACTTTTTAATGAGGTGTAATATTATAGTTTGGTACATATATACAATATACAACCATCAATCAAATCAAGCTAATGAGTATTTTTATCTCCTCAAATAATATCATTTCTTTGGGAAGCTTTAAATCCTTTCATTCTATTTTTGTGTCACTAATTGCTGCAAGATTGTAGGACACTAGAACTGCTTTCCCTGCTCTAACTGTACTTTGGTCCTCAGCATTTACCCTCCCTCCCAGCACCTGCTTGTCTTAGTCTCTGGAGACCTCTCATCTGCTCTCTGGAGGAGCTGTGTTAAACCTGATAAAGGCACCTAACAGGTGACTTCAATGGCACTTAAAGTTTGAAATAATCCACAGAGAAAATGGTTAGGAGGTAAAATACTCTCTTTGGAAAGTCCTGCTTGTTATGAACAACTGTGGTGAATATTATTTTAATATGCGTAGATGACAGCAATTTAAAACATTACAATAAAATGATATTCATGAAATTATGTAACATCTAATGTATATTTATTTGATTCACCAGGGTCTCAGGAATGGTATTTTATTGGCTATTTAGTGAATTAGGTAAAATACACCAAGTCAGAGACAATGAAATGAATGAATAAGAGTCATAGTGTCTGGAGACCTCTTAGGGTTCCAGGAGGAAGCAGCTATTTTCCTGAAATGATAAGTGAGTTGGCTTTAGTTCAGCTTTTCTCTTTAATGGAAGGTAATTAAGATACATAATGAGAGATTATCTCAGGTGAGAAGTTTTAAATTAGGAACTCAACTGGTTCTTCAGATAGGTGTTTGACCAGGAAAACACACACACACACACACACACACACACACACACACACACACCCCTCAGATGACTACATGGAACAAAAATGACCACATATGTAACTCATTGAGTGAACAGAACTATAGGTTTAGGGAGTACTGAAAGATTTTAGCATCCAATCTGAACTCTCTCCTGTTACCAGCGAAGGAACTGAGAGCTGAAGGCATCTGACCGCTTGCCAAGTGAGGGCTAGAATCTGAGTGTTTTTTTTTTTAAAGTCTGTTCTTGCTACTGTAATAAAGTGAGATTGGGTAGTTTATAAAGAATGGAAATCAATTTTTCACAGTTCAGGAGGCTGAGAAGGCCAAGGTGAAGGTGCCAATAGATTCAGTGTCTGGAAGATGTTGCCCTCGGCTTCTGAGCAGGTACCATTGCTGTGTACTCACAGCAAAAAGGGTGAACATTATGTCCTCACATGGAGGACAGTGGACGGACAAAAAGTGACCCAAACCAGGTCTAACCAGGCTCCTACAGCCCTTTGTAAGCCGTGAATCCCTTCCAGGAGGTTGGAGCCCTCCTGGCCCAGTCAGTACTAAAAACCCCACCCTTAATATTGTTGTAATGGGAATGAAGTTTCTGCATGATTTGTGGAAAATCCACAACATGCAAGCCACAGTTTGGGATAGAGTTTGGGAAGTAAGAAAAGAATTATAATTTCTAATGCTTTTTGTTGCATTTCTCAAATTCCATCTTTCAGCAATGAGATGGTGTATGTACCGGAAGAGTCATGGAATCTGAGTATGAGTCCAAGGTCTGCTTTTCCCCACCATCTCATCTGGAGCAAATATTGAACGAATCTGACTTGCTTTGGGAGTAGCACAGCATAGGCAACGGTGGGCTCTGGAGGCAAGTCACACCAGGACTAGTTCTCCCACGAGACACTGCTGGTCAGGTTCATAGAGAGGCTAAGAAGCTTGGAATTGGCAGTCAGGGCTGCAAGTCATCTGATTTTGATGATAGCCCTGAACTTCATTGCATGATCTTAATGAACTGCATAAAGGATGTTCCTTACAAATGCTGCGTACTTCTGGTATTTCAGAGTTTGCAGTTTCCCTGGTTACAAACACTAGGGCTCTTCCACTTTTCTTCTCCCCATTTGTGAACTGTCAGGTGGTTGTGCTCTTGCTTCGATTCCGAGACCCTTCATGAGGGGAAGAGGTCTTGAGAACCCAGGTACTTCTGGTCTTTGACACTGCATGGTGATCTTGAACCTGTTGTTCATGAACCTGACAAGTGGATCCACTTACGGATATGATTAAAGCTGGCACTTGGCTCCATGGTGACAGTGTAGTATTATTAATCTTGTACTAAAGCACATCTTTCAGACAGAGAAAAAATAAATTTAGGCTTGTCCCCTTTCACATACATAACTAGACAATGTCTTACCCCCTGGGCTAGGTTCTGGAACTGGTAAAAAGAAGCATCTGAGGCAGCCACACAGAAAGTAGAGTATGAACATTGGCAAGTAACCAGTATAAAGAACCAGTCTGGCATGGGGATTGCTAGTGGCCACATCTGGATAGAGAGCCTATCTGGAGGGTGAAGCTCTCAGATGGCAGCAGCAGCCATACAGGTTCACACGGTCCCCAGAGAGTACAGATACACAGAAGGCTATTTATGAGACAAAGTAATCAGGGCCTTTGCGTTCACAGTAAAATCTAGACTGTAGGGGTAACTAAACAGTAACACAATATTTAGTAAGAGAGGAACATTGCCTTATGCTTCTAACAGTAAATTGCATTAATCTGGAAACTTCATAGAGATTGATAATTGATTTCCCCATAATCCTCCTTATCACACATCTTTGACTCTTGGTTGGGAAGGAAAACATCCAAGTTGTCACCTTTGGTCAGAGTTTTGGCGAGTTAGTAGGTTATTATTGAAGGGTGGGTGGGGTGCCATGGCTCAACAGGCTAACCTTCTACCTTCAAGCACTGGCATCCCATATGGATTCCTGTCCTGATGCTCCACTCCCCATCCAGCTCCCTGCTTGTGGCCTGGGAAAGCAGTAGAGGATGGCCCAAAGCCTTGGGACACTGCACACATGTTGGAGACTTGGAAGAAGTTCCTGGCTCCGGGCTTTGGATTAGCTCAGCTCCAGCAGTTGCAGCCATTTGAAGAGTGAACCAGAATATGGAAAATCTTCACCTGTTTGTCTCTCCTTTAATCTGTGTATCTGCCTTTCCTATAAAAACAAATTACTCTTTAAAAAATAGGGCATTACTTTGCTGGCCATCAGTTATAGAAGTTGGCTGAATTGTTTTAATAATGTGTGGAGTGTTTCTTTGGGTAGTAAAACATACTTATTTTCTTAAAGATGAATTTATTTTGTTTCATCTAGACAACAGGGTTGACATTTCTTCAAGCTGGACTTCATTTCCTCAGTGTGTGTTCCTTTTTTGATTTCTGATGCACTATGTAATTATCTTCATTAGCAGTTAAGTGAATATCTATGCTTTTTAAAGGTACTCGCTTTTGGAATAGAAAATGTTGTGAGACATAGCACTTTGACCCAACAGTGTTCATCAGATGTTGGGTATGGAGGAGGGCTCCACTCATGATGAGGGAACAGAGTGGTGCTGGAGAGCCATGTCACATCACCTCTGAAGTCTCGTGGGCAGGGCCAGCTGACCAGCACTGCCTGGAGCCCAGGGCCCCAGAGCAAATTAGTAGGACTAGACCAAATGGAACAGAGAGAGGCCAGGAATATGGGAATCAGTGGGGTGTGCTTGGGGAAAAGGGTTGTAAGAAGAGTTTCCTTGGTTGTGTCAGATGTAGCCAAAAAGCACATGGGATGAAGAATCAGTAGCGATTGTACATCTTGGCGGGAAGGTTGGACTTGAGATCCCAAAGAGTAATTTGGGTGGTTGATGCAGGACGTGGGTATAAAAACCCTAATTCAGAGGTCTCCTGGGAGAATATGTGGCTGAGGTAAGGTGTCGAAGAGACGAGCACTTCTGAGAGGAAAAATGAAGCTCCTGGCAGTCTTGCAGGTCTTGTGGCCATGCCTGGAGGAGAGGGGGGCTGCAGGCCACCTCCCCTGAGAGCATCTTGGAAGGATTTCCCAGTGCTGATGGCGGAGGGCAGGGGCCAGTGTGGGTCAGTATAAGGATGCTGGTGAGGCTTCCAAGGAAAGCAGAGAGCTGTCTTCTGAGGGACAAGATCAAGAGTTGGAGCCCAGGGTGCCCTTAGGGAGACAGATGGAGGGACGATGCTGGGTCATGGTGCTGCTCTGGGGAATTCCTGCTGATGGTGAGCGAGATCAGAAATGTCTCTCCGTACATCCGCACGTGTGCACACACACTCTCATAATGCATAATAATGAATAATGGGTAGAATTTAGCAATTTTTGTTTGAGCGAATTCTTCCTCTTTTAAAAGAGTTGATCTTCAAGTACCACCATGGCTTCCTATTTTGGATTTACTTGGAGAAAGTTGTCCGTATTTTCATGTTTAACATTCTTCTAGGACTATTATTTTGCACTATTTTTTTTTTTTACCAACACAATATGGATTATTTTAAGTCTAGCTTATTCTGCTGATGTAGGAGATGTCTCCCCGCCCACCACTAGCTCCCTCTTCCTCTCAAACTTTTCCCCTCCCAGTCCTTTTCTTTCTGTTCTGGTTTCACCGCTGACTTCAAAATGTTGAGTTGGTCTCAAGACTTGGATCTATGAAATAGTCTTAGAATTTTATGGGAACAAATTCTTGATCTAAGTAGCCATGATACAAACAAAAAAATCTGACAACTCTATTTTTGAGTAACATTTGGGGTTCAGTGGGCAGCATGTACATTCCCTAAATTTTATTCCCAGTGTTGTTTTGAATAGGCTGTTAGGAAGTGCTAGGGGAAAGGGAACAGGCACTTTAGAGGCATCATAAGAGAAGACGCAGAATCCTTTCATTTCATGTTTATGTGATGACAAGTCTACACTCCTGCTCCATCTGCTTGTCTCCATCTGCAGCGTCAGGACAGGGAGTGAATAGCAGGAGACGATTCTCTTGTGAGGTTTGTAATCTCAGGATATACCACAGATCCCAGACATGAGTCAGTAAGCCCGTGTTTATCCAAAGTGCAAACACTCAGAAAGCTCTTATTAGACGAACCTATTGCTAAAAGTGCTGCCAGTGATGAGCAACTTTCATAATGTCATCAAGACCTCGTATCATTCTGAGTTGCCTTCTGGATTATCAGGGAGAGATTCCCTTTTGTTCAGTTAGGCCTTACTCAGACTATGTGATTAGCAGGATTGCTGAATTTCTAGCCATTTCCTGTGAATGGGTGTCTGCTGGACAGAAGAAAATCCCTCCATAGTGTGTGTGTGTGTGTGTGTGTGTGTGTGTGTGTGTTTTCCAGCAGGTGCAATAGATCAGGAGAGACAGGAAGTCCCGTTTTGAAAGCTTGTTGTTGCAAAGCAAGAAAGGAATTGCCTTGCCTACCTTGCCTAGCTCCCCCGAGTTCAATCACAAAAGGCAATGCCCACAAAAGGGTTAATTTTTAAGGCCCCTCCGCTCCTTGTGAAGCTAGCAGAGAGAAAAGCTGCTTCCCAGGTCTAATTACCTCCTGAAAGCCTGGGTGGGAGTCCAGTCGCGGCAGGAGGCTCCTGCCCTACCTGCCTGAATAGTTAGGCTGCCGGGTGTCTGTTTCTAATCCCATACACAGCCCTCTCTTCTGTTCCTTGTTATTTTCCTTCCTCACCTCTGGCCTCTTCGGCACATTCACTTGAAACATCGTCACAGGAGAACTGGGCTTTGACAGAAAGTGCTCTGAAATTATTTTTTATCCTGTTCTGGCTTGCACTTGAATAATTCTCCATCAACAGCGCGTCTGATTGAGTTGGCATCACAAACCCTTTTGTATGCTATTTTTTACTTCAAAAAATATTAAAGTCTGAATAAAATTGGAATAGCTGCCTGGTAATGATCTCATTATATATAAATACAGAAGTGCTCACAGGGGAGATGATGACTCTGGGATTCAGGTATGTGGCGCGCACCTATTATCTTGCAAGGAGCCAGCCCACACTCAGCCCTCCTCCTCCGCAGTTCCCCACAACACCCCTTTCAGGTAAGGTTCCAGTCGCCCCAAACACAGGGGCTGATTGAAGCTGGGAAGAAGGGCTTCCCCTCCCCCCACCATGACATATGTTCGGAGATGAAAGGAGCTGGGGCTGTGTGTTTACTCCTCATTTGGGAGTTTCACATGTTCTGATTGATCGGGGAGACAAAAAGGCAGAAGGAGAGACATTTGGTGCTGGCTGCAAACCATATCCATTCTCAATGTGAAGTTTCCTCATTTGGTGAGGATAATTGTGATGAGGCAGTTCTGGGTATAGACGCTACTAAAAGATTTTTAAAAATAACAGGCCTGCCACCCAGTTTGAGTTCTGGTGTAGCAAAAGAACACACACAGATGGCGGCCGTGGGGCTGGGGCTAGGGGTGGGAAAGGCCCTGCTCGCACTGAGGACTGGTTATTAGCCTCAGCATTCCTTCCCGGCTGCCAAGACACGAGCAGATGAGCTGAGCACATCACAGAGGACCACCTGTAGGGCTCCGTTCCCAATATGGGCTAAGTGACTCTGGAAAAATTTCTACTCCCCGTAATTAGCATCAAAGAAAGAAATCGAGTTAGGGAGAGGGCAGATTATATTGCTCTAAACAGCGCTGTCAAGTTCTAAAGGGGCAGTTGCCATCTGCCATCTGACCTGGAAGAAGGTTGGGTTGAAGGATGGAGGCTGAATGCTGGGGCTGTTTATATTTGCGTGGGTCATGAGGTTTATGATTCATCCTGCCTACCATATCAGGGACCATCAAAATACAAACTAACCTTCTAGGTCTAATTCTTTGGTGAAGGATGGGCTGGATGGCAACAGTATTTTGCCTGTAGCCAGAAGCCTCCCATGCAATGCACATGGTATGTTGTTGAGCAATGACAATAAATTCCTATGGACTGAGAGAAGGAGGGCCATAACATTGCAGGAGAGAGTCTGGTGACCTCAGAGAAAGGCGAGTATAGGCTAGGCCAGTGGGCAACTCCCCGGAGAAGTAGGGGGCCATTTCTAAGGTGGGGAGAATCAGCATAAGCATCCCTGGCCACATATGCCTATTGCCAAGTCTTTCCCTACTTTAAGGCAGCAGTAATATTTGTAATACTTTCACCCCAGGAAATAAATCCTCTTTGTCTCTTTCCAATACCACAGAAAGTTGTTGGGATCTAGCAGAAAGTGTCCCTCACTTGTGCTCTAACTTCCTTGGGTGATGGCAATTAAATACTAGTTCAATTGTTTGTAGAAATCGAGTGTTAAACCCTGCCTTCTTGCATATGTCCCATTGCTTTGTGGGGAGACCTAAGAGGAATCCCTAGTTCATTCATGACATGTCTTCCCTAAATACGGTTACATCTCAGAGGTTCATGGTGGTTGTTGTCACAGTCTATCAGAGTTTGGTTTTCAGCATGAGCCAGGCAGTGTGTTACAGATCTCAACCACTTCGCCTTATGTAACTCTCACATCCCTGGCAGTTGGATGCTACTGTGCCATTTCACAGATGTAGTCACAGGTGGTGTCTTGATGTCCAGAGCTGGTTTGTGGCTGCAAATAGTTGGAGGCTAAAGAGGCCAGAGAGCGGATGGTTTACATGGAAGTCTTTAAACAAATCTATTATGTCCTCAATTTCCTTGCATCCATGGAAGTAGCTTTTAAAAAGATGTATTTATTTATTTGAAAATGAGAGAAAGACAGAGAGAGGGAATGACAGAGAGGAACAGATTGATCTTCCATCTATTTTGTTCACTCCCAAAATAGCCACAATAGCCACGGCCAAGCTGGAGCCACAAGCCAGGAAATCCCTGTTGGTTTCCCATGGGAGAGACAGGGGCTCAAATAATGAGTCATCCTCTGCCTTCCCAAATGCCTTAGTGGCAACTTGAATTGAAAATGGAGCTGCCAGGCCCGGCACGATAGCCTAGTGGCTAAAGTCCTAGACTTGCATGTGCTGGGATCCCATATGGGTGCTGGTTCTAATCTCAGCCGCCCCACTTCCCATCCAGCTCCCTGCTTGTGGCCTGGGAAAGCAGTTGAGGACGGCCCAAAGCCTTGGGACCCTGCACCCACATGGGAGACCCAGATGAAGCTCCTGGCTCCTGGTTTCGTATTGGCTGAGCTCTGGCTGTTGTAGCTGCTTGGGAAGTGAATCAATGGACAGAAGATCTTCCTCTCTGTCTCTTTTCCTCTCTGTATATCTGATTTTCTGATAAAAATAAATAAATCTTAAATTAAAAAAAGAAAAAAGATAATGGAACAGCCTACTCCAGCTTAATGCTGGCTCTGGTTGAATTTGTTTTAACAAGGACACCAGTACAAAATATCCATTGTTTGGGATACTGTATGAATGAGACATAATCCTTGCCTTCCAAGGCCCCGATAGTCTAGTGGGTAGCTAGGAATAGAACACTAAATACCACCATGTGGAACAAACGTGGCTTTGCTCCCTCATCTCTTATTAGCTTGCCGTTCTGGTACTAGTTTTCTTTTTAAAACTAGGTGATTGACTCTATCAAGAGGTTAGTAAGTGTTTTCTACAAAGAGCCACATAGTAAACATTTGGTCTACATGGGCCAACTGATCCCTGTCACTACCATTCAACTCTTCTATTGCAGCATAAAAGTAGACAAATTGTATGTGGCCTATGCACATTGCTGTGTCTAAACAGGGTCTCACAAGGTAGCTCAACAGGCTAATTCTCCCGCTGCAAGTGCTGGCATCCCACATGCACACCAGCATATGCATCTCATATTGGCTGCTCCACTTCTGATCCTGCTCCATGCTTGTGGCCTGGAAAAGCTACGGAGGAGGCCCACAGTCTTTAGGATCCTGAACCTGTGTGGGAGACGCAGAGGAAGGCTCCTAGAATCTCCTTTTCAAGTAAAAAATAACTAAAATCCTTTAAAAAAAATCTTACTTATTTACAAAAAAAATTTGTGAATAAAAGTCATGTGGGCTAGATGTAGCCCCTTTCTGATTCCTGGACTCAAAGATGCCTATAAGCATTGCTGACTGAAAAATGCTATAATTTCTCCACATTCCACATATTATCTGAGCCTTGCAGAGTGGAGACATTTAGTTGGCTTTTCTTCTGTTGAGGCTGAGTCTATAAAAAATGGCAACAGAAGTGGTCCTGGAGAGGCACCAGGAGGGATTCCCAGCAATGTTCTGATTGAAATCGCAATGGGAGGAAGCCATTAAAGTAGGTGGGGGCAGGGGTGTCTTTAATCAGAGATGGGCACTGCTGTTTTAGTTGGAGATATGGCTGTGAGCTCAGCAGGAAGACAAGGAAGACAAGAGGGGGTAAGCTGGAAACACGGATTCCCCAGAGGCAGTATGTTAAAGCGTTCTCAGAACAAAGCTTTTATATACTTCCTTATGGAAGTCTTAGGATCTAACGCATAGTCAATAATGAGGTTTTCCTTATATCAGCAAATCCTAGCATGATCAGAATCATATAACTAGATGTACAGTTTTTGTTTTTATTTATCTGTATATCATCTCCACTTGACAATTTGCTCAACTATTACTTTGATGTATTTGAATATTGGATTTTCTTCTTTTTAAAGATTTACTTATTTGAAAGACATAATAGAGAGAGAGGGAGATGAAGAAAGAAATGTTTTATCTGCTGGTTGACTCCCACATAGCTACCATGGCCTGAGATGCGCCAGGCTGAAGCCAGGAGCCAGGAGCCAGGCAGGATCCTTAGGCGCTTTGTCTGGGTGTTGCATGTGAAGGGGCAGGGCACAAGAACTCGGGTTATCTTCCATTGCTTTCTCAGGCACACTAATAGGTATCAGAGGTGAGTAGTCAGGATTTGAACCACCACCCATATGGATGCTGCATGTAGACACTAGCTTAATTTGCTATATTATATCATTGGCCTCAAAATATTGGATTTTCTAAGGCATGAGAATCATAGTACTCTTTCTGTTGTGATGCAAAACCCCTGCTTAAACTGACTTAGAAGAAGATATATAGGACTGACATTAGAGCATATTGAGTCAGGCTACTACCTGCAACTCCTTCGTCCTATATGAGTGCTGGTTCAAGTCTCAGTTGCTCCATTTTCAGTCTAACTTCCTGCTGATACAACTGGGTAAACAATGGAAGATAGTTCAGATTCTTGGACCATTACCACCACATGGTAGACTACCATGTGGCAGACCCATATGGAGTTCCAGGCTTTGACCTTGCTGTGCCCTGGTTATTGTGGCAACTTAAGGAGTAAACTTATGGATCAATCTCCTTTCTCTTCATTTTTCTTTCTCTCTCATCTCTCTTTCTGTGTCTTCCATTCTTCTATAACTCTGTCTTTCAAACAAACAAATCCTTTAATTTTTTTTTTTAAAGAAAATATGTGTGATTGGAAACAAAGCAGGTGAAGGGAATGCTGCCTTCAGGGGGATAGGGTCTGACGCTGAATACAAAATGCAGTGATCGGGGATTAGTTGCCTTGTGCTTCATGTCTGCTACAATTTTCTTTTTCTTTTTCTTTGGTTTAGCTTCATGTTCAGGCTGGCTTCCAAGCAGTACAGTCTATCTCAAGTTTTAATGCCCTAGATGGCAAAGGAGCAGGAACTTCTTGTTTTCGAAAGCTCCAGCATAGTCTCCTCACAGTTGTTGCCTCTGATTGCAATTCCTACTCATTCCCAAACCTTTCTCTGTGGCCTCAGTTGAGTAGGGATCCACACCTGGCTGCAAAAGAAGGGGACGGGGGCGGGGAAGATTCCCCAGTGTGGGTGGGTTGCAAGTGCTAGGGGAAGTGGATGATTGTGGAGGAAAAAAAGCAGTGTAAGATATGTCATAATTTTCAAAATAACTTTTATGAAAACTTGTTTGCAGTTTTATAATAATTTTATGAACATGTGTTTGTAGGTTGTCATTCTTTCTATTTTCAGATGATAATACTAAGGCCCAAACTATATGACTTACTCAAATTCACATAGCTGGTGCAAGAGGTTGTATTAACTCTCCTGTGTCAGCTGACCGTTATCCAACAGGGCTATTACTGCTGGTGCTTTGGAGTAGATGTCTACTAATGCCATCCAAATTGAATTACCATTTTGACCTGTCATGCTACACTGACTCACACTGATTTTATGGCAAACTAAGAGCCCTTCTGATTTTTCACATGATTTATTCTAAAACATAATGTACCTAACATGTTACAGGGCTATGCTTGTTTCATATTAAAATTTTCCCATTGCTCCAGCCTGGCAAGAACCTTCGAGTCTTACAGAATCCAAAATATTAACTACGCCAGATTTGTACTATCTTGAAGTTTAATTAGCAGGTCCAATTTCACTCAAAGTAATTGTTAAAAAGATTGAACTTCTGTAGTTTATACGTATCATTAGTTAATTGCTCATTTTAATCTGAAATGAAGACCTCAGTGTTACATGATAGGACTCCATCTTTGCTTGTTTGCTATTTTCATTGCTTACAGGGATGGAGGCTACATCAGCATATACACAACGTGAGCCACTTCACTGGTGGAATATACCTTCTCATTGGACTTCTTGTTGCATATTTTTTAAAAAGCAACATTTAATTGAAAACATCACCTTTTGAAATGAAATGCCAAATTTTTGGCTTCCACGCAATGATAGTGATAATTTTTGAAATTCCCAGCACATTTGTCTTTGATAAAGTCAGAAAAATTGTGATCAGCCAATTAATACTGAATTCCTGCAATGACAATAAGAAGATAAGCACAGGGATCATGCACTGCAATCTACAAAAATGTAGCCTCAATGCATTTTTCTCTAGGGAATTACTTTTCTTTTTTTGTATTCTGAAGCCAGGAGCAAGGAGCCTTCTCCAGGTCTCCTATGCAGGTGCAGGGTCCCAAAGCTTTGGGCCATCCTCGACTGCTTTCCCAGGCCACAAGCAGGGAGCTGGATGGGAAATGGATGGGAAGTGGAGTAGCTGGAGCACGAACCAGCACCATTATGGAATCTTAGTTCTTGCAAGTGGATGATTTAGCCACTAGGCTATTGCTCCTGTCCCTCCCCCTTAGATCTTGTAGACATGCCACCAGGACTTGGATATTTTGCTCAGAAACTTGGCTTTCAAGCTATAATGACTAGGTTTCAAATAACATGAATGAAAGCTATTCTTTTCTTCCCTTTCCCATGAAATGATTAGCCATGCAGTAGGCAAACAGCTTCTATTTAAAAGTAGACGTATTTAGGGAGTGACTGTCCTTCCTCTCTTTCTGAGTGCAGTCAGAAAGCAGCAGCACTTTCCCTTCTTGTTCAGTGCTGTGACCCAGCCCCCCTCCCAGTGCCTTCCCCTCCACACTGCCCCACTTCTTCCTGACACTCCTTCCCAGCAACAGGCACAGGTTATCAAGGTGATAATAAGCGAGAAAATGTTCCAGCCTTGTCTTAAGCCTCAGCCACATTGCACTGCTTAATCGAGGTTAAATGCCTGTATGAACCCATGTTTTATTCTCCCCACCCCTCCCCAATCTCCCTTCCTCTCACCACCCTGGACATGCAGCCCTAATCCAGGCTGATCCAGTCTCGCCTCACCCCCTCCCCGCAAGGGACTCGCTGGTGCTGGATGATTGAGGTGGCCCCAGCCTTGCTAGCAGCTGCTGACTGGTGCTTGGAAATTCAATCCTCTCAAGGTAATTCCTCAGCTTATAGAAAACTTCCAGCAATGAATTCTGAATTCAATGCCTCCCGCTCCAAGCAGGGTAACGCCAGGGCTCCCTGGCTGCCGCTGACAGCGAGCCCAGGATGGATGGGCACCGTCAGCCAGGAGGAAGCACTTTTAAAAGTAGGAGCTCTGTGGCCTCATCTCAAGATTTTTGATTATTTTTAGACCACCAGCCTCAATCTTCTCTTTTTTCTCTGGTCCTTTAGGTCTTTTAAAAAGATAAATTAAAATTTATTTTTAGTATTGTTTACATAGTTGAGAGCATGCATGCCCATTATGTGATTAGGATGAGGAGGGTCCAGGAATTGAAGGAAGGTGGGTGGGACAAAAGTTAACTCTTTTTTCCCTCCTTTTTTTCCTCCACGGTGGGGAAGAGGAGGGGGCTGCACCTTATTGTCAAACTAAATCAGCACCCAGGGATGGGGGATGGTTATTTGATGGTCTCAGAGACTCCAATAGGGGAAGAATATTTTGAGGGTATTAGTTGAGTGGTTTTTATAGATGTTGCTGGTTTCATTGTACCAGGGTTGAGAAAATATTTCCAAGATCTTTGGCTGACTAGGTCTGCCTTAGTGCATCCAAAGACCCAGGAACATGTTGCAAAACCTGGCCAGCAGAGTGGTTCAACCTGTCCTGCTTTCCATTCTTTCATGGGTCACCCCTTGTCCTCTGCTGGCCTAGATGAACTGGCTATCATGTCCCCTGTGTGCATCTGGGAATGCTGTCCAGTGCACAGGAATGAACAAATGAGGAGGCCCACTCCTGACACTCACATTCCAAGGTCTGGCTCCACTGTAAGTGGCTTGGTCTTACGCATCACCAAGAGCAAACCTATGCTTCCAACTTCCTTTGCCTGAGCTGCTCTCATTGCTTAGGGTGGCACTTTGGTACTGAGTTGGGGGCTCCAAATGACTGTGAGGTAAGATATGGAGTTACCATTTGATATCTACTGCTGCCTGCAAGTTGGTGGAAGCAGACATCCTTGACTAAAGCAAGTGGGGTTGTGGGCTTGGAGAAATTGCTTCCAATGCAAGAAAGCTGCCTAGAGATTCTGCAGTCACCAATGGCCTTGAGCCTCTTTGAATCATTATTCCCAAGCAGTAAGAATTTCCTTGTCTTTCCTTCCCCACCCAAAATGCTGCTCTGTCCCTGTTGGGAGAGTCCCAGCATCGGCTCCAGATGCTGTTGTGACAATCCTGGGCTCCCTCTCGGGGCTGGCTTTGTTGTGGCAGGATTTGAATGTCCTTGTTGTCTCCTGAAGCCTCAGCTTGAGTTTCAGGATGTGTTTTGGCAAGTTGAAAATCCAACAGTCATTGAACCCTCGATAATCTTTTCTGCCCTGTAGAAGTATGTTTTTATTCTTCCATTTCTTCGGGAGGTAAGAAATAAAGCTGTTCCATTCTAGGCATAAATTAGCATGTATAACAATGCAGTGCAAAAAATGTAATTTAAATAGAACTGATTAGAATTTTGATAGGGCACCGAGGAACTTCTAAACGAATGCTGATCAGGTAATGAGTGGAACAAGTCATTTATTTCAGTGGTTCAGCTATCTGTTCAATGATTGGGTCACAGTTTCCCAAACATATACGCTGACTGTTCATTAATTATGCACTTCTCACTCAGTAATTGTCCAATTTAACTACAAACTGTGAGTTTATAGACAAGGCCACAGAAGTCAGCAGAAGGAGAAAGAACAACCTAGGTAAATGTGTATTTCTTTACTGTGATAACATTCATTTTTTTTTTCAAGGCTCACAGGGAACTCTTGTCAAATTTTTGCCTTGGTTTTGTCTTTGTCCATCTGATTTAAGTTGCTCCCCAATTCTTAAGCAGGGGCATTTAAGCTCCAAAGTGCAGGGCTTTGTCAATGAGGTCTTGGGAGGGCTGGCCTCCCTTTGGGATCTTTGTGCAATCTATCGGAGGTAGGACAAATAATCTTCAGAATGCTGTCAAGTCATTGTTTTTCTCCAAGTGTATCATCCTGTTCCAAAGCAATCAGAGAGGTAATATTATGGGAGGTTTTATATTTGCTAAGATGATCCAAAGGGTAACCCAAGTTCTGGGAAACGCTTCACACGGTTGTTCCCCACACTACTTCTTTAGCCACAGTGCACTGTTTTGCTTATTGATGACCTCATTGGTAATTTATTGGATGTTTTTACATGTGAAGGATTGTCAGTGATGTGGCTCTACAAAATAAAGCCTCCTCTGAATGAGCACCTTATAGCTGAGGTGGGTTGAGTGGACAGGGATAAGGTATTATGGTGGGCTGGTAGGTTAATGTTTGGCACAGTGATTTACATGAGCGAGGCTTGTCTTTATGCTGATGTCTGGAAAGAGAACATCTTCTGTCCTTTTCGTAATGGGTGGTTACAAAGCCAGCATCTAAGGCTGTATTTTAGTGGAGAGCACTACATTGCTTACCATGACTGAGTTAACAAAGCTGGGGGTTAAGCAAGGCCCGTATACTGGCAGTGTCACTGCAAGTATGTGTAGAGAGTTTCCTTCATGTTGGAAAACAGCAGCAAACAACTCTGGGAGAAGGTCTTGGTTGCCTATAGCACTGTGCCATCAAAGAAGAAGAGTGAGTTCATTATTACTGGAAGAAGTTCCAGAGCCCCTGCCTTGTGCTTGCAAGAACTTGACTGTTTCTGAGAATTTTTTGTTCTAACAAGTGCTAGGCCATTTTGTAGATGAGTAAACTAAGACACAGGGACACGAAGAGAATTACACTTAGGAAACAATTCTGAGGCCCCGGTTTTTTTTCTTTTTTCTTTCTTTCTTTAATTTGAGAGTCAGAGGGACAGAGACAGAGGTTGCTTTCATCCTCTGGTTCCTTCTGTCAAATGCTTACAGTGACTGGTGACCTAAGCAAGAATCAGAAACTCCACCTACATTTCCTACATGGGAAGCAGAAACCCAATTATTTGAGCCACCACTGCTGCCTCCAAGGATTCATGCTAGCCAGAGCTGTGGTCAGAACCAAGGCTGTCCATGTGTGAGTCTGGTACCCTAACCAGTGTCTGCTAAGGCGAAGCAGTTAAACCCACTTTGCCTATGTGTACGCCTGTGTCTCCTTAAAGTAAAGTAAAAAGGAATTAGATATTCATATATTGGAGATTGCCAATATTGCTTCATACAGGAATGTTCCCAGTTCTAATGCATTATTATGTTTGTTTAGAAATGTGCTAAGAGGGTTTACTACCTTGAACTAAACAAATGGCAGATGGATAAAATATCGTGTTTGGGGTAATTTATTTTCTCTGGCTATGTTAACTCTAGAGCAATTAATTAGATTATTTCCCTAATGTGAACAATGACTATATTCATGCAGAAACAATTAATCGAGCAATTGTTCTACAATGCAGATTTACTCTCTCATTTTTTTCCCCCTTCTCCTCGTGTCACCTCCCTTTCTACCCATGCCTGGCTCTCTCTGTGAGAGCAATTTCAGTGGCATAATGTCTATGCAAAGATGGTAAGCTTTCAAAAATCATAGCAAGGAACTACGGCTGCACATTTATTCTCAGCAGATCTCCTTGCATCTTCAGGCTTTTATGCTGTGCTTATTTTACAATCACTGAGTTTCATGTTTGAACGTCTTCATTATTTTGGTGGGCATATTAGAGCTGATTGTTTCTCCCAGCAGCCTTCAGCCGCCCCCTGTGAGACCTCCACCGCTTACCTTATCATAATATTGGAAAGCAATTTCTCTCGACTGCTGTGAACCAATGCCAGAAATCCAAAATGCTGCCACAGTCATTAAGTGATTTCCAATTAGTTAATTGGTTTCACAGGCTGCTTCTTTTTAAACTGCACCTTAAATGAAAAGCAGAACCATCCATTTTGGAGAGAGGAGAAAAAAAATTCCAGAGGCCCTTGAGTTTTAAAATCCTAATGCACAGAGTACTTTGGAAGAAAAACTTCACTTAAAGACACCACCAGTGCTAGCAAACAGAAAATGTGATTATTAGTACTACAGAAAGAGAATGGGGTTTCTCTTCTGCTTTTCCCAGATTGTCTAGGGTTCAGTTTGCCCATTTGAACTGTGGATCAAGGATAGGAAGCCAGATGATTGCAGAGAGTCGCAGAACACTGATCTTTCCTGGGGAAGCTCCCCAGGTCTCTGTGTAGGCACTGCCGGGCCATTGGTACTCGGTTCCTGTGGGCTGCAGGATTAAACCTCATTGAGTCTAGGAACTGGCTCCTCCAGAAGCTGCTGTGCATATAATGGGATGGAGACAGTGTGAACAGGTTGATCCCATCAGTATGCGTGTTCACAGCGGGGGGATCATGAGCATGCATCCATAAGAATTTTGCTTTCCCCAATGAGGGTATTGCTTACCCACCAGGTTGAAGAAAATAGGGTAAAAACCCAATAGGGTAAGGAGGACAAATGATTGATTTACTTATAAATCAGTCTTCTATTTTCCTCATAGACAGGAAAAATAAAAAAAGAGAGAGGAAAAAAAAGCTTGACTTCAGTAGATAGAAAATGGAGATTTTCCTCTCTGTTAGACAAAGCTGGCAGCCATCGAATCAGTGGCATCTGAGTGTGGCGCTTGGAAGCAGGTGCTGGAGGCCGGCCGTCGAGGTAGGCATCTGTCTAGATGACAGTCACTCGCCAGTGCTGTGACTTTGGGCACGTCAATTGACCTCTCTGTGCTGCAGTGGGGAGGATCTCACTCTCCCGGGATCAATGAATGGCTAAAATTCATAAACCAGGGCCTGGCACCGTGACCTAGTGACTAATGTCCTCGCCTGCATGCACCGGGATCCTACATAGGTGCCAGTTCTAATCCTGGCAGCCCTGCATCCCATCCAGCTCCCTGATTGTGATTTGGGAAAACAGTCGATGACAGTCCAAAGCCTTAGGACTCTGCACCTGTGTGGGAGACTCGGAGGAGACTCCTGGCTCCTGGCTTTGAATCAGCGCAGTTCTGGCCATTGTGGTTGCTTGGGGATAGAATCAATGGATGGAAGATCTTCCTCTCTGTCTCTCCTTCTCTCTGTATATTTGACTTTCCAATAAAAATAAAAGAAAGAAATCTTTACAATACATAAGTTATTACTATTGAATGGTTTGTCACATGAAACAAATTTTATAATACGCCATGTTTTGAAAGATTTATCTTTTGATCTCTGGAACAAACGTCTCTCATCTCAGGGTCCATTACTTATCCAACTGTTCAACAGCCTGTATATCAGCCAGCTGTGCTCCCTTGCCATCAGCTTTTTTTTTTTTAAAGATGTATTATTTTTATTACAAAGTCAGATATACAGAGAGGAGGAGGAGAGACAGAGAGGAAGATCCTCCGTCCGATGAATCATTCCCCAAGTGAGCTGCAACGGGCCGGTGCGCACCGATCCGATGCTGGGAACCAGGAACCTCCTCCAGGTCTCCGATGTGGGTGCAGGGTCCCAAGGCATTGGGCTGTCCTCGACTGCCTTCCCAGGTCACAAGCAGGGAGCTGGATGGGAAGTGGAGCTGCCGGGACTAGAACCGGCGGCCACATGGGATCCCGGGGCGTTCAAGGCAAGGACTTTAGCCGCTAGGCCACGCAGCCAGGCCCGCCATCAGCTTTTAAAGACAACCTCTTTTTCCCAAACTCACTGTGTGCCTGATCTTTCTGTTTCAGAGCAGTTTATGGGCCTGGCATGGTGACCTAGTGGCTAAAGACCTCGCCTTGTATGTGCTGAGATCCCATATGGATGCCGGTTCTAATCCAGGCAGCTCCACTTCCCATCCAGCTCCCTGCTTGTGGCCTGGGAAAGCAGTTGAGGATGGCCCAAAGCCTTGGGACTCTGCACCCACATGGGAGACCCAGAAGAAGCTCCTGGCTCCTGGCTTTGGATAAGCTCAGCTCAGGCCATTGCAGCCACTTGGGAAGTAAACCTTTGGATGGAAAATCTTCCTCTCTGTCTCTTTTCCTCTCTGTATTTCTGACTTTTCAATAAAAAATAATTCTTTTTTTTTTAAGATTTATTCATTTTTTATTACAGCCAGATATACACAGAGGAGGAGAGACAGAGAGGAAGATCTTCCATCCGATGATCCATTCCCCAAGTGAGCCGCAACGGGCCGATGCGCGCTGATCCGATGCCGGGAACCTGGAACCTCTTCCGGGTCTCCCACGTGGGTGCAGTGTCCCAACGCATTGGGCCGTCCTCAACCGCTTTCCCAGGCCACAAGCAGGGAGCTGGATGGGAAGTGGAGCTGCCGGGATTAGAACCGGCGCCCATATGGGATCCCGGGGCTTTCAAGGCGAGGACTTTAGCCGCTAGGCCACGCAGCCGGGCCCAATAAAAAATAATTCTTAAAAAGAAAAAGAGCAGAGTTTATGTGTAGATTCGATTGGAGCAAGGTTGTAGTGGAGGTAGTGCTTGGAATACTGGGTCAGAGAGAGCCAAAGGGTTGCCTATGTATGTGTGTGTATGAAAGAGTGAGTGAGTGAGAGAGAGAGAGAGATTGATTCAGGAATGGAAAACCCTAACCTTGGTGCTGATGCCTTCCTGTTCTGCTGTAGAAACTGTTGGTTCCTCATTTCACCAGCCCAAAGTCCTTTTGTAGTGACTTTATGGATTAAAGTTTAACACCAAATTAGCTTTTTGCAAAATAGAGCCCAACCTGCATTGGTAACAAGCTGCCAGAGTGCTGGGTGGGTGCCTCGTGCTGTCCCTGCAGCTGAGGCTGCAGCCACCCACTCTCCTTTGTTGTGCCCCTCTGAGGACAGTGCTCAAGAGTGGAATGAGCAATGTTTTTCTACATAGATTTACAAGTATGTTTTAGATGATCTTCATAGAAACTCTGTTAGAAATTTGTCTGCCTTCTTTGTATGTGTTTTTGAAAATCTTATTTTTAGGTTTCTTGATGCAAGCACATCCATTTCAATGGAAACCACGGTTTAAGACGTCCGAAGTCTGACATCTCATAATTAGAGATGAGTTTTGGTATTGTGTGTTTTGAAAGTCAAATGTTTGCAGGAAAGATAAATTCCCCTGCCCCTTGCACTGTACCAACTCCCTTCTGCATCACCTCATTATTTCAGAGAGGGAGAGTGTTTTGTTCTAGTCTTAAGGAATAGGACGTTGTGTTTTCTGCTCATATATATTCTTCTTGGAACAGAAACTGTTCTTTCAAGTTATTAATCACTTTAAAGGAAGGAAGGCATCAAAGGGAACCCTATTGGCCCTTTCTGAAGAGAGTAATATATTTTTCTTGTCATGAAGTCTGTTGATGGATTGATTTTTGTGGTTCATGGAGGTAATTAGGACTCAATAAATACGAAGGCAATCAGCCAAATACCCTCTCCCTACTCTCCAGGAACTTATGACCTACAAATTCAAGGGAAATAATATGCACCTTTATCTCTGTAATATTTTTTTGCCCTCTGCAGCTGGAAAGCTAACATCTTGAGAATTCCCATCCAGGGATCCTGAGGAGGTTTGCACTGTTATACACTTGAATTCATTTGTAAACCAATGGCAAGATTGCCTGGAGTTATTACCCGAGCAATAATGTTTCATGTGTAATGGCTCCTTGTAAGGAGAGTGAATGTCTAAAACTAACACCAGAACTGCAAACCGTGGCTGATGGTGATGATAATGTGTGCCCAAGGGTCAGGGGAGGGAAGCAGGTACAATGGACAAGATTTTGCCATATGTTAATCACGGACTTGAAACCACGATTGAATTACCGGGATTCCAGGCTAATATTCCTCTTGTTGGGTGACTTTTCCATTTCAGAAGGCAGCAGGATCCTGCCATACAGTCAATCCGTGTCTAAAAGCCGGAGTCAGCAGATTGTTGTGCATGTGGAATATTTTAGTCTCTGGGTATTATTTATGTTGAGACAGGAGGAGTCGGGTGGGGGGAGTGGAGATGCATTAAATCCCACACACTTAACTGAGGATCTTTTCCTTTTCAGAGGCTGTATGTTGCTGTCTGGGCTGCAGTGGCCCCAGATAAGCTCCTGGCTTCTTCCTGTCCTGCAGTAACCTGCTCTCCCTACTTGTGAAGCATTAGAAATAAACACAATGCACTTGTTTGAATCGATATCAGGCATTAAGTAACTCCTGGCTTAATATCAGGGTCTCTGTTAGGAGAGGTTATCCTCTGGTTGTGCTGGGGTTTGGGTGATGGGAAATGAAAGACTAAGCAGACTGCAAGTTTAATCCTTGGATGCACTTAGCATTGTGACGTTAGATTGTCTCTCAGATTTTCGTGAAGGTCCCTCATCAGTGGGAGGGAGGAGGAAATCCTCCATTTGTGCCTCGTCTTGCTCCTTACCTTTTCCCTTACATCCAGAATGCCCTTGCTTCTCTTCTAGAGAACCGAACTCAACTTGCATTCTGTGGGAGCCAGCTACATGCTGCCTGGGTTCCTCCTTGACATCTTCCATGAATCCTGCACTCTCTCTGAAAGCAAAAGAAAAGGATCCATGCAGCATCATGGTATCACTGAAAAATGGAAGCTTTTATTTATGTATTTTTTGGATGAGATAGGTCTGATTTATATTGTAGGATTCATGATTAGTAGGAGTGTTTGCCTGTAAGGCTGTTTGCTCACTGTTAATCTTGCTTCTCCTTAACTGTAAAATAGGCATGACACCAACAGGATTTTAGAAGGATCGGATGATGTTGCCAAGTATAGGGCCTGGCAGAGACTATCTGATCAACATGAGTTCCTTCATCCCTGCTAATTCATTATTAACCTTTGGGACCATGGGTATGTTTGAAAATCTGATGAAAAAAATATATATAGTTTCTCCTCCCAGAAAAAAAATGCTTACAAATATTTTCATCCCAACTCAGGAACTCCAAGGAACCCTGGAGTCCAAAGAAGACTCCACGAGGAGTGTTTGGATTTTCAGGTTAGGTACTGTCTCCACAACAGCCAATTTAACAAAGCACCTGAAAAAAAGTCTGCTGCTTAAGACTGAGCAAATACTAGTTAAGCTGTTGATTTCCTAAATTGCAATCAAAACATACTTCATGCCCAGAGGAAATCTAGCTATAATTTCCTCTTGTCTTTAGCATTGAGAGGCTGTCATGTGCAGGTGACAAAAGTACCTCTGAGCAGAGAGTCTGGTCGTTGAGTGACATGTCTTCCAGCTGGCCTGCCATACCTTGTTTGAACACATTTGGCCTTTTAAAAAAATAATAATAAAAAAACAAACAACAACAAAAAAACCCACCCCCCAGAAAAAAGCACCCCCCAAAACAAAACGCTTCCCTTTCTTGTCACATTCTTCCCGTAGTGCTGTGTGCCTCTCAGCCTGGTGACGAGTTCTGCTGACATCTCTGTCTTTACTCCCTGTAAGGAATTTATAGCAATTATCCTTTGGTTGGTCCTCTTGTCTATGTTTTGGCAGGGTGCCCTGCCTCCCACGTGGTCACTGCTTTGCAGGCAGTGTGGCTGCAGTCTTCCAAAGCCTCATGTCACCCCTTGTCAGATGCTGTCTGGGTGCAGGGGTCACTGACTTTATCCTTCTCCTTTACAATCCTACCCTTAGGCAGGATAGTACAGAGTTCCCTCTGCATTAGGAGTGAAACACACAATGCTGTGCAAGGTTGGCTTGGATCCAGCTCATTTGAACAATGTTTGCAGTGAACCTGGATTACTCAGTCACCTTTGAATGATTTTTTTTTTATGACCTGAACTACTTGGATTGGTTTGTCTGGCTGTGTACAGCAAGTAAATGAACTGGATAATCGCCACGTTTCTATTCCCATCCATGCTGTGCTGCGTGTATCTCTGGAAGTAAAAGTTTTCTCTAAGACAAAGTCACTTCTCAAGAACAATTAAGCCCCCTGGGGGTGAATGTCTTTGTCAGTGTATGCCAATGGATGACTAAACAGATTGGCTCCAAGTGCACCTGCTTTCCATTTTTTCAGTGAAGACCAATTGGATCCATGAAAACCTCTGAAAACAGATAGAAAGAGATCCCCAACTCTTCCTTACTACAACCTCTCTTACACTATTGTGCCCTATTCCAACTCAATGGTGCAGGCTTTTTTTTAAAGCTATCCTATGGTGACATTTTAAATATCTGCATCAGTGAGCTGGAGAAGGCTCTGAGGGCTGCTTTTCAAAACCCGGTATGACTTCAAGTTAACTGCACATTTTGCTGAGATGTTGTCTCTGATTCACTGGGGATGGAGTGGCACCTGAAGTTTCAAATTTCTTGTGTGTGTGTGTGTGTGTGTGTGTGTGTGTGGTTTTCTTTATTTATTTGAAAAGCAGACTGACACAGAGAGGGAAAGAATCTTCTATCAGTTGATTCCTTCCATAAATGTCACTCTGGGTTATGCCAGGCTGAAGCCAGGAGCCAGAAACTCCAGTCATGTCTCCCACAGGAGTGGCAGGAACCCAAGGACTTGAGCTATCATTTGCTGCCTCCCTAGTGCATCAACAGGAAGTTGGATGGAAAGTGGAGGTGAACTTGATCTCAGGCATTCTGATGCTGGTCTCTTAATCTGAAGTACAACAGCACCCTCTCCAGACTCTATTTCTAGCAAAGCTCCAGAGGGAAATCCTGTCAAAGGGAGATTGTAGCTGTGAGGTGACTGCCCACTATGATTGAGCCAATCACAACATGTGACCCCCCTCAGGCCCTCTAGTCAGTCTGCTCTTTGTTACAACCCACTTAATTTTCTTGTAACAGATATGACTGACAAGCTTCTGGTCTTGAGAGAAAAGCAAATAAACTTTTATTACATCAAAATAGAATCCACTAAATGCAAGCTTTTACCCATAAAGAAACCATCTTTCCTACAAATCCTCAGTGGTTTCTCATTAGCTTCTTAAGGTTCCCGGCAGAAAACTGTTTATCACTCAAAATTTAGAGCAACCTGGAAAAGTGCAATGAATGTAAATTTTCTCAATCTTAAATGCTAGGGCAGCAAAGAGAAAATTTGTGGAGTTGGAATTTAAGACACACACATGCACGCACACACAAAACCAACAACCTCTAATCATATCCATTTATTCTTTTTCCTCCCTCTCCTATTAAATGTCACTGTTTGGTTTCCTAGAGCTAATTTCTGGAATGAACTAGGTGTATATAGGCAGATTACAAGTACATAAGCGTTTGGTCTTCAACACTGAGTGTCAACTATGTCTAAAAATTGTGGCAGTGACTTTGCATCCAAGTCAATAATGCATGCCATTAACCTCTGTTGGTTTCCATCTCTACATCTGAATAATGAAGGGCTGGCTTGGATCATCCCAAGTGCTAAGATATTGCATGATCCTTGGAGCTGGAAGAAGCTGAGGCAGTAAACACTGTCTGTGGTTTTTTTTCCCCCTAACACAAAATCTTCCTCTTGTGCTTCCTTTTTCATGGTGAAGCAGAGAAGGAAACATTTATTTTTCTCTATGGTTCATGAGACAAGTGAAGAGAGGACTGTATTCCTGTAGACATCTTTCTCTCTCTTGTGGAAATATATTGTTATTAAGACAAAAACCCTCTGTAGAATTCCTACATCTAATAGCGAGACAAAGAGATCTGAAGTCAGTCGGCGGGCCTTGCAGGACTGGGTTCAGAGATACCCTGGGTCTCTGTGGAAGATAGGAGGCAAACCAGGGTGCTAAAGTCAGCTCTCTAAGGCCCTAGTTTCAAGTCACTCTGCACTGATTCTGTGTAAATAATGCTCGGAGTGGGAAATCTAACATAGGAAGCAAATGTCTAGCTTTGTAAATCTGAGTAGGCCTAGAGACATGAGCCATGAGGAATAAAGAGCTGCTGCTTCCGGAGGACAGTAGGTGGAGAGGAAAAGAGAGGAGAGGAGAGGAGGAGAGAAAAGAGGAGAGGGGCAGAAATGGAAGGGAGGGAGGGAAAGCGAAGAGCAGGAGATGGGGGAAATGCAGCCAGTCTTTGTGCCCTGGGTCTGGTGGGCAGGAAGTGAAGCAGAACTGCCGCAAGGCTGTGATGGATGGTGTGCAGCGGTCTCTTCCATCCCTGCACTGCATCCGTTCACATCGGGTTGGCTTTGGAAGTCCTGGTTTGCAAACCACAGGGGTTGAACTGAAACTGTAAATCAAGTAGTTTTGTCTTCATTGCCTCTTGCATCTGTAAAATGTTTAAGCACCAAGAGAAAAGAGGAATCCTGGTTTTTGTTTAGGTCCCTAGAGCATCTGTCCTGCTACAGCCTTGAGGCAACTGGCTTTTTCTGTCCCATGTGTGTATTTGTGTTTCTCCCCCACTATCCTGCCCTTTTCTTGTGGGATGGCTAGACACAGTACTCCTCTCCTTCTGTCTGGCTGGGTTGTTTCTGTAGCAAGAACAGACAGTGTCATTAATTTTCCTTGTTCTGTGTGGGCTGTGGAACATGCAACTGACTTGAGTGATTGCATTGCTACTTTGGAGTGGGAGCCTTTGGTGGCAGGTGGGTGAGTAGGTTGGTGACAGACTTCAGAGAGTTAATACATTTGTGTTGCTGTCAGCTGCACCACCCTTTGGTAGACGGATGACATTTGGATCAGCTGGAGTGTGAGGGGTCGGGGTAAAAATCAAGATGGAAAGAGACAGATATGAGCAACTATAGGGAGAAAGTGACTCAGGTCTAGCAACGCTGCGGTTGTAACTGTGGGATGGGCAGCAGGTGCCCACTTTAATGTGGTGCCTAGACAGATTGGTGCATGGGTGGAGGATGAGCCAAATGGAAGGAAAGTGGAAATTGGTCCATGTGAGAAAGGGATCAGAAACCAAGCCTATTGAATGGCATTGGAGGAATTTCTTTCACGTATGTCTTGTTTCTTGTCTTCACTTTTTGACAAGTTGACTCAGGGAATGGTCTAGAATTATTTTGGGTAGTTTTCAGGAAAAACTTGGAACCATTTCTTGACTCTACTTCAGGGTGAGTGGTTTAAACAGACCAGGCCACTCCTGATTGTGAAAGGTCATTTCTCTTAGCCTAGCCTGTGCTTTAAGGAAGATGTATGGACTGGCGTGTTTGGCGTGGACATGCACCAGAGGCACTGAGAAGGCCATCAGACAGAGATTCCATGACATCTCATACATCTTCTCCCTATCTCTGATAACAACTCATGGATGATTTCTGGCCATACTGAAGTTAGATATCCTATCTTGAACAGAATCTAGTTTCCCATGGAATTGGAGTCATAATAGAATTGACTTTTTTCCCCTCCTAGTTAAGAAATAGGAGGAGGGGCCAGCACAATGGCTCAGTGGCTAAATCCTCTCCTTGTAAGCACCTGCATCCTATATGGGTGTCAGTTCATGTCCTGGATGCTCCTTGTCCCTTCCAGTTCCTTGCTTGTGGCCTGGAAAGAAGTGGAGGATGGCCCAAAGCCTTGGAACTCTGCACCTGGGTGGGAGGCCCAGAAGAAGCTCCTGGCTTTGGATCAGCTCATTTCTGGGCATTGTGGCCACATGGAGAGTGAATCAGCACATGGAAGATCTTTCTCCATATTTTTCTTTTCCTTTGCAACTCTGCCTTTCCAATAAAACTAAATAAATCTTAAAAAAAGAAATAGGAAGGTTAAAATCCTAGTTTCTGTGTTGTGGTACAGAAGAAAGAATAAAGAAGTAACAATCTAGAATAGGATTCTACCTTGAAGATTTACTAACTATGTGATTTTTGGATAACACACTGGTTTTAAATGAATGGAATAGGGCTAATGATAATATATTTGCATGATTCTTACAGCATTAAATGAAACAATGCCTATGTAGTGCCCAGAATCAGGTTTGGTAGAGGGTGGTCATTCGATAAGTGACCCAGTGGTCATTCCATAAATTCAGTCCTTTTTAGCTTCCAGACAATTAGTAGTAGCACAGTCAGATCATAAAGCAACTAAAGGATGTTGCTGGCTCATAACTATAGACATCTTCTGCATTAGTTTCTTAAGACTGATGTAGCCAGTGACCACTGACTTGGTGGTTTAAAGCGACAGAAATGAATTCTGTCGTAGTTCTGGAGAAGCCAAAATCCAAAATGTTGGTGGAACTGTATTCCCTCCTTAGCATCTAGGAGAGAATCTCTCCTTGGCTCATCCTGCTTCCTATGACTCCAGTCATGTCTTGGCTGTACCTGTGTAATGCCCACCCCTCTCTCTGTCTTCATGTGACCTTCTCCATGGTGTCTATATTTTTTCTTCTCTGTTCCTTATAAGGATATTTGGTTTAAGGTCCCCTGGATGACAAGGTCAGTCTCATCTCAAGATCCTTAGTTCTATCTGCCAAGGAAGGTCACACTCACAGGTACACTAGGTTAGGTGTTGGCTGCTTTAATTTTTGGGGGGGCTAACTTTCAACCCACTATAGTGTTTGTGTAGGAAATCAGTTACACAATTTTTTGTCCTTGATAGACATGCCTTTCTAAAGACTTTTCTGTATAGACTTGCAACAGACTTTTTTGTCTGAGGGCTGGGTTGTAAAATGGAAAGGATGGTGTTTAGGGTAGAACAAGATATGAGCCATTGATCTGTTCTTAGTAAGGTTTCCTCAATCAAACTGACTTTGTGTCAGTCTTTGTCCTGTCACTGAAAATCCAGCTGATGCCTTTATTTTTTCCTTCATCTATCCATATAGGTTGGGTTAGATGTAAGAGAAGTGTCTGTTGGTCGACTTGGATAACAAAGAGGGTGAGAATGCAATGGTGATGTGGTTCTGTTTCCCCTCTGGCTATCTGTTCACTTGGACAAAGCTCAAGTTAATACTATTCCAAATGATGTATATCAAACTCCTGGTTGTCTGTCCCAAAAAGCTGCTTTGTGCACGTTGACCCTGATTTCTCAAAGACGAAATACAATACACTCTTGAGCTCTTTTTGTAAATGTAGCTGGAGGTCCCACTTGGCATCTGAGTTGTGTCCACCACTGGGATTTCCTCCTGTAAGGACACCAAACTGAAGTGGTGGGAAAATGGCAGATAGCTTAATTTTTCTTTCTTTTTAAAAGTAATTTTAAGTTTTAGGTTTTTCTTTAAATATTTGGAAGCTTCATTCTTAAAAATGTATTTATGCAAAGTCAGATATACAGAGAGGAGGAGAGATGGAGAGGAAGATTTTTCTATCCATTGATTCATTCCCCAAGCAGCTGCAATAGCTGGAGCTGTGCCAATCCAAAGCCAGGAGCCATGAGCCTCTTCTGGGTCTCCCACATGCGTGCAGTGTCCCAAGACTTTGGGCCATCCTTGAACTGCTTTCCCATGCCATAAGCAGGGAGCTGGATGGGAAGTGGAGCTGCCTGGATTAGAACTGGCATCCATACAGGATCCCAGCGTATTCAAGGTGAGGACTTTGGCTGCTAAGCTAACATGCTGAGCCAAAAAAAATTTATTTATTTATTTTTATTTGAAAGATTTCACAGAGAAGGAAATACATACAGAGGGAGATTTCCCATCTGTTGATTCACTCTTCAAATTACTGCAATGGATGGAGCTAAGCTGATCCAAAGCCAGGAGCTTGTTTTGGTTTCCCACATGCATACAGGGATACAAGAACTTGAACTATGGCCTGCTACTGTCTCAGGCCATAAGCAAGGAGCTGGATTGAAAGTAGAGTAGCTGGGACATGAAAAGGCACCCATATGCGATATGGGCACTGCAAGCAGAGGTTTAGCTTGAAAAGGCACTGCGCTGGACTCCAAGATTTACTTTCAAGAATTATTTATTTATTTAAAAGTTGGAGAGAGAGAGAGAGAGACAGAGAGAGAGAGGGAAACATCTTCCATCCACAGATTCACTTCCCAAATGGCTTCAGCAACTGAGCAACTGGGTTACAGGATTGGGTCAGCCTAAGCCAGGAGTCAGGAACTTTGTCCTGATCTCCCGTATTTGTGCAGAGATCCAAGAACTTTTTTGCTTTCCCAGGCATGTTGTAAGGGTTCTGGATTGAAAGTAGGCAGATGATAGCTTAACCTGCTGTACCATAGCATTGGCCCAGGAGGTGGCTTCTAATGAGAGCTAAGAACATCCTGATTCCAATGGGATAAAGGTGATAGCATGATAAAACAACTCCAAAGTTTCCAAGGAGTGGCAGGGTTTTGATTTGCGACATCTTGTTCTTAAATCTGCCTGTGGTTCACTCTTGAGTCTTGGGATGAAAGTGAACTGGAAGTTCTAGTTTTAAGAGTGTATTCATCACCACTCTGTAAGATACTATGGTACAATCAATGCAATTTTTATGTCTTGGCCAATGAATAATAGAAAGCAGAGTGTAGAACAAGACAAGTAAAGCTGAACTTTGGTCCCTCAGGTGTAGCATTGGCAATGTTCAGTTGGATGCCTCATCATTCACTTGGAGGCAGCAGTATTCAGGAAAACAATTTTGGTTGGTAGAGGTGGCATATGTGCATTATAATAAAGGAGGCAGTGCAGGTAGGGTCAATAGTTTGTCTTAGAGACAACAGTGGTATCTAGTAGACACCATTGGGTAGCAGACCAGAATTCCCTGGGGGAAATGCCAACATTCACTTAACAAAGATTTTCTAGGCAGCCACTGTATAGCACTGACAGCTGGCACAAGTGATGAGTAAAATTCATGGTGGCCTCTAATATGTGAAGCTCCTCGGGACTAGGGCTTTCCATGGGCAAAATGAACAGAAATGGGTCCTTTAGGAAAATATGGCCTTGTGTCATTTCACAGTTCAGTGAAATTTGGGGTGCCATATATTATAGTGTAGGTGGTAAGGTCAGGTTTACATTCCAGCTCAGAGGTTTGCAAAGAATTTTTAACATTTGAGCTCATTTCTTTTTTTTTTTTTTTTTTTTTTTTTTTTTTTTTATTACAAAGTCAGATATACTGAGAGGAGGAGAGATAGAGAGGAAGTGGAGCTGCCGGGATTAGAACCAGCGGCCATATGGGATCGAGGCGAGGACCTTAGCCACTAGGCCACGCTGCCAAGCCCTTGAGCTCATTTCTTATTTTTATTTTAATTTAAATTGATGCAATTTCAATGGGAAAATATTGTACATATTTGCTGCATACAACATATTATTTTGAAATATGTACACATCATAAAATACCTGAATGAAATCAATTGGCATTATGCCTTATCTCATGTACTTATCACTTTTTGTGCTGGGAAAGCTTAAAAGCTACCCTCTGCATTTTTCAAGAATACAGTATATGGTTATTAACAGCCACCATCAGTTGTCTGATAGCTCTTTTGAGCCTGTCTCTTCTATACAACTAAATTGCATATTCTCAGATCAACATCCTTAGCATTTTCATGGTGTACATTTTGCCCTGAACTTTTGTTTTTAAGATTTATTTTTTGTTATTGGAAAGTCAGATATACACAGAGGAGGAGAGGAAGAGAGGAAGATCTTCTGTCTGTTGAGTCGCTCCCTGAGCGGCCGCAAAGGGTAGCTGCGCTGATCCAGAGCCAGGAGCCCGGAGCTTCTTCTGGATCACTCATGTGGGTGCAGGCTTTGGGCTGTCCTCATCTGTTTTCTCAGTTCTACCTGATTCTCCACTTGAAGAGACTGATGGAGAATATTTCTGTATTATTATTTTTTTTGCTTGGGTCCATTCTTACGATTACATCAGTCTTTTTTTTTTCTACCCAAAGAGATTTATCTGTGATCCATAAATGCATATTTAGGTTTCTTCCAACAGCATACACTTTCTTCAGAGTGGTGCTAACATTGCTGTGGTGAAGCCCTAAATACCAGCCTGTTTTAGGAAAGAAATTCATCTTGTTAGAGGGAGCTGAGCTACTTACAAGGCAGATAACGTTCTGCAGCTTGCTGAATTGATGGAGAGAGGCACCGGGATCCAGACCCACCTATTTTTCATTCTTTGAATGAAGTCTATCTTCTGAATTACATATACAATGTGAAGCAGAGAGAGCGAGCAATGGTTGTGGAAACAAAAACAGAGTTCTTATCTTTTAATACAGAAGAGAGTGCCCCAGGATATTATTATTTGTGATTTATGGGGTGCATAGCAATATGACCAGTGTCTCACCAGAGCAGACAGAGGACTCTGACCCTCTGTCTTTGATGAACTCTCATAGTTTCCTAGGGGCAATTTTCTAGTGTGGAATAGCAGCTGCATCACAAAATTCTGACTTGAAAAAAATCACACGGAACGGTCTCCTTGGAAGTTTGCTTTTCATGGGAAATCCTACGGCTTGCTGACTTGTACCTACTGGTAAGTTAGGTTAATCACACTTGCTGTCTCTATTTGCCTGTGAAATATCTTGAGATGTTTATCAGCTAAACAAGTCTCAAATATTTGTGAAAACTCAATTTTCTTTCTGCAGCTAGATCAGAGTTCCCTGACAAGATCAAGCCATGTAAATGACTGCAGTCAACTAGATGACCAGACAGGGTGACTGCGGCTTCCTCTGTGAGATAGGAGCAGGAGGGAACGCACATTTCCTCCCTTCCCTCCCCACCTCCTTTCCTTCCATCTGGACTTTCTTAACCTTTGTTTCAAAATAATCTCAGATTTACTAAAAATGGACAAGAAAGCACTGAGAATTCTCATGTAGTGGCCATCCGGGTTGTCCAAATGTTAATATTTTATCACATTTGCTTTCCCTTTGTGTGTATCTATATATCTATACTCAAATCTATGTGTATCTTTCCACCTTACTTGAGCATCAGTAGAAGATAATGTAGACACTCCAATGTCCAACTACTTAGGTTTATATTCTAAGCACAAAGGTGTTCTCTAATCACAGCATAGTTACCGAAATAAGTAAGTTAAGTTGATAGTAATAATCATTCTATGGACTTTGTTCAAATTCTTTCACCCATCTTAAAAATTTTTCATATAGCAAAAGAAAAAAGCAAGTGCCTTTGACCCAGGATCCAGGTGAGGCTCATTGGTGTGACTGTCCCATTTCTTTCTCTCTGTAACCCAGAGCCTCAATGTGGTGTTTCTGCCACAGGGAAAATAAGCTCTTGACCTTTGGGATTTCATGGAAGTTGAATAAACAAATATCCCTCTATTTTAACTAGCCAGCATCAAGGGCAGCTGAGAAGTCCAAAGATTGAATTCTGTAGAGGTTGAAGTTGGTTTTTCAAAGGTATAAATGAAACAAAATTATAATAAAGGTTTAAAAATGCAGGCATACATCAAGTAAAAGTCCTCCCTTCATTTTCACATTCACTTGAATAAACTCTGTTAAAGATTTTTACAAATAATTTCAGATCTTTTTCTATGCTTTATATGTAAAATGCTTCTGCATTTTTTGAAGAACAAAATGTCATGCCGTACATAGTATTGCATATCTTTCCTTTTAAAATCAGAGTGTCATATCTTTTCCTACCCATTTGTGCAGGTATTTGGGGGTGCTGTATCATGGAAGTCTCAATCTGAGTACAAAATCATTTATTTTGCTTCTGATGATAACTTTGATCTATTAACAAACTTGAAAGTGGTTTTGTGTACCAGGAGAAAAATAATTTTTTAAAAAAGATTTATTGATTTTTATTGCAAAGTCAGATACACAGAAAGGAGGAGAGACAGAGAGGAAGATCTTCTATCTGCTAGTTCACTCCCCAAGCGGCCGCAATGGCTGGAACTGCGCCGATCTGAAGCCAGGAGCCAGGCTCTAGGATCCAGCAACCAGGAGCCAGGAACTTCTTCTGGGTCTTCCAAGAGGGTGCACAGTTCCAAGGCTTTGGGTCATCCTCTGTTGCCTTCCCAGGCCATGGGCAGGGAGCTGGATGGGAAATGGGGTTGCTGGGATATGAACCAGTGCCCATATGGGATCTTGGCACGTGCAAGTCAAGGACTTTAGCTGCTAGGCTACTGCGCTGGGTCTGAGAAAAAAAATTTTTTAATTATTTATTTATTTGGAAGGGACAGAGGAGAAGAGAGAGAAAGAGAGATCAATCTTTCATCCGATGATTCATTCCCGAAGTGGTTGTAATAGCCAGAGCTGGGACAGGCCAAAGCCAGGAGAGAGGGACTCAATTCAAGCATCCCAAATGAGTGGTAGGGACGCCAGTACTTTTGCTACCACATGCTGCCTGCCAGGGTGAGCATTAGCAGGAAGCGGGAACCAGAAGCAGAGCCAAGAGTTGAAGCTGGTGCTTTGGTTCAGAATTTAAGCATCCCAAGCAATGTGCCAGGGGCAGACTGAGAAAACATCCTTTGTTTCAGCTAGTTATTTACATGCCACAAGGAATGTGGGGGTAAAAGCCTTCTTTGGATCCTGACACTTCTCTTTTCTCTTTTGGAATGACATAGGACTGTGCCCCAATTCATGGACCCTTCATTGTGGATCTCATCAGGATAACGCAGCCTTATTGTTGACCCATTTAAAAGGTAAAAATGAAATAAGATAAAAATGTTGAAAAGAGCGCTTTCAATTCATCGTACTGTTTCTCTTGCACTCCAACTACAGTCCATCATGAAATGACTGGTGATTTTATCTATTTTGTACAGCCACACATTTTGTCAAGGCTTTGTGATCACAAATCTGAGAGCCCTCCCCAAAGGTTTTAATTTCCAACAGTTTATTTAGACTCTTATCTGTGTCCCAGATTAGAAGTGCAGCTGTTCTTCTCCAGTCTTAGACACACTTGCCTGTTCTTGGAGTGACTTTTGAAGATTTCTTGTGACTGTTTTGCTGAGGTCTTTCCGAAAATCAGCCCTAAAGATTGCTTTAGGTTGGGTTTCTTTTGGTTCTTGGCTGGGTTTGCGCTGGACCTTCCTGACCTCTAACTTTATTCATTCGTTTCTTGCCCTGACCTCATGAAACCAGTAAGCCCAAGAGACCAATGAGGCAGCGATGATCCCAAGTTTTTTATGAATTTGATGGCTGTGTTAGTGGCTTGCCCATTTTCTTCCTCTCTTGCAGCCTTTAGCCTTGAAAGCACTTTGGGGCAGGGTCTGCTTTCCTGGAGCTGCCTTCTTGCATTTGTTGGGCAAAGTCAGAGCAGTGATTGAGTCCTCAACAGCCTTATGGTACTACAGAGTAATAACATTTATCACACTTCTTCTTTAAGCCCTTTAGAGAATGACATTTCACAGTGTAATTTTGCTCCCCAGATTTTTCCCATGTGAGTTTTAACTTTCAGGGTGAAATTCTCTCTTATGGCTTCACCTTTTCCCTATTTTGTGTATCTGTGAGAAGTTGCACAAATAAGGCTCCCTCAGCATAGCAAATGGAATCAGGTCATACTCCCACATGCCCTTCACCTAACAATTCCTGATTATTTCTTCTTTACTTGTCCTGCATGGATCTAAATTGCCTCACCCCTGGCCGCCCTTTCCACTTTATGAAAGAAGCAACAAGCCACCATGCAACTTAAAAAATTCCCAGATGACTTGTATTTGGCCCTTTCTATCATCCCTTAAGAAATGTCTCTGTAATTGAAATGTAGAGTAGCAGAGTTTTGTGGTCTTGTCACTTAGCATTTCACTTCTTTTTGGTTTACTTTTCTTGTGCCTTTAAGCCCCCTGGAGTGGTCTAAGTCTGTCTAAGGGACTGAAAAGACTGAGACTAAGGATATCATTGTCAACTTAAAGGTGAGAAGTTAAACAGGTGCCTTAGCACCCACACTAGTCAGAAGGAGGGAAGGGAGGAGCGTACTGGGGCACGTTAGAGGGTAGCAGTGGGCAGAGTGAGGCATTCGTGCTGCGATTCATGCTGTAGGCAGCCTTCCCTTGATTTATGGGGACATGGGTATCGTTTTTCTTTTTCTTTTTCTTTTTCTTTTTTTTTGCTACAGTAATTTATCTGTGAGTTCATCCTGATTTAGTAGTGCAGAGAGGACCCTCACTGCTAATTCCCTTTATTTCTTACATTTCTTTTACCTTAACTCATAAAGCTGCATGGTTGCCACTTCTTTTATCACCCATCTGTATTTCCTTGCAAGCCTGGCTCTTTTTGATCTATAACACAAGCCTTCCTTTCCCCACCTCTTTGTCCTCTCTTCACAGATTGCATTCCTTGGTATTGACATTTCAGTCATTTGATTTATCCCAACAGGTTCCCTGATGCCGGCTAGAGCATCATCTCCTCTCTGTTGCATCACTTCAAGTCTGCCCTGGTTATTCTGCCTGGCTCCTCGTATTTGTGGGTCAGCACCTGAGAGATTTCTGATGATTTGTCTCCTCTTTTAGTTTTCTGTTTGCTTATAACCAAACCATAGGAGGTAATTTGGGAGGCCTGAGGATATCTGGAATTGTGTGAGATGTAAGCTTTGTTCTGCCTGGTAGGGAGTGCTGGAATGTTCTATCTCTAGCATTGTCACAGAAGGCCATCTCTGGAATTGCTTCAAACAGAAGGACCTGCCCATAAGCATTCTGTTAGCCTTTGTGAATCAAATGCCGTCCTCCAGATTTCCCCCGAGAGCTTCGAGAAGGGGAGAGCTGGATTATCAGCTTTGAAAGTGGATTATTTTTTTTAAAGGAAACACACCTGTAAGGAACTCATATTAATTTTGGTTGGAAGCAGTAGTATACTTCTTTTCCTGTGCTATTTATTTTATTATTTATGTTTTAACCAATACTGTATTTGTGCAATCTGACATCCTTGTGCACACAGACACAAAGGAATATGAAAGAGAGACACAGGAGAGGGAGTGAAAAACTTCCATTCCTGAATTCTAACTATGTTGGCACTAAAATGCTGAGCATTTTCATGAGACCTACAGTTGTCCTACTTTGCTTTAGTGACATTTATTCCTCGTGGTAAGTGATAAAAACCTGTGGACTTCTTTTTTCTTTTTTCTGGTGGTTGTTTTTCCTTTAGTTTCTTTAGCCAATTGCTTTAACGAGGAGAAGTTCTGTGACTTATGTATGATATGTTGGGAAGTGGCTATATTAGGAAAACAGTGTTCTTGATTTGTCCTTAAATGGAATGTGATGTCGCATCTCATCCATTATTTGAAACATTGTTAGCATTAGGGACATTTGTAATTCTCCATTCTGCAGTTCTGCCTAGGTCCTTCAAACCTCTTTGAAGTGGGGGCTGTGGAATGATGCTGGCTCACTTCCATGTGGTGGGTAAGGAATACTCACTAAAAAGCTGTTTCCTTACCTCCTTCACTGTGGAGGAAATAGTGAAGTTAAGCACATAGGGTTGTCTTTACCCCCATCTTCCAATCATAAATGAAAGAGATCAGTGAGTCTCTACCATGATTTTACAAGAATATGACTCCTGGTCTCATGCTCAAGTACCTAAGTCATGGACTAAGGGTGCTAATAGACTAGAGGACCTATCCAATTATGGTGTTTAGGAACTAGGCTTAGTGGGCAGTCCTTAGGTCATTAGGGGTATGCACATTAATGGTTAGTTCTTGTGGAAGGGTTGGTTTGAAATAATTTGGAGTTGTGCTCAGCTGTTTTCTCTTAAGTCATCTGGCTCACCACGTGGTTCCTGTGCCCCTCACTCCGCTCCCCTCCCCCTGCACACACTGTGCCATTGCCATTCTGCGGCCTCACAATTGGCTCAACCTGTGCGGGTCTCTGTAACCTAGGACTATGAATCTTCGAGGCCAAAGTAAACCTCCTTTCTTCATGGTTAGCTTGCTCTTAGGTATTTCCATATAGTGATGAAAAGTACATACACTTGCCCAGCCTTAAAATCAGATTTAAAATGGGCTTCTGTTGCGGCTGGAGAGATTTGTGTAGCTATGAGCAAGAATTTCCTGACTCTGATGATGTCAAATTGTGTAAATGGTTGTATAATCATACTCTAAACAAAACTTAAATTTTTAAAAAATTTTCTTTCAGATGCTTCAGGGCAGAGGAGAGACTCCTTTGACTTCACAGGGGTAATCAAATTCCCTGGTAGGGAAGACCACAAGCAGGCAAAATAAGTTGGTATGCCTAATTTTAATATTCTATTGATGAAAAATATTCCTGGAGGTCAGGCCTACAGATAGGAGGATCAGTAATAAACAACAAGGTAGTGGCCTGAAATGTCAAGATAAAAAGGCATAGGAAAGAAAACAAAGACTGCTTGTTCAAAATTAGATGTAAATCATAAAAAGCAAAATTAATTTGCTTTTTTTTGGGAAATGAAGCAAAAATTACAAAACAAATAAAACAGTAGATCTAAATTTCATCTTTGAATGAGAATCATCATGATGTCTCTCTTTGAGGGCATAATGTTAATCATGACTATTATTATTTTCTAAACTATCAGTAGATGAAGTCACTAGGAAAACATGACCTGTATCTCCAAAAGGCCTGCATTACTTCTCCAGCACCATAGTTAAGAATATGTTTCTACTGGAATTGGCAAGAAGTAGAGTGCAATAAAAGAAACATTTGTTACTGATCTCCAACATTTACAATAATTTTTTATGGATTGAATGAATTCTTAGCAACTGAATTTATGAAGCAGAGGAAAGAATTTAATTATCTTATTAAAATAGTATGTACTCTCAGAAATTAAGAATGTGCTGCAGGCGTTGACTAAAAATGGATAGGCTAATGGCTTTTAGCAAGAATGCAATAGAAGATTTAAAACAAAACAGAGTGAGCTGTGGCTTCTTACAGCAGCCTCCTGCAGATAGTTTTTTTTTTTTTAAGCTGAGAGGGAAGTACAGCTTTACCATTTATATAAAGGGGGTAATTTATCTGTGCTGATTAAAATGATCAAGTATGCAGCGACGGCTCTTATATTCCAGGTAAATGCTTCTTTTGTGTTTTTCAGACCTGAATTTCTGACACAATGTGAGAAAAGCTGAAGGAGTCCATCTTTAGGGGGTGGTTTCAACCAGTGGTGGCTTGAGCTGGATTAATGGCAAACTACAATAAATTACTTATCAGATAATAAGTGTGATAATTATTCTTATTTATCAGCAGTATAACTTGCCTTGTTCTCCTGTCATGCTTTCAATCAAACCCTCCCCAAAGATTTGCTGGTGAAGATAGACAGCCAAGAGGTCATTCCAACAATTTTTCCTCATAATGGCACACTGATTATCCCCTAATTGAAAAATGTAAACTAGGAGTTCTATAAGTAATGCAGGTGACCCTTGCGTTTCTAACACAACAAAGGAAGTCACCCTGTACCTCATTCATTCTGCCATGGGGAGCAGTACAATTTTCAGTAATTTTGATGGTTTCCTGAATTAATTGGAAATAATTTCTATTTTCTATGGAGAAAAAAACATACCCTACATACCCAAATATGCTGAAAAAGTAGAGATGTAAAATACCATTCACTACTTACTGTCCTGCTGGCAGCTAATCCATTGAAGCTTAATTGTAATTATCCACCGGGTCTGGGCCTGGACAGGAATACTGATTACCACTATGTGCATTTCCATGGGCAAGATTCTGTATTGAGCCTGTTGCAAAGTTTCAAGGAAATTTATTTCTACTGGCAACTGTAATGGATTGTTGGTCATGGACTATTTCTGGGCTTGTTGCAATGGGAGAAAATAATCCCAATTTATGTGTGTGAAAATCCTTAAACGATGGTTAATAATGTATATACACATAAGTAGATGGATACACACGTAAACACCCACACTGTTGTGTGACAGGCACCTGTGGGCCAAATACTCGTGGGTTTCCCAGACATCCATTCTGAGCCAAGCAACCATGTGTTTCACAAGCTTCCTCAGTGGGAACAGTGGTTACTGTGAAAAAAGACTCCTCATATTGTTGTGTCTCCTCCCTCCTCTTCCTTTACCATTCCTTTCTCCTTACCTAATTTGCTTTTGGGGTGCCAAGGTCAACCCTCCAATAGGACCCTTCCCTAAGACTCCATTTCCCACAGATGTATATCCTGTCACGAAGGTCATAGTCTCCTATCAGGTCCATTAACGATTTCTTGTCACTTCAACCTACCGTATTCCTTCCAGATCAGTCTACTTCCTCTGTATGAGCAGGGATCCCACACCTAGCTTGGATTATCCTTTTTCCAAGGCTGCTCAACATTGTGCTTCACTTTGTTCCACTTGCTCTGTTAGTATTACTTGGGTTCCAGAGCCTCTTGCATCTCAGCATGCTGTCGTAGCTTCCTATGGCTCTTTCATATCCTCTGTTTTTTTTTTCTTTTCTTCCCAATGTTGCTTTCCACCTTGAGCATTAGTCACTTTTCTCCTTTGTGGTATTCTACAGACAACTGATGGACACAATTTTACCTTCTTAACTCAGTCTAAGAGCCTCAATCTTTACGCATCATCCCAGAGTAAGTGTAAGACAACATCAGTAACAGCCTCCAAAGGAGAGGTTACTTTCTGACTTGCAGTAGCTGGTCAGTGGGGCCTGTTTTTCAAAGGGTCTCGTTAGTTATCTCTGCATTGTGTTCATTCACTGAGAAGTTGGCCTGTCTTTGTGTGAAGCGCAAAGTTCAACAAAATGGGTGGTGGTCATATATTCTCGCAGTTTCATATTGATCTTTCCTCAAAAAACTCATTTAGTTTTGATATTGACTGTGATTCAGTGACTCCAGCTCTATTTAAAAAACAAGAAATCCCTTTGGTGATCAATGTTTTGAATACCCAAATTAGGACATGTGGATGGAAACGAGGTAGTGTTCGAAGTCTTGAACTATCTAGAATGTTGCATTTATTGTTTATTGTGTAGTGCCTTACTCCCAAATACAACTGACTAAAGCAGCAAGTATTTATTATTTTGTACCATTTTTTTGTGGGTAGTGTTATCTTGGGGTCTTTCCTGAGGTTGCAGTCAAGTTATTGGCTGGGCTGCAGTGATCTGAAGAGGTAACGGATGCCTGTAAGAAGACAAAGTAACATGGTTGAGGGCATAAGGACTCTGTTCCCCACCACATAGATCTCTCCATAGGGTTGCTTGAGTATTTTCACAGTGTGGCAGCTGGTTCTTCCTGGAGTAATTGATCCAAAACAGCAAGGTAAAAGCTAGAATGTCTCAAATAGCCTCGCCATGGCAGTCACAACCTATCATTTCCACCATATCCTACTGGTAACATGGGTTGGCTGTTTGTTTTGAGCAGGAACCACCCAAAGGCAAGAATACCGGAATGCAGGAGCCACTGGGGACCAGCTAGGAGGCTGGTTACCACATATTTGAAAACTTGTCCTATGCCTTTTATTCTTTCAGCCATATCTGGGAGTCAGTAAAGAGGTGTGTGCCATGCTCTATTCAACTGGAGGAGACACAGGGACACATTATTTCCTGGTGGCACTCAAATCAAGAAGCAAAGGGCTCCCTGCACTGTAAGTTTTATTCATTCTTTCTTTGGTTCTCTTTCTATCCGCTGTGGTATTTTCCAACATGTAGTTTCTAGTGCTAGGACTGTGCAGTGTTCCACCCCGAATGACTGCAATCAAAAGCAGAGATTTCAAGATTCTTAAGACCTAATGTTGGTTTTGAGTATTGCTGCAACAGAGAGCCAGTTTCACTTTGTTAAGTGTAGCATTCCTCAAACTTATTAGTTTCTCTCTCTGTATATGTATGTATATATGTATGTATATATATAGTCTGCATTTTTTGGTCACAAATAATAGCATCCTTCAATTTTGAAACACAGCTGTTGACGGTTAGATAGTCTTATGCAGTGTTCTCTCAGAATAAGTTTCAGATGGTTGTGATAGTAAAATGAGCACTTGAATGTATCTGGAATCATGGAATTGAGCGCATCCACTACCCTGAAGCCCTTGAGGTGGCAGTTTGATAACCACAGCACCCAATTCAGTAGCTAAATGGTTTGTCAGCTGGGGAACCCTTCACTCACAGGTCCTTTTCTGTGGTCTAAGAGTGTGCACCTTGATGTTTCTCTGCCCTTGTGTGAAATCTCTGTTGAAAACTGGTTCTCAAAGTCTTTCAAAGAGCATTAACCTTCTTCCCCCAGGAGGAGGAAATTTTCTCCACCTACATATAAAGTCCAAGAAGCATTGCACTGCTGAGATTAAGCATCTCTTAGCCAGTGTATTTTATGGCTGAATTGTTTGTCTTGGTATGTAAGCCTCTGGGGCATAACCATTTCTTCTTATGAGTCTGGTATAGCACTCAGCACACTGTCAGCACTCAACCCTAAATAAATCATCATAATAATAGTCATAAACATAAATCAAAGGAGCACAATTCAACTTATTTATAGCCTTACAGGAGAAGCACAATAGAAAAAGTGCAGTTATTTTCCATCATATTATCCTATATCATTTTCAAGCAAAATGTCATATTGTCCACTAGTGTGTAACCAGGTAATGGAGAATTCTGGTGCAACCTGTAAATTCTGTGGGGCCAGAGTTAAATGATATGAGTCTAGAGCTCATGTTTCTTCAGTTTCTATAATTAAAACCTGAATTTCTAGGGCTTATTAAGATAATATTTAACATATAATTATCTTGACATTTTAAAAAGGAAAAGTGTTTAAGACAAATTATGTAGTAATATTTAATCACAAAAATCTACTAGTTCTGCTCATTTCTTCAAAGGTTTGCTCTCTAATTTCCAAGGTGAAAGCTTAAAGCTTAATAAAGATTTTAATCTGATGTTAAAACTAGTGGATAATGGTGGATTAGTTAGTGGGTTATCCCTCCCATGCAACATGCTTTTATGTACAGAGAGCCTTTATCACTTTGAAATCCAGGCTACTCTGAAAGTTGGGCTTGTCCATTGGACTGAATATTAAACAGTAATAACCACATTTCCTGTGTATTTCTTTTTTTATTAGCTGGAGAAATTTGGAAACTGTACCTCCATATACCATCAGACATATGTGTCTGAAAATGATACTTCTCAATATATACAACTCCCATTATGAATTACTCAAATACTTAAATGGATTTGTTTTTAGACTTTTCCTAACCATACACTTTAAAATTCAGAGGTAATTTTTCTCTTTAGTTCTTAAAACATTGGCATATGAAACGATATTTATCATGGACTTATGATGATTCGAAGTATATATACATTGGGGAATGGTTAAATCTAGCCAATTAACATGTCATTAATTAACTAATCAATTTTATGATACAGTTCCATATCTTCTGGAATTTACCCCTCCCTCTCTTCTCATACCCCTGCCCCCACTGATTTCCCCTATCTTATTACAATAGTATAGTCCTTCATAGTCATAAGTCTAGCATTCTGATATTTAAGTGTATCCTGAGAATGTAGATGTGGATAGTGGCAGCGACTCCACCATCCTATTTTCAAGATATATTTAACAGTTTTGCTGGGAGTCCATCTTTGATTTGCAAGAAGAGATGTATACTGCATTGTAACTTCATATCTCGATATGATAGTCTCTAATGTACAGTTTCTTTAGATGTGTACATGCATATTTTCCTGTATATCTGTTGATCTTGTGTTTTAACATGCATGTTATTTAACATGTCTTTTTCTTGGTGAGAGCACTTAATATCTACTGCCTTAGCACTTTTCAGGGCAATGTGTTATCACTACTAGAGTCATTGGGCTGTGCATTACGCAATATGGGACTTCAAAAATTCATGGAAAAATAAAATTGAAATGTAATACATATTTCCATGAACTTTTTAAAAGGTCTCTTGAACATTTAAAAATACACAGTACATGACAATATTTTTCCTTTAAAATTTTAAAATATTTCAGATACAGTAAAATTCCTATTTAACTGCTCTCTAAATTTCCCCCTTCTTTGTTCCCATCTATAGCACTATTTATAATTATGAATTTGGTTTATTTTGTTGCAGAGAAGGCCCAAGAAATCATCAAATCTAGCCCTTCCCAGGCAACCACAGGCAGGATTTACAGTTCAATAAACCCATTGCAGGCTAATTTTTAAGTTGACCATTTTGTATGTTCTGTTATATATATCCAAATGGCCTTTGGCAGAACAAAGCTCCCCACTCCTGATATAAATAGAATCTTTGATGTGTAGTCTTTCGTGATTGGCTTACCTAGTACAGTGTTTTCAATGGGCATTCATATTTTAGCAGGTATTGGAACTTTCTAATGCTAATAAAAACCCTTTGCATGGTATGCCACATTTCGTTTATTTTTTCTTTCTTTTTTTTTTAAGATTCATTCATTTTATTACAGCCAGAAATACACAGAGGAGGAGGAGAGACAGAGAGGAAGATCTTCCATCCGATGATTCACTTCCCAAGTGAGCCGCAACGGGCTGATGCGCGCCGATCCGAAGCCGGGAACCTGGAACCTCTTCCGGGTCTCCCACGCGGGTGCAGGGTCCCAATGCATTGGGCCATCCTCAACTGCTTTCCCAGGCCACAAGCAGGGAGCTGGATGGGAAGTGGAGCTGCTGGGATTAGAACCGGCGCCCATATGGGATCCCGGGGCTTTCAAGGCGAGGACTTTAGCCGCTAGGCCACGCCACCGGGCCCAATTTCGTTTATTTTTTCAACAGATGATGAAAATTTGGATTTTTTTCACACAGAGACATGTTATTATTTTATCATATTACCAATGAGAAGACAGTCTCAAAGACCTCAAGTGATGTACTAAAGAACTCAAATGATCTTCTTTGAAGTGATCTATTCACAGAACCAGTTAGTGATAGAGCTACAGACATTAAATCCAGTGCACATCAATACTTTTAGAATATCTCTTTTCATATTCGTTCACTTCCCTCTTCTTAAAATTAGAAAACCACAACATTTGTAGTTAGAAATATTTCTATTAAGTTGATTTTTCTGTGATGAAGTAATTTGTTTCAGTTCCTCTAAGCTCATAGGTACTAGGGATGTCAGGCATATTTAAACCCTCAACACAAAACTTTTCCAAGCATGTTTACTTCAGAATCCTACTTGCTATCACAGTGCTGACATTAACTTTTGTTTGCCTGGTAGTTGATGAGGGTATGTAAATTCTGGGCTGACATGCCTCTTACTATTTGAAAGCATGGAGGAGTCAAATATCTTGAACTCACTCCTAGTTCAAAATTTTCCAGGACTTCAAGAGCTGAATTTTCATGTTCAATATGTTAAATGCGGAGGATTGCTTGAAATGGAGGAATGAAACTTGATGTTAATGGTGAACAATAGGGCTTGTAATTATGTACTTATTTTAAGAATAGTTCATATCTGATATTCAACTTGGTTATAACAGAATTCTCAAAATTGGATCTGGACAGCAAAACAAAAATCTCTCACATATGGAAGAAAACAGCAATTTGTTTAAATAGCTTTCCTTGGGGCTTACTTACTGGTTATCATACCGTGCCAAATGAATTGGCCAAAACATTCTCTCCTCACCAATGCCCTTTGAAACAAATTATTCCCATGATCTGTTTGTAGAATGCTGAAGCTTGTCTTGTGCTGCTGTAACACAGTACCCAAGACTGAGTCATTTGTAAACAATGAATTTCTTTCTCATAGCTCTGGAGGTTGAGAAGTCCAGGGCCAGAGCACCAGCTGGTTTACTGTTTGATCAAGGCCCTGTGTCAGCCTCCTGTGTGGTGTCTTGAATATTGCCTCCTCCCTACTGGAGGAACCCTGTTCTTCACCTTGCAGAAGAGGAAGAGAGAAGGACCGAAAGAATAAGCAAGTGCAAGCTAAACTCACCATTTTGTAGTGGCGTTAATCCCATCCACAAAGGCAGAACCTTCATGCCCAATCTCCTCTTAGAGGTCCTTCAGCACTGTAACAGTGGCGATTACATTTCAACATGAATTTTGGAGAGGGCAAACACTGAAACTATAGCAGAAGATGATTAGGCAAAAGACAGACACAAAGTTTTACCATTGGGAGGGAATTTACATGTAAGCAACTTTCTTCTTATTTTGTGGTTGGGGGAAATCGAGGCCTAAGAGATATGGTTTTGTTTAAAATTGTGACGTGGACCTCAGACTCCCTGTGCTTTACCTGACTAGCAACTCTGCTGAAGTCTCAGCAGCTGTCTCCAGCATGGCACGTTCCTGGACATCTTTCTTCAAAGGACCTTTGATTCCCCAAATTTTTGTGATTTTTTAAATTATGTGTTATATGGACTTGGCTAAATGTGGGCCTAACTATGACCTGCTTCTCTATGTTTTCCCAGTTTCTAGTACAAATCCAGAGATGAAACAGATGCTGTATAAATATTTATTGAATAAATTAAGCCTGGTTTCTCTGAGACTCTATCCGATGTTCTTTCATGGTTTTCTGTTTTATATTGAGCAATGGCACAGTCTCTTCCCTTGTAACATCTCACAGGAGATCCTAGACAGATAGCAGAGGAAATGACTTGGCCGAAGCAGGATTCAGGGAGCCAGGAGCCTGCACCTTGCTTTTGGCCATGTTTCAGGGCATAGGAAAGGAAGGGAATTTCAGAGGAGTGCCAAGACTCCAAGAATCATTTCTGAAATCTTTTTTCTAACTTTTGAAGAGTGGCAGCATTAAGATCTTACATAGGAATTGCTGTAGCATATATCAGTCCAAGACCTGTCTGTGGAAGGGAATAATCTCTAAGCTAATAAGCGACACTGTGTCTTACTGTGTGTTCATTCATTTCTTTGGACAGTCATGCAATGAATACCTGCAGTGGACCATGCTCTGTTTTAATAATTAGGGGTAGGAAACAGCAGAGCAGATCAACCTGTTTTCCTTTATGGAGTTAATATTCTGATAGGGAAAATTGATAATAAAAATATCATATAGTATGATTGAGGGTGTTAGGTGCTCTGGAGAAAAATGGCATGTGAAAAAGGCACAAGGTGTGCATGTGTGTGCCTGTGTATGTGGGAAGTGAGGGAGTTTTAAATTGGATAGGAGTGGAAGACCTCAGGGAGAAAGTGACATTTGCATACTTCCACCCTTGAAGGGGTAAGGTGAGAGAATGAGCTGTAGGCCCTGTGGGAACTGTGAGTTAAAAGAGAGTTTCTTTCTTTAATCTCCTTTATGTAAGATTCTTTTGGTTGCAAGGAACTGCAGAAGAATTTTGATCAAGGAAATGATTTGGTTGGATTTCCTTAGTTCAGATTTTATAAATAGGCAGCAGGCAGAAAAGTGTGTTCATTATGAATGGCTCAAGAATAACTTACCTGTCATCATGGAATGCAGTGTACTTCAGCCAATTATGTTGGTTCACGTGTGCTGATATGAGATGTGCATAAGCCTCCTTCCCATCTCTCTGTCTGTATTCTTGCACAGCAGGAGGAACTAAGAGCACTGTTTCTTAAGAGGTCTTTAAAAACAGGCTAGAGTCTTGTTTGGGTTAGATTAGGAGTAGCCTTGCCTGAGGCAGATAAATCTCTCATGTCTCATTATTGCCCCAAGAGTGTTTGCAAATGATAAGGCCTCTCTGGGTGATCTCAAATTTTCTCTATTATCCAGTTATCTGGCACTGTCACTCTTTCAGTGCTTTTTAAATGAGATGCAGAGAAAGTATTGGGGCATCACAGCACTGAGAGGGTGCCGGAGAACTGTTTTCTATCACTTAGACTGCAAGCAGCATCATTAGGGTGGTGTGGAAGGAAATGAGTCTGGAGAGATTGCCATGATTTCTATGGCTGCATTTACTACAGAGGCCATATTGTAGAAAGCCTCACTAGTTTATTTCAAGGGAAGTTGTTATCTGCTTCTCTTCACAAGTTCTTCTGTAGCCGGGTCACTTCTGGAGAGGACGAGTTATGAGGTTTCTGAATCAGACTGGTGATGGGAGGAACAGAATGGAGACCGAGGGCCTTTAAGTGCTTGCCTGTATGTTAGGTTCTGTTTGGAGCTCAGTCAGTGCTCCATGGAGTATAGTCTTTATATTTTATTTAATGAGTGCCTGACACTGAAAAATGGCAGCTATATAGCTTTCAAGTGGGAGGCTTGGGAGAGTGACTCAGAACAATAGAGCAGAGGTGAGCCTGAAGTGGAAGATATGTGCCCTGTCCTATTATTAACAAGTTTGTAGTTCTTTTGTTTTCACTTGTTTAAGTGCCATAGCCCATGGATGAGTCCACTGAGCATCAGCCCTTGCTAGATACCCTATAAAGATTTGGCTAGCATTGTGGGGTTATTGATGGTGGTCTTGGTTGGGTGGTGGGGTGGAAAGACAGAAAGGGAAGAAAATTATGGGTACTTAATATAAAATTGACCCATTCCTGAACAAGCATACTATGCTTCATACAACAGGTAGTTTCTTCTATTAAGATATTCCAGATGTGCTCTTAAAGATTTATTTATTTGAAAGAGAGCAAGATAGATGGAGGAAAGAAAAGGCAGCGAGAAAGAGAACTTGCATCTGTTGATTTACTTTCCAATGACAACAATAGCAATATCTGAGCCAGACTGAATGTAAGAGCCAGGAAGTCCCTCCTAGTCTCCCAATGAGTGGCAGAGCTCACGTACTTCGGCCATCTTCTGTTGCCTGCCCAAGCACATTAGCAAGAAGATGGATTGTAATCAGAGCATCTGAGACTTGAATTGATGTTCTGATATGTCAGTGCGACAAGTGTCAGTTTAATTTCTTGTGCCACAATGCTGACCTCAGATGAGCTTTATTAAAGGAACCCAGTGCCAAGCATGGTAGCCTAGTGGCTAAAATCTTCACCTTGCCTGTGCCGGAATCCCATTTGGATGCCAGTTCATATCCCGTCTGCTCTGCTTCCCTTCCAGCTCCCTGTTGGTGGTTTGGGAGAGCAGTCAAGGATGGCCCAAAAATCTTGGGACCCTGCACCTGTGTGGAAGACCCGGGGGAGGCTTCGGGCTCCCAGATTCGGATCGGCTCAGCTCCGGCTGTTGCAGATGCTTAGGGAGTCGATCAACGGATGGAAGGTCTCCGTCTCTCTGTCCTCCTCTCTGTATATCTGGCTTCCCAATAAAGATAAATGTATCTTTTTTTAAAAAAGAAAAAATACACACTGTGTCCCATCACAACCAATTGTCATGTCATGATTCTGATACTATGACAGTAAATTTTGATGTCACAAACCACCAATGCATTCTCATAAAAATGTGCTGTGTCATAATAATTGGTTGTAAATCATCATTTCTGATAAACATATACTATGTCATAATTAAGTGTGTTACCATAACCTTATCACTTTATTATGATAGTAACCACTGTATTTATTACCTACCATTTTTTCTCATAAAAACTTGCAATGTCATAATCAACTGATATGTGAAAGTACCACCCTGATTATAAAACCAAATTGTGATGTCATAATTAACTTTATTGCTCAAAAAGTCATCGAGTAATAAGCAATTATTGGTGTCTCTTTATACTTGAGTATATAAATAACCACAATGTTTATATCATAGATATATCATGCCATCACAATAAATTTTTATGTTGTAAAGCATTTTCAAAATAAAGCATAATATAATTAATTGGATTGTGATAAACCACATAGGCATATCACAGTGTTAGCATAATAATGGGGCCATAATCCAGCTATGATCATAATCAATTATTATGTCATAAACCAGTTTTGTGATGTCATAAACAATTTTGGTGTCATAAACTATTACTGGATTCCCAGAAAATCATCACATCACAACCTTAAGTTTGCACAAACCATGATTCTGATATCTTAATCTGACCATTGTTTTGTCATAATAAATCATGGTGTCATAAAACAAAACAAAAAAAAATATAAAGGAACCCAGTGGAAAACTGTGAAGTAGAGTTTCTTTATAATTAATATTTCTTATGCAACTGAATTATTGTAGTATAAATTGTGTGAAAGCAGAAGACAAAGTAGGACACTTTGTAAATGAGCCTTTGTTTTTTAGAAAAACATGAGTTTTTAGAATCAGATGGATCAAGATTGAAGTCTTGCTTCTACTGTTTATGAGCTCTCTGATGGTGCATAACATTTAAAATTTGAGTCTTCAATTGATTCGTATGTATAAATGCAGGAATGAAGATAATGATTCTTCCTATCCTTGGACTGTTTTGATGTAAAGTCTCTGGCACACGACAGAGGCTCAACAAATACCATCCCATCTCATTCCTTCTGCTGTCTTCACGCTAAAGCACACAAATATAGGCTGAACTGCAAGTGCCATCTTGATTTATTAGAGAAATTGGTCAGTTATGGTGAAGAGCCCATTCCTCAAAATGTTTTGGTGGTTTCCTGGGGTTTTGGTGCACCTGTGATGGTTTATGGCTCAGTTCCCTGCTGTGACCTTGAGGACATTCCTCCAATGGGGCCTCAGAGCTTCCCAAGTGATGCTACTTTGTAGCTCATCACATTTACCAACAGACCAGCTTGTGTTAGATTCTAGCTTTCCTCTGAGTACCCAAACCTAATGTTATATGGTGGCTCATATCTTTCTTTTTAAAATTCTTTATTTTTCATGATACAGTTCCTTAGGCTCAGGGATTTCCATTTCTGCTCTCCTTCATCCACCTCCCCCCCCCACATTTTGCCTTGCATTGTAAAAATAGTTTACTTCCTCAACAACAAAGTCCATCATTCTTCTGTTTAAGTATTATCCTGACATTTTAGGTATAGAGAATGGTAGAGAGCCAAGCATTATATTGATGGTGACTTATTTCCCTAGTACTTTGGAAAAGGTTTCAAGTAACCAGTAAAGTTTATGGAACCAAGAAAACTGGCAAAAAAAACCCCACCATTTTACAAAGTTTATGTTTGTATTATTTTAATTTTCCCATAGAGCAAGTGAAAATACTGTATTTCAATGGTGTTGGAGCTGATCACCCATAAAAAAATGCCAGCAAGCAATGGATGTTTGTATTGAGCCCAGGGAACTGGCCCAGACATTACAAAGCAGCTGATAATTGGTTGTCTTGATACCCCCAGATTGGGTGGGATCATGTTGCTCATCACCTCTTTGTAGGGGAGATGCTCTCATTTACTATTGCATTCCTGGACAATTTTCTTAAATAAAGGGTGATGGACTTTGGAAAAGTACTAATTTAAGATGTTGGAGTTTCTCTGTGGTAAAATATTTCTGCTCTCTTGTGGGAACTCGAAGAGGAGGCTGTGGGTTTCAGCACTTGGCAAGTAGTGGTCTGATTGATTTCCCTGGGAACTACCCTGGCCATTAGTGTAATTTGTGGCTCTTTAGGGAACATATTTGTGTGATAAACATCCGAGAATACATTATACTTGTGTTTATCAGGGAAAGTGGCAGTGCAGTGATTTCATTATTTTCCAGGAACTACAATGATCTGGTAGGTGGAATCTCTGCTGTATATCCGTGTTTTCTTCATGGGTCAGTGCAGACAGATTGATATGTTTCTCTGTATTTGTTTTAAGGCCTCTTGAGCAAAGGGCCAACTCTGCTGCAGTCATCCTGCCACTTCATTTTGTGAACTTTCGTTTTCTAAACTATAATTCTTGAACTTGTATTTCAAAATTAGCATTATACTTTTCAAAAGTTACCTGGAAAGATTCACCCATAACTCCACCAATGTTTTGAACCATTTTTGGAACTTGCCTTTGGAAACTTTATTCAGAGGCAAAATACTGGGCCATAAACAAAACAGTTTGATGATATCAGAGACTTTGAATTTGAACAGCAGCATTGCTGTCTCTGAAATCAGCATTGTTTGAATATACTCACTGAATTGATAGTTGTCAAAAAAAAAAGCAACCTCATTACTATATTATCATAACCAACAAGGATGGCAAGAGTCATTAAAAGAACATCCCAAGCACAGCTATGTCAAAAAGTTGTTTTGATCGTGAATTCGAGCTTTTCCTTGATCATCAGTAATGTATTTTTCTTAGTTATTATGTCACTCAGTTATACTTACCTCTTTTCCTCCTCCTCATTATTATTTTTTAAATCATCTTTTTCTGTCTGGGGTTTCTTTCATCATCGCTAAAGTGGCAATCTCTTATGTTTAAGGGAGGCTTTTATACTTAAGTGTCAAGAAAATTCTTCTGTGGCTTAAAACCCTCTGTTTGCTGTTCTTTCCTTCCTAGTCTAGACTGTATTTGATTTTACTTCCTAAGCTGTACTTGATTCTTCAACCAGTAAGAACTGTCCAATTCTTTCACCTTCCCTGGTATTCACCTGGTTTGTTTCAAATCTTCTGCTGTGCTGTATTTGAAATCTGAATTTATGATAGGGACAGACTCACATAGCAGGGTTAAGAGTTTCTAGTAGTGTTTTGCATGGGGTATGTACATGTGTTTATACTTTTGCTTATGGACTCTGTTGTTTTTAGCCGTATACCCTGCCAGACAAGTTACTAATAATTACTAAAGCTGTGCAAAAACCTCCTCTTCAGAGGGAAGACATTTCACTAGCTCCTGTTTAGGAGTTGGATAGCATACAGAATTTGGAAGCAAAACGAAATTCAAAAGTTAGGAAGACTGATAAGTGACCCAGTCAACCCAAGTCTCCAGGCACCACACTTACTTTTTGCTTCAATAAAGTCTGCTTCAAAGTAATCTCAATCCTTCATCAAAGAGATTTCCAGTACACTCCCGATGGGTTAACATAAATCTTACTGTTCTCACTCTTTTTTTTTCCTTTCCAAGTTGTCTTTCAAAAAAAAAAAAGTGTCTCCATTTCTTTAAACCTTTTATCCTCGGGCTGCTACTACTGGCTGTATGGATTACATATCAGCAGTTAAGAATATTCCACAAAGTCCTGGCTTGTTCTTGCTCTGCAGTGCTTACAGTCACCAATTGTGATGAAAGGAATTTGAAAGGCACAGCCAGGCAATCCTGAACTGGCTTCAGTGCATTCCCTTTCTGCAGCTTGTCGCACTGTGGACGTTCTTTTGACCAGCCATCAATCATATCTAAAAGTTTTTCAGTGATTCCTGAGATATGAATCCCTTTGATGGAAGTTAACAATACGGCACATGTAGCCTGGGCTTAGGAAAATACTTTTGAACTTGAGTTAAAGAAATACCTTGTTCCAGCTCAGATTTTTCTTTGTTAGGGTCTAGTTTCTCCCAGGCAGCTTCAGTGGCCCCCTATCTCGTAAGCCAAGTAGGGGCCACCGCAGGTAGTTAAGTGGCTGCCATCGCAAGTGAATAAATGGGCTTGCAGGGAGAGAGAGAGGAACAATGAGAACCAGATAAAGAGATGGAGCAGAAAGAGCAGAGAGGATAGGCAAACAAGATGGACATGTCAAGTGGAAGGCAGGAGCAAACCGGAAAGAGCTGAGACCTAGAGGTGCAGAGGATGGCTCATAGCCTGAAGGGGCGGGGGAGCCGGGAAAGCTCACGCTGGGCAGAAAGCTGTGTGTCTCACACTTAACAGCTGAAAAGTGTTTTTCAGGAGTTTTATTCACATCCTAGCATGTGATTTTTTTAAAACTTTGCTTTAAAGTTTTTGTACCTGGCTCGGGGTACAGACAATGGTACTTTGCTGTTGGGAGTGATGCTCTGAGCTCTGGAGACTAATATTTAAACATCAGTGAAGCCTAAGGCACCCTCATGGCAATCAGGCGGGCTTCATTTTCTATGACTTTTAGCTGAAAGAGAACAGAGGAGCTATCTGCAGAATTATGGGGCCCTGAGTCCCTATATTACTGAGCATTATTTTGAGTGGACGAGGCATTGATGGCTCAGAGTAATGGGAGAGCTGTTCATTTAGCTGAACAACCTAAAAATCATGTGCTACCCATAGCTCATGAAGGCGGGAGACTGGAATTAAAATGTTATCCTTTCTTTTTATCTTTAGCTGCAGTTTGGAGGCACTTCCCTGGAGGGTTGATTTGGTCTTTCCTCCCACCCCCACAGGTTTGGAGTAATTCCATTTAAACCCTTTTGCTTACTCAAGTAAAACCCTGTACCAAGTGAGTGGCATTTGGCAAACTTGCTTTCTTTTCTTGATTATTCTGGCCTATTGATCTGTGCCTCTGGAGAAATTCTGGAAACTTCCATGAAGTCTTTGGATTTAAAATATTCTCTCCCCAATGATTAACTTGAAGCAGAGAATAATGAGATGAATTCCTTTCTTGCTTTGGTGGTCCAGGTTTTCCTTCATACCCATCAATCCATCAGCTCAGAGAACTTAGAGGTAAGGAGCGTATCTGTCACTTGCAGACAGAAAGGCAATGGAACCATTCAGTTGGGCTAGCCAGAAAGAAATGCCTTCACAAGAAAATTCGTAGGCACACAGCTAGTTTCAAGAAACTGGAAAGAAAAGTATTCTGGAAAGATAAGTTTATTCTGTAAACAAACAAAAACCCTACAAAATTATACCCATCTTATTTCTCAGAAGCTCTGGATTTAAATAGTCTGCCATTGGGAAAGAGGAAAAAAAAAATGAAAAGTGCTTTTGTATTTTATTGTGAAAAGATTGTGCTTGGTCTTTGAATTCTTGGAACACATCAGGAAATATCACCAATGAAGTTTTACAGAGTCTTCTTTTTCCTGAAGAGAAAATAAAAGAAAAATGAAAGATGGGCTGTGTCTAATTTGTAATGATGATTTCATCTCTCTCCAATATTACTTTAGTTTTGGATGATCGGTTCTTCCCATATGAATCCTGATTGCTTTCTAAAGATGAAAAAGATCAGAGAGCTATAGAGTCTGTTTCTTATCATTACAAGTTTGCAACTTACATACCCCTTTTTATACTGGCTTCACATTTCTTTGGATTTTTTTTTCTTTTCTCTTAATCTTAAATAACAAGTGAATACTGATAAACCAAGCTACTTAGCTCATATTAGTTTTTAAAAATGATTTATTTAATTTTATTTGAAAGATTTAGAGAGAGAAGGTTAGGGATAGAAAGATGGAGGGAGGAAAACGGAGGGAGAGAGGTTGAGAGAGAGAGAGAGCAAGAGAAAGAGTGTAAGAGAGAAAAAGAGATTGAGCTTTCATTTGCTGATTCACCTTCCAAATTGCCTCAATGGTCAGGGCTGAGCCAGGCGGAAGCCGGGAGAATATAACTCCTTCAGGGTCTCTAATGTGGGTGTAGGGACCCAGGCACTTGAGCCATCTTCTTCTTTCTTGGGCATGTCAGCAGGAAGTTAGATCATAAGTGGAGTAGCTGGACTTAAACCAGCGCTCATATGGGATGGTGGCATTTGAGGTGTGATCTTAACCCACTGGGCTGTGTAACCCATGCCTACTCCTCAAACTACTTTCTGAGCTTTTGTTTGTGCTAAATGTCTGGACTTAGTATCCCTTCAGCGAGGTTATTTTGAACATAACGAGTAGCTTGGTTTAATAGAAGAAACAACAGCCAACATGAGAAACCTGTCATGTTCTATGCAGTTTTATGTAACAAGAGACGTATGATGCTTAGATGCTTTGTGACAATGAGTCATCCTTTTAGATTTCCTCATGGATTAGGCACTTAAAAATTCATGCTGCAGTTTTTAAGTGTCCTTGAGTTCTGACCACTTTCATTCATAAGTATATGAAAAAATTAGAATGCTATTCAAAAGAAGTAGTGATATCTCATGCTACTATTTTTAGAAAGACATTTTTGTCTTTATAGAAAAGCAAGGATAAAATTCACATGTTAATTGCTTGTATTGCCTTTTGCCCCAGTTTCATATAATCACCCTTCTATTTTTTTTATCTTCTTTAACCCATGCTTATTTCTTTTAGAAAAGAACAATTGAAAATATGGATAAAAGAAAGACTATAGAAGAAAACAATTTAGGGGACAGATAAATGCACTCTTTGTAAGCAGGTACATATATAAACATATGTATTTTATCATTTATTCCACCCACTCTCAGACTGTGTTGCTCTGCCAAGATACTTAGAAAACAATTTGATGATCATTTAAGTTTGCTTATGTGGTAAATGACAGAGTAGTTGGGGATGTGACCAAGACTAGACCAGCAATCCCCAGAGGGTGGTTATTTGTGACATTGGTTTAATTTATATTGTATAAAAATATTCTGCGTAAGAGAAAATACATTGAAAAATATTATACATTAGACTTGCTGTGGTATAAAAGGAAACAATCTACATGGTGAAGAGACAATTTATAAGCTAGGATAAAGTATTTGTAAGCTACAGTATGAATGGAGCTCAGATAACTTGAAAGCAAAAAAAAAAAAAAATCCAGTATAGAATGGACAATAGACTCCAAACAACATTTCTCTTAATACACTACAAAAGTAGCCAGCAAGTATATGACAAAAATGATAAACATCATTAATAATTAGGGACATGCAAAAAAAATCCCACAATGAGATATCATCTCACTCTAGTGAGACAGCTATTACCCAAAGAACAAAAGATGATAAATACTGGCAAGAATACAGTGAGACAGAATGTGTATACTCTGTTGGGGAAAGGAAAGTAGCCCAGACATTATGGATAATAGTATGAAAGTTTCCAAAAAAATTAAAAATAGAGCTACCAGATGATCCAGTAATCCTGCTGTTGGGCATATATCCAAAGACAACAAAGTCATTCTATTAATGAGGCAGATGTCTTCCCTTGTTAATTGTAACACTACATAGATTCAACCAAAGTGTATGACAACTGATTAATAGATAAAGAAAATGTAGTATACTTGTGTATACACTATGGAATACTATTCAGCCATAAAAAGGATGAAGTATTTCCATTTCCAACAACATGTATGAAAGAGGAGATTGTAATGTTAGTTAACATAACCTAGGCACAGAAAAACAAGTACCACATGATCTCACTTGTTACATTTATAAAAATTTATAAAAGTAGAAGTCGTCTATAATTGAGAGTGCAGTGCTGGTTACTGGAAGCAGAGGTGAGGAAGGGAGAGGAATGTATGGAGAAGCTTAATCACAAAGGAGAAATAAATTCTAGTGCTCTATTGCACAGTATACTACATATTTTTTAAAAGTCTAGAAAAAGGTTTTAGAATGCATTTTACCACAAAAGAAATAATAACTGAGGAGATAAACATATTTTCCCCTATTTTGAATATTACCTAATACACACACACATACACATATGTAAACAATATATAGTTTTATGAGTCAACCAAAGGAAAAGAAAACAACAAAACTACTCTCTAGAATGTTTCTGTAAGAAAGAAACCTGATAAAGTTAACTAAGCCACGATTGTTCAGATCTATAAGACCATGGAACTCCCTTACATTTTAAATTAGCCTTTTAAAAATTAACTTAATTTGAATGGTAGATATTCAGAGGCTGAGAGAAAGAGCGAGCGAGAGAGAGAGAGAGAGAGAGAAATAAAAATCTCCCATTGGCTGGATTATGCCTTAGAAGGCCTGCAATAGCCAAGGTTTGTTTGGCAAATGCTAGGATTCCATCTGGGTCTCCCTCATGTGTGGCTAGGATCCAAGTATTTGAGAAATCACTTGCTGTCTTCCAGGGTGAGTATTAGTAGAAAGTTGAATCGGATTTGCAGGAGCTGGGACTTGGATCAGGCATTCCAAGGTGGGATGTGTGTGGCCTAGGTGCCCATTCCTGACATGGTCTCTCTGTTAGTATCCCGTAAAAGCAGTGCTCTAATTCACAACTGGGCTTAAGATGAAAAATCTTGTCTTTGTTGGGTGTTAAACTTAAGTTGTATTTATTGAGTATGCACCATGTCTTCAGGCATCACAGGAAGTCCCATTAATAAATATAGGCTGGTGTTGTGCTGCAGATGAAGTTGCTGATTGCAGTGATGGCATCACATTTTAGGGCATTTTTGAATCTGCGCTGTTTAACTTCAGATTCAACTGCTTGCTAATTTAATTCCTGGGAAAGCAGCAGAGGATAGCCCAAGTGTTTGGGCTTCTGCCACCCACGTGGGAGACTTGGAGACCTGGATGGAGTTTCTGACTTGTAGCTTTAGTCTGACCTAGTTCTGGCCATTGCAGTCATTTTGCTAGTAAACCAGCAGATGGAAAATAACTCTTTCTCCCTGTTGCTCCTTCAAATAAACTTAAAAAATAAATATTAAATAAAAGAAAAAAGAGACAGTAAGGTAAATGATTGATTTCCTCCATGAGATTGGAAGTACAGTTGAAGCAAGGATCCTGATTAAATTTTTCTCAGGGAGGAACAAGGCATCACATCACTTAAAAACCTAAGGTCTGCTAGGAGAAGCACAGACACCCTTGCTGAAGAGTTCAGTACTGTGAAGTTCCAATCTTACTATGGTCTTAAGAGAGAGGTATGTAGTCTCCTGAAATGAGTGACAACTCAGTGTGGACAAGCCGGAGAGATGAATGCTTTTAGGGTCTTTTGTTTCATATGATTTTATTAAGTGGGAGTGGACTGAACAAAATCAATGCCAAATATTTCCCACAATTGTCAGGCTCTTGAAGGACTTCACTGTGACGAGTTCAGGGTGTGGTTTTCCTAGCCAGTTTCTCAGCAACTTGCTCTGTCCCGACTAACATTTAGAGCCTGAATTTGAGACAGGCTTCATCATTTCTTCACCAGTGAGTCCTGCAGGGAGAAGACAGCACTGACAGGAAAGAAGCTTCAGCATGGCAGTCACCTTCCCTTTATTTCTGCTCTCTCTTCTTTCTGGGTAATGAATCGGGGTATCGTTCGTCACCTGCCTTGTGTTCATCACTGTCAGTACTGGCAGGGTAACAGATAACGGCAGAGATTCAAGGCCACCCAGGGAATGAAGCCTGACAGGACCTCATTTATCACTCCCCTTTTAGGGGGTCTCCGTGGTAGAGCTAGCATCAAAGCTGTAATCGAAGCTCACCAGGTCGCACAGGGGCCAGGCAAGACGGCTCCGCCAAAAAGCAACTGGAGCTGTCAAATCTGCTTTGTAAATGAAGTGTTTTTCTAGAGACTGTGTGTTTATAATTGTCATCTTGCACAGAGTTTCTCAATATGCAAAATCTACTCTCCATGTGGTCCTGCTCCGTTCTTTCAGATGAACGGAATTTATATCAAAGAGAGAGAAGATATGCCAGAAAACAAATTCTTTGACCTTGAACATCCCTAAACTTGTTCTGCTTTGGAGGGTTATATTTGCTGGGTTATTAGATAAACAGGATAAAAAATAGGAGGAAAGGTTTTACTTGAGAATTGCCTCTTCTCTCGTTCTTTTTCCTGGGTGGATTAATTCTCGTGGCCAACATCCATCCATGCAGTACTACCACCTCCAGATCCATGGCAGCTGCCAGCTGAGTTCTATATCTTGTATCCCAAAACAGTATGTCCGAATCTCTAGTTAGATGTTCTCCTGTTGCCTCAAGTTCATTGCATCTGGTATATGGTATGTCATCTTTGCCCCAGATCTGCTTCTCGTTCATACTGTTAATCTCAGGGAACAACTACCTTTTAGCAAAAACAAACAAACAAACAAACAAGCAAGCAAACAAACAAACAACAAAACACAAAAAAGCTCCAGCATCCCAGATCCTTGGCCCAACCCTAAGCCAAATTCTGTTGGCATCGACTAAATATCTCTGATAGTCATTCCGCCTTCTCTAACTCCTTGTTTCATGCGAAGTGTTTCAATAGCTTTTTTAATGCTTTGCTTGCCTCTCTAGCCCTACACCATGGAGCACTCGCCACGGTATAGAGCTGATCAAGTTGATTTACTCATTACTTGTCAATGACTCCCTATTGCCTAGTGGGTGAACTCCAATCTGTTCTTGTGGCATTGTTAGCTCTTCATGATTAGTTTCTTATCTGACCATTTTCGTCTGTTAGACCCTTTGTTTTTAACTATTCAATCTATCAAAATCAAAGTATCTGCCTTCCTATAATGTGTTAAGCCATTTAATTTCTCTGTTCTTTTTCACGCTCTGCTTTCTCATCTAGGACTATCCCTCAATACATGCCTATGTAACAAATCTTGTTCCTTACTTAATTTTCAGTGCAGGGATTATAGCATTCATGAAAACTTCTCTACCTCCGTTCCAGTCATTTGTTTCTTATTATAAGATTATTTTTCATGCCTACCTCTCCATTATAATGTAAGAAGCACTGAATAATTCCAATTTTTGTCTCTTTATATGTTTACATATAATCCTCAAAGCCGAACATAAGTAGATAGTTTCATACCAGTTACACAGATGATAATGCTGAAACTCAGGCCAGTTAAAATGATTTCTCTAAGACCTTTCAACTGGTAAGTGAAGACAGTGAACTTCAACTCCAGGTAAAGACAATGCTTTCCATCATTTTTAAATGTATTTGTCTATGTCTTGAGAATAAGCCCTGTGTTTTCATTTTTTTCATGGTGCATGGTAAACATTCAATCAATTTATGGAATGAATGAAACTCAGAAAGGATGCTGCCTATTTGGACCCAAAAGACACGATACATACCGTCTGCATTTTCCACAACAGCTCTAAATCATAGGCATCAATGTTACCATTTTTACACTGTTGAAACTGCAGCACCAGTAGTTAAATGACTGCTAAGGTTGCAAAGGAGACAAAACCAGTGCTTTCTTACTCCACAGCCTATGTTCCAGTCAACATGCCAGGCTGACTGCCAGTGAAAACTTGACTAATGACAATGGCAGAGTAACATCAAGGAAGGGACACAGAGAGATTCAGAGCACACTGCTGAAGTCTGTGATTGTATGCTTTGTGGCTCTCTGTGGTTTCATGACATTCTTTCTATGTAGTTTTTTCTAACAAGACTCTGGCCTCCATTCCCCTTTCTCTTCAGTCAGGATGACCTCTTCACATTTCCTTGGATGTATCATGCTTATGTCCTTGTTCTCTGATTTTACTCAGTTTCTTTCCACTGCCTGAAGTGCCCCTCCTCCACTGCCGCACCTAGCAAAAATTACACATCTCTCAGGGACAAACTTGAGTTCCATATCCTCTATGGACTACTCTTCTTTGCATTAACCTGCCTCCCTGACCAGGTATAATTATGTCTGTAGTGCATATGTTAGTCTTGGTTACACAATTTTATCACATTGCTTTATGCAATCTTGCATCCTGTAATTACTTCAACATCCAAGTATTATTCCCAGGAATACTGCAAATTCCTTGACAGAAGGTGCTGTGTCATATTTCTTTTATGTTCTACATAGTACCTAGCACAACTCTAGACGGACACTCGATAAATATTTATTGAATTAAACTGAATATTACAGAGACGACATTTAAACCTTCATAGAGTTTCTTGTAATAAATCATGTAGTCCTAGACAAGAGGATTATTGGAAGAAACAACTTGTGTATATTCAATCTGGTCAGGTACACATGGAGTTACAGGGCTACGCTGCAGGTTCTTGGAAAGAGCAGTGACTGCCCTGAGCCTCACAGCCTGAGGAGGGTGGAGAAAGACTGAGCAAGGTGAGGGAAGGTACAAAGCCTTTTTCTCTTTTAGGATTATTAACAAGTTGAATCACTGGATAATGTGTTCTTTTGTAACCAGGAGATTTGCTGAATAAATGTCTTACTAGATTAGTCAAATAAAGCCAGTTTCAATTTTTGTATAGAAAAAGTTGAAAGATTTTATAATTTTTTTACTACCATCTTGGATTTACATGTTGAAGCCTTTGAAGGATTCTTATGTGTAGAACTTGACTTATTACAAGAATTGTTAACGCAAAGCTTCGTTTTTGCACATGAAATGACATTATGCTAACTCAGCTACAGTAGTTAATACATACCTGGAATGAGTTCAGTGCTTTAATATTTTTAATGTCTGGACTTCTTATTTCTATAGTTGGGACCTTTGGACTATTGGCAAGAACACTTCCTTAAACTTGTAAACTTGTTCCAAAAACACAGATTGGGGTTGAACAGCAGCTCAGGGAACTATTTTGTTCATCTCCTTGCTTTCCAGTAGGAGATAAATTATAAAACATTTCCATTGATTTGATTGCAGCATAAAATCTTCAAAAATCTCCTGGGAGAAACATGCCACTATCTCACCAGGAAATTGTTTTGGGCGTCCTGTAAGTGCTATCAAATACCAAAAAAAATGCTCTTTGTGAGGAAATGTTTTTCTATTGCCTTTCTTTACTCTCCCTTCTCCTTTTCCTCATTCTTGGTGTTTCCTCATTCATTGGTGAAACAATGATTTATTTCCTTCTAAAAGCTTTCTCCTGAAGGCACTTCAGGAAATAATTCCATGGGTGTGATGACATTATTGTCTGAGTGACTCATCTCAGACTATGTACTCTTTTTGAGATTTATTTATGAATTTATTTGAAAGGCAGAGTTACAGAGAGGGAGAGGCAAAGGCAGAGAGACAAAGTCTTCCATCTTCCAGTTCACTTTCCAAATGGCCACAATGGCCAGGTTAGGGTCAATCTGAGGCCAGAAGCTGCATTTGAGTCTTCTTCCACTGCTTTCCCAGGTATGTTAGTAGGGAGTTGAACCAAAAGTGGTGTACTCGGACTCAACTCACCACTCATACGGAATGTCAGTGCTACAAGTTGTGGCTTAACTTGCTACTCCACAGCATTGTCCCCAATTCACATACTCTTAATCCTAGCTAAGTATGGCCAGATGGCATGGTTCTGGTCAGTGGTTATAAAGAGTATGTTGGGTGAAGCTTCTGTAGAAGTCTCCTAAGTGAGGATATGTGTACTTCAACTTCCCTTTTGACCTTTGGAAAAGAAAAGGAGGTGCCTTGATAGACTCCAAAAGACAGACACTGGGTTCAATGGTTTTACTGAGGCGTTGTATCAGGCTTGTACTTCCTACTGTTTGTTGAGTGGTGAGGTAAAGAGATTCCACAAGCTTTTAATCATTGTCAGGCTTTCTGTTAAGAATAGCCAAACTTATGGGCCCGGCGGCATGGCCTAGTGCTAAAGTCCTCGCCTTGAACGCACCGGGATCCCATATGGGCACCGGTTCTAATCCCGGCAGCTCCACTTCCCATCCAGCTCTCTGCTTGTGGCATGGGAGGGCGGTAGAGGACGGCCCCAAAGCTTTGGGACCCTGCACCCGCGTGGGAGATCTGGAAGAGGTTCCTGGTTCCCGGCTTCGGATCGGCACAGCACCGGCTGTTGTGGCTCACTTGGGGAGTGAATTATCGGACGGAAGATCTTCCTCTCTCTCTCTCCTCCTCTCTGCATATCTGACTTTGTAATAAAAATAAAAAAATCTTTTTTTAAAAAAAAGAATAGCCAAAGTGTGTCCTAACTGACTTTAATAATCTTCTCATTTCAATTTGCTGTCATTGAAAATGTCATTTAAGTAACTTTCTGGATGAGAGTGGTAAAGTCCTGTCCTCGTCACCATAGAATAGCTTCTTCTATTCTGTAGTGCAGTAACTATGGTTGACAACAATTAATTGATTATTTCAAAATTGCTAGTAAACAGGATTTTGAATGTTTCCCATATAGAGATAATTGTTTGAGACAATAGGTATACCAGTTACCCTGTCCTGCGTATTACATGTTATGTCACACTGTATCCTTAAGTGTGAACAATTACTGGGTGTCAATTAAAGATGAAAGCATATTATAAAATGAACAACACACAATTACAGATACTACCGTATGTCTCCCTTCCCTGTTAAGGCTTTTTATTCTCCTTAAATCATATATGGAAAGTGATTGTTCTCCTTGTCAATTTCCAGCCCATGAAATCCCCATGGCATACTGCTGGTCCTTTGATGCAGAGTTGTAGATCTCACCAACATCTGCAATGACATTAAGGTATGCACAATGCCTGCATTGATTTCTGTGTCCTACCTATTTGGTGCATTTATTTTCATTTTCCAAACTGCAACTGTTTACTTTGAACCGCTGGATTACCATCAACCCTACTCCCCAGCGCTTTATATCCTAAACAAAGTGGGCAGAATAATATCCTCCAAAATATCAGGTTGGTGGTATTTTCTAGGGATTACTGTTTCATTCTGATCTTCTCGGGGAAAAGACAAGGCTTTCAGGTGTTCAGAGGCAGTCTCACAAGAATGCCTGCTAGATTTTGAGACGCATGAACTATGATATTCTTAGCTAGATCCATAGGAGAGAGAAGGGAAGGAGATGAAAACATTGATGGATATGTGCATCTCAATTTTTCTCTTCCCCACCCCCCAAAGAGACCATGCCTTTTCATTGCTTTTTTATCATATATGAACACTTAATGCTCTTTAAGGTAATTTAAAGGTTATTTTATTCTAGTAAATTCTATTATTATTATTACAGTTATGTTAAAGAGTTGTTTTATTTATTTGAAAGACAGAATTGCAGAGAGAGAGAGGGAGAGAGAGAGAGAGAGAGAGAGAGAGAGAGAGAGAGAGAGAGAAAGAGAGAAAGAGAGAAGTTCCATCCGCTGATTGGTTTTTCACATGGGTACAATGTCCAGAGTTGGGTCAAGCTGGAGCTGGGAGCCAACAGCCTCCTCCTGGTCTTGCTCATGAGTACAAGGTTTCAAGCACTGGTAGGACATCCTTCCCTGCTTTCTCAGGTGGAATAGCAGCAACTGGATCAGAAGTAGAGCAGCAAGAATTAAAAATGGTACCTGTGTGGGATGCTGGCAACCACAGGCAGTAGCTTAACTTACCACACCACAACACTGGCCCCACAGTTGTTATTATTCATACATTAAGTCATCATATGAAGTGAAAACTATTTTTGGTAAAATAGTTTCTGAAGGAAGGTGAAGACTCATCCACTGTATTGACTGAAAGAAGTAGCATCAGATTTTCCTGGTGCATATATTAACATCAGTTACTGTTCCCCTGTACAAGCACATTTTTAATGGGTCCAGGCAGAGACCATGAAGGCAATAAGCATAATGTTCTATCCAGTTGAGCAGACTGTGTCAGGATTTGCTTGGCCAATATTGGCATGTTGTTTGGTTATCTGATTGGCTGAGTAGTTTTTTTCAGAATGCTCTCAATCTTAAGTGTGTAGCTGCATTATTATTATTTACACATTCCCAGCTTTTTGTTAAAAAATATAATCCAGATGACAAGTCTGATGCTTCCAGCTTGCTGGTGGTCATTTGTCTCTGACATTTAAGTGAAATTTGGTTTAATTCCACATTCTGGTGGGAAAGTCCATGCTTATTCCACGATCTCTGACATTTTCCTGTTATCACTTCTGGCTATGAGTTACTACTTTGGCTCTATTTTTATTTCTAGTCTGCATTTTACTCTTGAATGCTGCTTCTTTTTCTGCATGAAGTAATTCTGCCTTTGCCTTGCTCCAATGTCTTTTCTTCTACAAATTCCACTAGCTTAGGGAAATGTATGTTACAGATGCTGCTATAGATTTGAGGATTGATGAAGGGTGGCCCATAATGGTCTGAGGATACATGTTTATCATTATTGTTACAAACATGTTAGGTGTTTATGTTCTACATTTCAGAAAGACTTTTCTTTTAAAATGTCTGGTCATTTCTTTTGCTTAGACACTAGGCTTCCTCCATGCTGGGCACATAACTTCTGCCCCCTTTCCTCCTTGTTTTTTCTTCAAGATGATGATTTCTGTCCATTTCTGACGCAGAGCTAGCTGATAGCCTTTTGTCTTATTTTAAGTGACTCAAGTCAAGACTTTCAGGTTTCCACTTTATAAAACCAAAGTTATAAGTGTGTTCCTAAACAAAGATGATTTTCTCCTTGAGAAAAACTCTGCCAGTAATGAACCGTCTCTTTTTGTTTTTACTAAGTGGAGAACATGAATCAGAATATCAGAATTTCTCATGAAAGCTGTAAAATATATCCAATTTACATCTTGGGTGCTTGGGTTTTATTTTTTTACAGGTTCATTCCTTTATTTATTTGAAAATCAGAATTACAGATTGAGAGGGAGGGAGAGAGAAGAGAAGAGAAGGGAATACCTTCCTTCCCTGGTTTACCCAAGAGATGACTGCAATATTTTCCACTTATCCTAGAGATGGCTGCAATGGCCAGGGATGGACCAGGCCAAAGCTAGGAGCCAGGAACTTTATCTGTGTCTCCCAGCATGTGGCAAGGGACCAAATACTTGGGGATACCCTCCATTGCTTTTCCTAGGCTATTAGCAGGGAGTTGGATTGGAAGTGGAATAGCTGTGGGTTGAACCACTGCTCAAATGGAATGCTGGTATTGCAGTAGGAACTTAATTGGCTATACTACAATTCTGGCCGCTGAGATTCTTTTTTTTAGAATTTAACTTCAACATTTTATGTGGTGATCATACATTACTTCTTTTTTTTTAAAGATTTATTTTATTTTTATTACAAAGTCAGACATACTGAGAGGAGGAGAGATAGAGAGGAAGTGGAGCTGCCAGGATTAGAACCAGCAGCCACATGGGATCAAGGCGAGGACCTTAGCCACTAGGCCACGCTGCCGAGCCCATACATTACTTCTTAACCAGAAAAAAGTAGAGAAAAATACCACATTAATAGAAAATGCAAATAAAGGCAAGGTAACTAAAATTGATTAACCTATAGATACTTCTGTCATATTTTGAAATAGTAATGCACACTTTATGTTTGGAATCAAAGTTCCCAAAAGAAACTAATATGGAAGTAAGTCCTTTAGAGGAACAAACGCAGTACATTTCTCTGATATATGTGAAACTATGTCTATTTGATTCACTCCCTCAGCTGACACATTGGCACAGCTTCAAGACATTAAGCCATTTTATGGAGAAACTTGATAGGTACAAGTTATTGCCCCATTATCAGTGTAAGACACAGAATAAAATGCCCTTCAGTTGGGCCAATGGGAAAAAGGCTGTAAAACAAGAATAACTGAAGAGAAGGAACCACAGTGATCAAAATGGATGCCTAAAATATTGAATCTACACAAATACCATGGAGAGAGATAATGAGTTTTGGTAAGATAAGACTAAGCAATATAGGCCTCTTTGTCCCAAATTTTTTCTCCTTCCTTCCTTCTGTCATCACTTTGCTAAATCAACAATTCAGTTTGGACCAGCTGCTCTAGTGATAAAGTTTTAAATAAAGATGTAGAAATAACTGAGACAAATGATGGAGTCATCCTTTACCATAATGTATTTCCACAATGACTAACAGTTCTCCATTTAATCAAGAGGTTGGCAGGACAGGGAGCAAGTTGGTAATTTGCAGTTGGGATATAATAAAAATGTTGTAATTCATGGGTGAGACAACCAGACTACATTATGTGTTATGAGTTTAACTTGACTTATAACTCTTTCTAGAATTTAAACTGTCATATGCAACCATATGCGTTGACTTTTATAGTGATTTAATGAGTTGTTTGGTGAAAATAAATGTTGACAAAGTTACAAAATTTTCCGACTCTGTTCTTTTTTCTTTTCTTGGCTGTTGTTCTTCTTTCAGATACTAGAACTGGCTGTCTTACAATAACCTGAGAATTTTATTTTTCCAATAACTCATGGCTAAGATCTTGATCCTTGGGTGGAGTTTGTTTGACCTTGAGGGATGGATCATGAGAAAAGTTGCCTCCCAGAACATAGGGATTAACTTCTGGTGGCAGCAAGGCACCAGTGTCAGTTTTGGAATAAGGACCCAATGTGCTCAGATAGGCCATGTCAGCTGGTTCCTCAGAGAATTGGTTCATATTCAGGACACGGTTTGACCTCACCTCAGTCTTGCTGATGGGCCATGTTGAAGCAGTTCAGATAGTTGGGCATGATTTGATGCTGGATTCAAAAGTTGAATGATTATCTTTTATAGAAAAACTGAATTCTTGTGGCACTTACAAGAGACACTCTGCTACTGCGATTAATGTTGTTGATCCTGAAAGAAATGAAATAATGCTGAATTGTAGGAGTAGTAGCATAGCAAAGAATCGTGTCAAATGAGCTGTAATTGAAGCAGGCACACATTTCACACTCATTAAGAGAAGTAAAGAACAACTAATTAGCTTATTATATATTATCTAATTGGTTCAGCCAACTTACAGTTATGGTACAAGGGAATCAACAGGGGAATCATGATTTGGGGGTTGGCTAAGCTAGAGAGACCTCATGATTTTTCCCCACACGATAAAAATGATTAGATGCATCACCATTTAGCAAACACAATAAGGAAATAACCCATAATCCTTTAAGAGCTGCCTAAGTGTCCTGGCTATGTGGTCAATGAGCCAGCATGAGTATAAAACTCCCTTGGAATATAGTGATTTGATGTGTGGGCGGGAATGACCTCCTTTAGGGCACCTGGTCATCTGAAGAATGATTTACTCTCTTGTCCTTCATGAAGTCATTTACCCCACAGGAGTAACATTTTTCTTACTTATGAATTCCCCCCTAGCTGCTGCTGCTATCTGCATAGGCAAAAGAAGTGGAAATTTGAGGAAATTACCTAGGTCACAAGGACCCCTTAAACCATCTGTAAACTTTAGTTAAATGAATCTTAGGCTTAGGTAATAGTTGCCTTAATTTTTCATCTCACTTTGGATATGTGAATTAGATTATATCACAGCGTGCAAATACAGTACATTGTAAAAGGAAAAGTCTTCCAAAGTGTTATAGAGTAAATTCAGAGTTCTGTTAAGGAAAATGAGCTTGTAATATGTAGCCCAGTGATAATTATGCACTTTCATTCTTTAATCTTTAGCCTTTAATCTTTATATTGGTAGACATGGTATATTTATCAGAATGATAAAAGAGGAATTATATTTAACTTTAGCATCTGATCCTTATCAACTCCCTTATTAATACCTTGTTAAGAGCATCAGCTTCTATTTTCCATGGAAGTGTCAGTTACTATATAAAAACATAAATTAATTTTATTATTTTCCTACTAAAATTCTCTGGTAACAAAAAATCCATCTCACTCAGAGCTGAGTCCCTGGTTTTCACTTTGGCCAAAGGTGGTGCAAACTGGTACTTGGTAACAACAAGCTCTTGAGTCCTTGTTACAGTGGCTTTGTGGTCATGAGGTTCATTCACACTTGTCTCTTCTGTCTGGGATGGCCCTGTGAGGCTCCATTGCACTGTTCTGCTAGGATTTCTGCTCCGATAGCTCCTTCTCAGAGAAGCCTTTTTACGACAATTCCCATAAAGTAATTGGTGTTCTCAAAACTCTCCATATTCCTTTCTCTTAAACAAGTTATCATTGTGAACCCGGTGTGATGGCTCCAAGGCTAAAATCTCACAAGTATTGGAATCCTATACAGTTGTTGGTTTGTGTCCTGGCTGCTCCACTTCCCATTCAGCTCTCTGCCTGTGGCTGGGAAAGCAGGCTTCTACTGCTTGGAACCCTGAAGCCATGTGGGAGACCTGGAAGAAGACCCTGGCTTCTGGCTTCTGATTGACTTAGCTCCAGCCATTGTGGTCATTTGGGGAGTGAGCTAGTAGATGGAAGATCTTTCTCTCTATATATCCTATTCTCTTTAAATCTGATCTGCCTTTCCAATAAAAAACATTAAAAAAAACCCCCACCAAGTTATCATTGTATGGTATTTACCACAATTATGTGTTTGTTTACTACCAGGTTCATGGGGTCCCTAATCATATCATATGCCTGGGGGCAGAGACTTCTTTTTCTTTTCTTTTTTTCTTTTTTTTTTTTTACTTCTCATGGTTGATTCAATTTTCTAAAATGAACACAACAAGATCTTCCATTCCACATTGTCTTGTTAGAACGTGACATTGACACTCCGCCCATCAAGAGGTGGTGGAGGTCTGTGCTTTTTCCCCTTGAATCTTGGCAGGCCTGTGCTATTGGCAGAGGCTGTGCTGTGTGATTTCCAAGGCTGAACCATAAAAGGCTATATAACATTCTCTTGATCCTCTTGGGACTACCAGTCTTGGAAACCAGCCTCCATGCTGTGAGAAAACTCACAAAGAGGTTACATTTAATTGCCCCAGCTGGTCCAAACCGGCAGCCAGCATCAACTGCCAAGCAGAAACCTTTGCAATGACTCTGGGTCTCACTCACCATCTGACTGCCATTACCTTAGTGAGCCCAAGAGACAAGTGGCTAGGGAACTCCAGAACTATAAGGCCTGCTAATAAAATGATTAGATTTTCAATTGACATTTTAAACATTCTTTTTCATGGTATAGATTTATAGATTTCATGGTACAGATTCACAGATAGAGGATCAGTTTATAAGCTACTGAATTTTCCCGTATTTATGTAGCAGCACCAGATATCTGAATATACTGCTGTGATGTCTTGACTCTAGGATTGTCCAGAAACCTAGATTCCTAGTAAATATTTCCTGAAGTGACAAATGATGCAGAAGTCTGGAAGTAAGAATATTTTGGTTTCTGGATGAAAGTTCTCAGACTTTGCTAGTTGAATGGCTACTCTTCATTAACCTATTTGCATATTATAAAGTTCCTTACACATTTAACATTTTTCGGGTAACAGTTTCCTTTGATTTTTTTAAATACATACATAGAACAGTCACAAGGTCTGAGTAAAGGAAAGCAACCTTGACATGAGGCCTAAACCTTTTGTTTTACTGTTTGTCATTTTATCGTGCGCAAATGTCTTCAACAGAGAGAATGTTCTTAGGTGCAGGAAAAGCCTTTGATGTGAGAGAAGCTAAAGGCTTGGTGTTACCCGTTGATTGCCTTTATTCTTGCTGTATTTCCTCCTATTCATAACCATTAATCAGTCATGACCCACGTAGAGAATCAAAAAGTTCTAGGCTAGTTTACATTTTACACAATCACTATAGCTATTTTCAGGCAAAATTAAAACACAAGATAAAGTTAAGAGAAAGAGAAAGAGAAAGAAAATACAAATAAGCAAGTTTTCAAAGTCACTATGGCTCATGGGAAAGAACATTGGTTTAAAATGGACTCTGTTCTCAATTAGCAAGACCTGTTACACCCAGAGCTGTTTTGTTTTCCTCTTTACTACCCAGGGTCCATGTAGGTGTTAAAAATGTCACCCGTTTCCAACCTTAAAAGTCAACCAACTGGATTTAGTCCCCTGGCTTTGGACATGAAGGAGTCATCTTTTTCTGGCATGGATAGTTTCTAAAAGGTCTGGGAAATGGCATGCATTTTTTTATATTCTTTGAGTTAAAGTCCCTTGTCTCTGGGCTTCCCTCTGGGACATGCTAGGGGTGAACTCTTACTGATCTGGCTGCTCAAGCATATAATGTAAGTCTCACAGAGCTGTTAGGTAGAAGGCTTGTTGTGGTTCTTTTCCTTTGGAAATTGGCAGGACCAACCTAGGAAAAAGCTATTTCATTTAAGGTAACATCCCAATACACATAAATCATCCACTTGTCTTGGCTTCAAAAGGAAAATTGAGCACTGGGTGCTACCTCTGGTTGAGGCTTCACTCTCATAACTAACACTTTGAAATCCACTGCTACTCTCTATCTAGACTTCAGCCCTAAGACTAGATTCCCTTCGGGCTAGCACTCTAGCTGCTTCCTGTGCCCTTTGGTCTCTCTTTAATCTTCATGATTTTTTGTTATTTTTTAGGGACTGACAGCAAGTCAGAGTAAAGGCACATTAGGAATTTAGTGTGAGCTTGAGGCAGAACACAGAGTCAGATGTAAGAACTGACTCTCAGAAACTGCAGGTACAGCACAAGGTACTGTATGTTCATCTGGGATGAATATCACATCAGAGCCACTTGAGGCATCCTAGCTACATTTGTGTGGACCAGAGGCAAATCTTTCTGCCAAGTCTTACATTATTTTTATTTGAAGTCTTATTTTTTGTTTGTTTTCTGAGACTTCAAAGTTTGAGGATGGTTTGTAAAGCAATAATAAATTCTGGAACATTGTTCCCAGTCCTGCCTCTAAACCAGCTTGAACTATGGTCGTGTTGTAGTAACAATGTTGTAGTCGATGGCAGACTGCATTTGTGGAAGTAGATATCGCATGGTCTATATGTGTGACAGACTGGTATGGTTTGGATATTGTTTGCTCCCCTGAACTCATGCTGGAGTCCAATTCCTACTGTGGGGTATGAAGATGGCCATGGGATACAGAGATATGACCTTTGAGCACCAATTGCAATGAGATTAGATCATTGTATGGAGCCTCATATTGAGTCCGCATGATTTTATAAGAGGTGTAGAGATCAGACACCACATACTTCCTGTCTCTTCTACGGCACTCTGCTAGCAGAAAGGCCATCACCGGATGCAGCTCATAGATCTTGCACCTGTGGCTCCATGAACTAAAGCAAACTTTTTTTCTTTATAAATAGCTTATCTCAGGTATTTTGTTACAGTAACAAAAATGGACTATTGAATAGGCTGTACCACTGAGATTTGTGAAGTATATTCTATGATGTTCACACACTTTTCTAAGAACATCTACATCAAGCAATGTATGATTGCATTTATTTCAGTGTCTTCTGACAAACATGAAGAAATGGTTATTTTGTGATTTAATTATAGACACTCTACTAATTTTGTCCAATGGTAAGTAAATACTATTACGCTGTATTTCTCTCTCTCTTTCTCTCTCTGTCTCAGAGCTATCTATCTTTACATCTTTACTGGAAAGGTAGTTACAGAGTAAAGGAGACACAGAGTGAAAGATCTTCCATCTGCTTCTTCACTCCCCAGGTGGCCCCAAGACTGGAGCTAAGTTGATCCAAAGCCAGGAGCCAGGAGTCTCCTCTGGGTCTCTTGCATGGGTGCAGAGTCCCAAGACTTTGGGCCATCCTCCACTGCTTTCCCAGACCACAGGCAGGGAGGTGGATGGGAAACAGAGCAGCTGGAACATACAGGATCCTGGTGCATGCAAGGTGAGGATTTAGCCATTGAGCCATCATACTAAGCCATCTCCCTCTCTCTCTTATTATGAAGGATTGAGACCCCAAATGCCTTCAACAACTGAAACTGGATCAGGCCAAAGCCAGGAGCTGAGAACCCAATGTAGCTGTCCTTTGTTGGCAGCAGGAAGCCAGCTGCTTGAGCTATCTCCTGCTGCCTCCCTGGGTGTGGGTGACCAGGAAGCTTGCAGGAGGTGTGGTGCTGAGGTTTACACCTAGGCACTCTGATGTGGGATGCAGGCTTCACAAGGAGTGATCGAACTCCTGCCTTAAATGTCTTCACATCTCCTCTCTTGAATAGCCTTTTCAGTCTGTAGAGCTAATTATTCTAATTTGCTTAGCTTCTGTGTAACTACTAATACTATAGTCTGAATTGAAGTGTTTGTGATAACTAAATATATAGTCACAATGAAGGAAGAAAATGAAGCTTCTTACTAAAAATCACAAAAATATACCCTATCCATCCCACCTTTTGGGGGAGCCATACTTCCTAGAACCTTCTTGCTTTCTGCTCAGATCTGAACAAAATGCCTTAACACTGCTACATGGTTGGGGCTTTCTTCTCTTGAGGTTTCTTTCACTTTTTTCCCTTGGGTTGGATCTCCTGCATATTGATTGGCTATTGCTATATAACAAGTTACCTCAGATGTTAGCAACTTCCATGACAACAGTTATTTTTTCACCATCTCTGTGGGTTGTGATTCCAGGAACATCACGGCCAGGTGGTTCTGTTTTTGCTTCTCGAGTGCCTAAAATCATCTGACACATGGCTGGGAGTGGAGGATCTGCTCCTCAGCTTACTGGTGAGGCAGGAGGATTCAGTTCCTCCCTCCGGTGCACCTCTCTTGGGGACAACTCATATCAAACCAGACCGAGAGAAAGAATGCATAGAACACAGTGCTTCTTGCAATCTCATCTCAGAAAGAACAAATTGTTACTTCTGCCACCTTCTGTGGGTTACACAGCGCAATCCCTGTTCAATATGGGAGGGGACTGGGTGTGGATATAAGGCTATGAATGTGAGGATCCTTCAAATAGTTCATGATAAGAGTGTGTTCTGAAAGAACTTTACATGGATTTCCAATTTTTTTCTTTTTTTTTTTTAAGATTGATTCATTTTGCATTGGAAAGGCAGATTTATGGAGACAAGGAGCGACAGAAAGATCCTTCATTTGGTGGCTCACTTCTCAAGTGGCTGCAATAGCTAGAGCAGAACTGATCTACAGCCAGGATCGAGGAACTTCTTCCTGCTCTCCCACATGGGTGTGCAGGATCCCAAGGCTTTGGGCCATCCTTACTTTCCCAGGCCATGAGCAGGGAGATGGTAGGGAAACGGAGCAACTCCGGTTAGGAAGCCCATATGGGATCCCTGTGCTTGGGGAGAGGGTCAGCTAATCGAGTCATTGAGCCAGCCCCTCAATTTTTCTTTTAAAAATCTATTTTGGAAGAGGGAGAGGGGGAGAAACAGGTGTATATTTATGCATGTATATAAATATGTGTCTATCTATTATCTATCTATCTATCTATCTATCTATCTATCTATCTATCTATCTATCTATATCTTTTATCTGCTGGAATATTCCCCAAGTGGTCACAATGGACAGGACTGGCAAGGCCAAAGCCAGGATATCAAAATTCCACATGGGCCTTCCTCTTGGGTATAGAGCTCTAAGTATTTGGGCCATCTCTTACAGCTTTCTGAAGTGTATTAGCAAGTAGCCGGATTAGAATTGGAGCAGCCAAAACTTGAACTGATGCTCCAAAATGGGATGCTGGTGTCACAAATTATGAGATGGGCTGTTGTGCTACAAAAACAGCTCCTCAAAAAAATTTTTTTGAGGGAATCAAGATGACAGAATAGGGTAAGGACACATTTAAACAGAATGAGAAACATTTAATCAGGATGAAGCACAGAGGACACAGTCCAGGAAATAGGAGAGGACAGAACAACAGTAGGGGGGTACCTGGAGACTGACAGACACAGGAAAGCAGCAGACACAATGGTGTGGTGTTGCAGTGACTGATACTCCAGCGGCATTCAGTTAACAGTGACCTGAACTCCACCAACAGCCAGAACTCTACCAGCAACCAGGTGGGAAGGGTCTTTCACTGGGAGCTTGGGAGGTGAACCCAGACAAAGATTTGTCCGTCCTGCTGGTCCATTTGATTTGACCAGGAGCAGAGACAGAGCAGCAGATCCTAGATGGGCAGTGTGAGAGCAGGTTGCATTTCACAGCCCAGTCAGCCCCCTAGAGTCGAATTGGGCACCATTATGCTTAAGGAGGCAAAGGCAAGGGAAAAGGACTAAGTATACGCTGAGCTGGGAGTGAACTCATTTCTGACTCAGTGAACTGCAGCAATGTGGCATTCTACAGGTTCCACCCAAGACAGGTCTGGGTAGCCCTCAGACCTGATGGCTAGGAGATCAAGAACTCTAGTAGTGGTACATTAGTCGCCATTTTGTACACTGTGGCAATAGCTTTAGGACTGCAGGGGACAACAGTGAACTGTGCATGTGCTGAGCTCGCGAGAACTCACTGAGTTCTGAGGATTGCACTGGTCCCTCAGGAAAATAATACCGACTGTGGCATCGTACAGATCAAAATAGGTCCATGTGGCACCCAGACCTAATGTCCAATAGGTTAAGGCAAGATCAGTGCTACCAACAACCTAGCTATAATACTGGGACCTGCTCCAACCAGAAGTGGGAGAAAGGTTGCAGAGACAATGGTGCATCCTCAGCACGGTATCACAGGAGGTGGAAATTGGTGAGTCAGGAGCTGGGGCTGTGGAGACCACGGTGGAAATCTAACATAAGAACCCAGACCTGGAACTTGCTGGAAGGAGTGGTACAATTGGCTGCAAGCAAAAAGTTGTGTACCAACTGCAATAAGTAAAATCACATTGTAGACCTGTGGGTGATACGGCTTAGAAACCTGCCCCAAGGAGAAGACTCTGCTAACCAGAAGAGCAATGACCAAAAGCAAAAGAAGAGACAAAGGCACAATGAATATCACTGAAGACTCCCCTGCAAAGGAGCAAAACCCTATGCTAACCTCAGAGTTAGCTGAGGAAGACATTGAGAAAATGGGGGACAGAGAATTCAGAAAACTCATTTGAAAACTTCTGGTCAACAATGAGAAGCACATACAAGAGTTCAAAGAATTTAAGGAATATTTTACACAAGCACTAGCAGCAATAAAGCAAATCAAGGCTGATATATACAAAATTAAACACACAGTAGAGCAAATTAAAAATACAGTGGAGAGTCTCCAAAATAGAATGAAGCAAGCAGAAGAAAGAATCTCAGAATTGGAAGATATTTCCTGTCATCAGGGGGAAGCAAACAAAAAGCTAGAAGCAGAGCTGGATCAGGCCAAAAAAAGTATTCAAGAATTGAAAGACACTATTAAGAGGCCTAATCTAAGAGTTATGGGAGTCCCAGAAAGTGCAGAAAGAGAAACTGGTTTTACAAATATATTTAATGAAATAATAAAGGAAAATTTCCCTAATCTAGAGAAAGAATTGGGAAACAAGATCCAGGAGGGACACAGAACTCCCAACAGGCCTGATCAAAAGCGATCCTCACCAAGACACATGATCATCAAGCTCTCTTCAATTGAACATAAGGAAAAGATCCTTAAATGTGCACATGGAAAAAAATCAATTGACATATAGAGGAATGCCAATTAAACTCACAGGAGATCTCTCACAGGAAACCCTGCAGGCAAGAAGAGAATGGAGTGACATATTCCAGATTCTAAAAGCAAAAAATTGTCAGCCTAGGATAACATATCCAGCAAAGCTTTCTTTTGTCTTTGAAAATGAAATAAAATTCTTCCACAGTAAAGAAAAGTTAAAAGAATCTGCCTCTTCCAAACCTGCCCTGCAAATGATACTGAAAGATGTTCTCTTGACAGAGAAGAGGAATAGCACCCAACAAAATCAAAGGCAAATGTGAAGAACATCCCAGTAAAATGACAACAGAAGACTAAATCAATGAACAACCCATTCCTAAAATGACGGGACCAAAGTACTATCCATACATATTAACCCTGAATGTAAATGGCTTAAGCTCGATCAAACATCATAGATTAGTAGACTGGATAAAAAGACAAAACCCTATTGTCTAGAAGAGACACATTTCACCAACAAAAAACAGCAGAAACTACATTGCATGGGTTTTGATGTTTCCTGTTAGTTTCATCTCTTCAAAACACTTTCTTCTGATTAAATTCTTCATTTACTAATAGATCATACAGCAGCATCATTTTCTTCAAGAAGGTTCTTGATTTTCATTTCTTCAGCTACACATTAGTCATTTAGTAGCATGTTATTTAACTTCATGGCGTTCTTAGTTTGTTTTTTCTTCCTGTTGTTGATTTTGTTTTGTGGTTTTTCATTTAAGGGGATGTATAGGAGCTGTGTAATGGAGACTGTCATATCTAGCAACATGTTATTTAACTTCATGGCATTGTAAATTTCTATTTTTCTTTCTAGTGTTGATTTTGTATTATGACTTTTCATTTGAGGGGATGTACAGTAGCTGTGAAATGAAGCCTACCATATCCAGATGTAAGGATACAATGTAGTATGCATTTCTGCTTCCAGATAAAGATGGACTTACAATGGAACTGTTCACTATATCTTGAGAACAGGATGCTGGACTCTCTGCCATTGTCCATGCCCGCAATGATGGACATATGACTGTGTATGAAGAACTATACTTTAGTAATGATATAGAGGAGTTGGTGGGGGGGGGGATTGGGGCTGGGATAAGGGAAATACCAGGAGCCTATGGAACTGTATCATAAAATGATAACAAAAACAAAATAATAATTAAAAAAATTTTGTACAGACATACCTATCTTTTTGTTCTGTTTTTTTATTCCTATGATTTTTTTGAAGTCCCCTTGTCCCAGAATATATGGCTTATTTCATGACAGACTACCTCTTCTTTAGTCTTGGATTCCATGTATTTTCTTCTTGGTTGGCTGTTTTTGTCTTTTCAGCAAATCAGATCTTCTAGTAGTAAGCCTGCACAAGCTGTTCAGGAAGTAAACATCTAAATATGTTGCATCTGCGTTCATTTCCTTGATCAATCCTGATTCTCAAATGATGTCTTAGTTTTAGCATTCTAGCTGGATATCATATTTCCTTGTAATTTTTAAGGCTTTGCTTCTTTATCATGCGGTTTCCAGTGCTGTTAAGGTCAAGTTTGATGTCATGCTGGATCTCCACTGTTGCGTGTCTTTGTTTTTCTGTTCTTGAAACTTTCTGGGATCGTTTATTTTTTGTATTCTGGAGTTTCATTTCTATGTGTGGATTTTTCCCTTTATTCCTTTGTAAATTTCCCCAGGAATATGACAGTTTTTTTTCACCTTGGAAACTTGAGATTTTCAACTGTACAAGGAGGTCTTTTTTCTTTTTTTACATTATTGGATAATTTTATCTATTATCTTTTTCTGGTGTCATATTTGTCACATTTTTAACCTTACATCAATTGTCTGATCTTCTAGACATAATTTTTTGTTTTCTATCAATTTTTCTTTGATCTGCCTTCTGAAAGACTTCTTCAACTTTATGTTCTAAAACTGTTATTGATTTTTAAAAATTTCTGCTTTTATGATTTTAGCTTCCAAGGAGTTCTTTGTTCTTTTTACTTTCCACTCTGTTTTTATCATTGTTGTCTATTGTTGCCTGTTGTGTGCTTCCTGAGAGTGTCTGGTTTTGTCATTCTGGACTGTCAGTGTCTATGAGCGACACATTTTAAATCATTGGAACTGCATGTGCAGAGGCTTTTTGGGGTTGGATCTTTAGTGTCATTTAGAAGGAGAGTTCTTTAACTGAAAGATATACCAGATCTCATGTTTACAGGTCTATTTTCTGAGACTGTACACCTATCTCTAAGAGCATATACTCAGATGGAATGTGTTGAGGATGGGTAACTGACAAAGCTACTAGAATTGTAGGACCCAAGTAGGGTAAGGGTGCTGAGAGATCACAGTGTACCTTACACACAGCCCACCTAGTTTTCCTGTTTGGGTAAGGTGTTTCTCGGCTGGCTTCCTTGGATCTGGGGTCTGTCAGGATTTTGTCTCTCAGTGAATTGCCAGCCTGGAGAGAAAAAGAGACCCAAAGAGAGAGAGAGAGAGAGAGAGAGAGAGAGAGAGAGAGAGAGCAAGCGCGAGCTGGCTGACAGGGGTCTTTCAGCCAGCCAATGCTGCTGCGTCTCAGATCTGCCCTTCAGCACAGGTGCTTGTCGACTTCTGCTGGGCACCATTTCCCTTGCCAACCTTTATCAGAACAGCAGTTTTTCAGAGTATGATTCAGGAATGCAGGGGTTTGAAAAGTCCATTATTTTTAAAGAAAACTTATAATACTAAGGTAAAGCTTACCTTTGTAAAAACATTGTCATTTTTGTATGAGCAAATGGGAAGATTTTTCATATGATTAAGGATGTGTGCTATCAAATTAAATGCAGAATTCTCCTGTCAAGGCAGGCATTACAGAGGTGCATGAAAATGTACAAGGCTGGTTCTCTCTGTGCATACATATGTATATACATATACATATACATATATGCAAATAAATGTATAAATGTTTGGTTTAGAAAATAATTTTTTTTATAAAATATGAAATTCATGCTAACATTATCAGGCTTGTTTGTTAATCTAGTTTAAAAGAATTAAATACACATGAAAGGTATGAGTTTTATAGTAAATAGTGATGAGGATATTTCAAAAAGTTCATAGAAAAATGGAGTTGAAAGATGCTTATTTGGTGTTAATTTTTTGAAATTTGTACATAGTTTGTTCAAAATAAGTATTTTCAATGAAGGCTCTGAAGATTTTTTATATGTAATCAAGTGAAGAAAAGCCTTTTGGGGTCTTATTTTTAGTAGTGTGAAAGGCTGTGTGTAAATTTTTTTCTTTTCCTTCCTTAACTCCTGCCACTGGGACAAGGATGGAGAGAGTGGAAAAGGTGGAGGCAGAGGTGTGGCTCAGCTCTCTCATCTCACATTTCATTTAGTTGATCTTGATATCTTAAACTGAAGATTTGCCTTGCTGTAGGGCAGCACGTGTCTTGGCCATGGGTTCGCTGAGATCTTGCTGGTTCTACCTTGTGGTAAGACTTGAATGGGTCTGTCTATTGCTTACCATTTATGAATAGGTAAACTGTCTAAATCGGGTTGAAGCTGACATCAGCCAAAATAAACTAAGCTTTTTTTCATATAGCTGTATCGGTAAACTAGGAGCTTTTCTTTTTAAAGATGTATTTAATTGGAAAAAAAAAACAGAGACACACAGAGAGGTCTTCTATCTATTTGTGCATTCCCCAAAAGGCTTTGACTGCTGAGGTTGAACTGAAACCTGGAGCCAGGAACTTCATCTGGATCTCCCATGAATGTGGCAGGAACTCAAGGATGCGAGTCATCATTTGCTGCTTCCAAGGGCCATTAGCAGGGAGCTGCGTTGGAATGGCACAGCTGGGACTTCAAGCAGCACTCTAATAGAGAATGAGGGTGCTCCAGATAGGAGGCTTAACTTGCTGAGCTCAAGAGCCATCTCTCAAGGAGGCATTTAGCTTTTAAAAAATGTTTAATTTGAAATACTTCTAGGCTGATGGAAGAGTTAGAAAGACAGTTTAGAAAGTATCTGTCTACCCTTGCCTAGCTTTTCCTGATGTGAAGATCTCAAATAACCAGTGTGAATATAGAAAGCAGGAGAGTCATTATACATTATAATTTGCTAATCCATAGACTTTATTTGAATTTCATTAATTGTTCTGCATATCTTTTTCTGATCCCGGATCTAATCTGGGGTTCCACACTCAAGGTGACATGTTTTCTGGCTCTGGTGTCTGTGTTTTAACTGTTCACATGTTCAGCTGAGAGAGAGAGAGAATGCTATTGATCTGTTTGCTTGTCTCCCAGCAACATTGAGTCTGGATATCTCTCTGGAATTCTGTGTTGTGAGAGGATAGTTCCCTGTGTCTTCCCTGTTCTCTCCACGACGGCTGTCTCCAGACCACTCTCACTGAGTCCAGGTCCATTTTCTTTTTGTCTTCCAGAGCTCTGTTGATCATGCCCACGTCGCATCTGTCCCATCTGCTGTCTTGTTCCCTGTGATTTGCTTTGTGAGAAATTTCCATTTTCTCTTTCCTGTTGAAGCTCAATTGCTAAGCCCCATTTAAGCGCTGAGAACTTAAGTGTTAATATATTGTTTCATTCCTTTAATATTAATAATGGTTGAATTTGGGGAAAGTACAGAGACAGATGAATAGTTTCAGTCCCCTTGTTTAAGCAGAAATCAGACTCTTGACATATCATATCCAATTTGTGCATTAGTTTTGCTTTCAATGGCAAGCCTCAGCTAAATGTTTTTAATGATTATTGTACTTATATGAAGTTTTATCATCACTCTTAAAGCAAATAAAAACTGCTGAAAAGTTACAGAAAGGCTGTGTAGCTTTTCCACCGATTTTACATGTGCCTCTACTTACTGTAGTCGAATACATGGGGACTGTGATTAGAACGCTTTTTGTAACTTACCTTGCAGTTGTCTCAGGCTGGAATCAAAGGCCATGCCCAGGCATTTGCTTTATCCTTCAGTCTTGGCTGGAATCCTGGTGCCTGCAGCTACTGATGCCTTAGAGATAGCTGTGAATCAGCTAGCTTCCTTCTTTTTCCGTTTCCAAAAGAAGGATGGCTGGAAGGAAGAAATACTATCTTATCTCCAGTTTCCAGCTTCCAACTTTTCTTCTTTTTCTCATTTTCAATGGAAAAGGAAGAGTGAAGCAATAACTAGGCAATATTTTTATATAATGAAAGCATTTCACTATTCCTGATTACTTTTCCTTGAATTAAAAATGAAATTAAATTTTTTTTCTGTATAATTTGCACTATTTAGAAAGAGTGGAACATTGAAGTCCTACGTTGTAATGTATCTGCTCCTTGTCTTTACATATTTATTTTGTTGTTAGCTATGCACACCTAAAATGTGTTATTTTATTTGTTATGCATTTAGAAGTTACATCCATGAGATCATCTTGGAATTAGGTAGAGGAGTGGGAATGGGAGTAGAGAATGTACTCCGTGGGAGAACATCTTTGTCTACAATATTTCGTTACTTAAAAGACATAGATCTGGTCTACATATGGCAAAATGTTATTTATTTATTGGTGAGGGTAATGGTGTTTACAGGATTATTTGTATTCTCTGTTTTAAAAACACTTTTTCAAATTCAAAAATAAATACTTAAAAAAGCTACACACAACTTTATTTTGTGAGAATGAATCATTTTCTGTAGATGAAAGTATTCCATGCAACTAAAACTTCTCTCCTAGTTGTATAACCGTATTTCTCAGGGCAAAGCCCCTGCCTGTGATGCTGATGTCACTCATCGAAAGGCCAGATTGAATCTTGGTTATGCTTCACTTCTAATTCAGTGTCCTGCTAATACTTAGGTTCCTGTCACTAATGTGGAACATGTGGGTGGTGATGTCCACTCCAAGCCATTGTAGTCATTTTGAAAATGTACCAATGAATGGGAGATCTCTTTCTATTCTCCCCTCTATCACTCAGTCTTTTAAATATATAAAGTAAATCTTAAAAAAAAAAATCTTCTGGCTTGGTCCTATTGGCCCTGCAGGTGCTCAGAATGGGAGGGGCAGTTTCCCCCAGGGGCTAGCTCCCAGATGGTGGAGCTTGGGTAGGAAGTTTGGGCAGCCATGTACTTGGAACCAGGTGGGTTGGTTTATCTTGTGGGCAGGGCTTGGGTTTTCTGGCTTGGGCCCATCAGCTTGCCAGGTGCTCAGAGTTAGAAGGGCCTGCCTGCCTTGGAAGCTGTCTCCCAGATGGTGGGTCTTGGGTCTTGGAGTCAGGTGGTTCAGTTTGTTCCAGGGAGGGTCCTGGGCAGTGCAACTTGGGTTGGGTTGTCCAGGTGCCAACTGAGACTGGGTGAAGCCCTTGGGCCACCTGGTAGTGTGTTTTTTGAGGGGAGAACGTGAGGGTCAGACTGAAGCATCAGTCCTTGTGGGAGATCAGAACTAGGGTAGTTGGCATTGACAAATGCAGAATACCACTCACTGGTGCACACTAAAGCCTAGGCTGGACTCCTACCAAACAGGGCTAGATCACAGTACTTGCCAATGAGAATCTGAACAGGGACTGGAAATGTTAGGTTGGCCATGGCACTAACCAGTATGTGAGAGAACTTGGTCTGGGGGCAGATTCAGTGGAAATGTGTGGACCCACCCCTGTGATCTGCAATTTTAGCCAGTTTTCTTGGGAGCTGGAAGTGGTGACAGGCTGAGCTAGGCATAATGGAACCCTTCAACACTCACGGGTATTGGGCATAGTTAAAGGCTGGGTTGGCCCAGGTTGCAGCATCCACAGGCACACCTAGGAATACAGTGTGGGGTGGGCCGGGCCACAACATCCACCATTCACACACAGCCTGGAACTGTGTGATTGATAAGAACCTAGCACTCACTGGCATGTGTGAGATCTAGGCCTGGGGATGGGTCTTGTGGGAGAAACTAGGGAAACTCTCCTGGTGGGCCATAACTCCCGCTAGTGAACACGTATGTGATTCAGGCCTGGGTTTTGGTCAGATCGGGCTGGGTAGCTCCACCCATTGGCAAGTGTGTGGATTGGTTTTGGAAGGGGGTGGGTTAGGCAGGCCAGGCCAACCTTAGCTCACTGGCAAGTGCAGGAGCCAGGCTGGAATTTGAGGCATTTCAGGCTAGACTGTCACACCTACTGGTTTGAATGAGTTAGGTATGGGAGCAGACTGGGCAGGGTCAGGGTGTAGCACTCGCCAGCAAGAGTTGGGACTGGGGTCTAGCTGGGTCAGGCCTGGCTGCAGCATCTAATGACAAATGTCAAGACAGGGGATGGGCTATGCCAAACTGGGTCAGAAAAACCACTGGTATGAGCAAAATCTGTGGCTTGGAACAGGCTTGGTTGGGGAGCTAAGAGGATGCCCTGGCTGGGTTGTTGTTTCCACTAGTGAGCATAAGAGCTGGAATGGGGGTGGTTGTCTGGGCTGGACATGGCTGCAGTGTCCCTTGGCATGGTTGTGGACTGGGTCTTGGGTGAGCCAGACTCGGCTAGATTCTAGCACCCACTGGTGCTCATGAGAGCTAGAATCGGTATGGAATGGGCTGGGTTAGGTTTTGGCTCCCACTGGGCTATGTGAGAGCTGTTTCAGGGTGTGGACTACGTGTGGCTGGGCTGTACCACCCAACAGTAAGAACTGGATTGGGTGTGGACTAGTTGGGCAAGACTATGGTTCCTGCTAGGATAAGAGATGGACCAAATCAGCCTGGGCCAAGGACCCAAGAGTGTGTGTGAGATCTGCCCTGGGAGAAGACTCAGAAGAGGACCTTTGGAAACACGTTTGTTAAGGTGCAGCCCCTGCAGGTGAGTGTAAGAACCAAAGCAAGGGGCAACCCAGACCAGACAAGTTTACAGTACTTGCTGGCATACATGTGGCTCAGGTATGGGGGCAGACTAGGCAGCACCAGTTCATGATACCCATTGGCAGATGTGAGAACCAGAATGGGGTGCAGGACAGGCTGGGTTTGACCACATCACCAGCCAGTTTACATTAGGACCGGGATTGGGGACTGACTGTGCCGGGTGGGGTACCAGCACCGACCAGCATGAGCTGGAATAGGGGTAGACCAGGCCAAGCCAGGCTACAGCACCTGCCAGCAAATGCCGAGGTGAGACAGGCCATGCCAGACTGGCCACAGCACCCACCAACATACATGAGAAGGGGGAAGTGTGTGAATCTGGAGGGGAGTAGTGGAGACTCCCTTGCTGGGTCATTGTTCCTGCTGGTAAGCATGAGAACTGGGACTGGGAGCAGACCAGACTGGGCAGGGATACACCTCCAGTTGGCTTACATGTGAACTGCTTTAGGGGGAGAGCCAGGCTGGGGTATCTGATTATATCCACTGGTGCAGACAAGAGCCAGAGTAAGAGCAGGCAGATTGGGCTTTGTCACAGCATCAGCTGGCAAGTGCTGGGATTAGGGGCAAGTCCTGTTGAGCTAGACTGAAAGACCACCGGGAGTGTGCAAGATCCGGGGCAGGGAGTGAGTCCACTGGGGATACTGTGGGCATCTCTTTGATCAGCTGCAACTCCCACTGGTGGTAATAAGAACCAACACTGGGGGTAGGCCTGACTGGACAGGAGGTGGCATCTGCTGACACGAGTGTGGGCTTAGAGGGTGGAATCAGTTGGGTTGAGTTAGGCTTTGACATTCAATGATGTGTATGAGAGTTGAATTGGATGTGGGACAGACTGGACCAGTCCACTGAACATGCTGGCAGGCACAGGAATCAGAGCTGGGGGCCATTCCAGTGGGAGTTGCTGGGGTTCTCTCTGACTGGGCTTCAGCTCCAGTTGGTGTGATGAAGGCTGAGCATGTGGTAGGCAGGGTTGGGCTGGGCAGCAGCATCTGTTGGTTGCAGAGGAAGGAGGGCAGAATTAATTGATGAACTACCCCTGTAAAACTTGGCAGCAAACTTCTGGGTGAATGGAGACTGTGAGGGAGACTATGTCAGCCAATTGACCTTGGAAGAACTTCCTCATCCTTGGATTGGCAATATCTAAAGTCTCTCAGACTATTGAAATCACTTGAGCAGAATCCTCAGAACACGCTCCACAACGGGGACCCTGGGATGACATTGGGTACTGGGGTCTGGGTGTGGTCTGTCCTGTTGTGTCCTCTCTTCCCCCTGGAAGAATAAAGAGAAAATGTGGGCCAAGTGTGATAGCTTGGTGGTTAAAGTCCTCATCTTGCACTCCCGGGATCCCATATGGGCGCTGTTACTAATCCCAGCGTCCTCGCTTCCCATCCAGCTCCCTGCTTGTGGCCTGGGAAAGCAGTTGAGGACGGCCCAAAGCCTTGGGACTCTGCACCCATGTGGGAGACCTAGAAGAGCTCCTGGCTCCTGGCTTTGGATGGACTCAGTTCCAGCCGTTGCGGCCACTTGGGGAGTGAATCATCAGATGGAAGATCTTCCTCTCTGTCTCTCCTCCTGTCTGTATATCTGCCTTTCCAATAAAAATAAATAGATATTAAAAAAAGAAAATGTGTAAACAGTGGTCTTGCCCACTTCCCCTTGATCATTGATCCTTCCCACCCTGATCAACTATATAAACATCATTAAAAATAAAATAAAATAAAATCTTCTGGATAGCTATAATAATGACATTGGTTACTACAGATGCCAAATGCTGACAAGTTGCCAGTATCCATCAAAACTTCCACGGTTGCCTATGTTCATGTTGACGTTACTCAATGACTGGCAATGAAGGTGCTGTCTTCCAGGCCATTGAAGCTATTTCCCCCCTGCTCACAGAGTACCCAAAGTTACTGCCTCCACAGTGCACAATGCTGCTGATGTTTTAGAGTCTAAAGGTCCATGAAACCACAGAGAAAGTAGTTTGGCTCCTCTTCGTAAAATCTGCTACGTGGGCTGGGGGAAATCTGTAGTAACTGCTACATGCTGTAATAACATATTCCTTCCAAGTTTTGGCCATTAACCTCATGTACTCAATTTTAAAATTAGCTTTGTCCTACTAATAACCTCAATCATCATTAAAATATGCTCCTGGTGATCCTGTCTCATCTGTTCTTTTCCAATATTCAGATATACTACAGTTGAAATACACATCTTAGATTTGAACTTGGACCAAGTTCCAGGTGCTAAAGTGTTTATACTTTTAAAAGCACGGTTTAAAAAAGAGCTTTTCATTATATTACTCTTACTTTCTTGGCCTTAGATATTATTATTGTAAAAATTTATTTGAGGGCCCAGCACGATAGCCTAGTGGCTAAAGTCCTCGCCTTGAACGCACCGGGATCATTTCCCATCTAGTTCCCTGCTTGTGGCCTGAGAGTGCAGTTGAGGATGGCTCAAAGCTTTGGGACACTGCACCTGTGGGGAGACCCAAAGAGACTCCTGGTCCCTGGCTTCAGATTGGCTCAGCTCCAGCCATTGTGGCTGCCTGGGGAGTTAATCATTGGACAGAAGCTCTTCCTCTCTGTCTCTCTTCTTGTCTCTCTATAACTACCTTTCCAATAAAAAAATAAATCTTTAAAAAGATCTATTTGAGAGGTAGAGAGAAGAGGAAGAGGAGGAAAAGAAAAAGAAGATAAAGGTAGAGGAGGAAGCAAGAGAGAGAAAGTGCAGTCCTATCTACTGATTCACTTTTTTCCAGTGTCTGCAACTGCTGAGGCTGCTCTTGGATTGGAAACGGAGCTGCAGACTCAATGCAGCCCCCCACCCACCCCAGGTATGGTAGCAGTCTAGTAACTGGAGCCATCGTTGTTGCCTCCCAGAGTTTTTACTGGTGGGAAGCTGGAGTTGGAGCCAGAGCAGGACATCAAGCTAGATACTTGGTTGTAGGATGTGTGCATGTTGTCTGCTAGGCTGGAGGCTTGTTTGCGTCAGAAATTGTTTTCATAATCTTAGTGCAGGCAACAGTGAAAATAAGATGCATCTGAGTCTCTGGAAATTATGTACAAAACAAAAACATAATGAGGGATTTACATATATGCAAAACATGACTTTAACATAAATCAAGCTAAGATCCAGAATCAGGAAACACAATGCAAAATGGCCTATATTAGTACTTCAAAAAGCTAATACGAGTTGACTTGAATTATTTTGTCTCAAAAAAAAAAAGTGTTGATTAGAAAAAGAAATAGGTAGCTAGTAATGGAAATTACCAAGGCCACAGAGGCAGAGAACTACTGCATCTCTGAGTAAAAAGAGCTTCTGGGGACAGAAATAGGCTCTTTAATAGTGATACAGCCACCAGGCCTCTCAGAGTACAAACAATCCTACTAAACTTTGGTGTCTCCAAGCCAGACACTGGATCTGATCCTGGGATCATTGAGTCAACAGGTTAGCCCCAAGTTCCCCATAGCCTTTCTCTTTTCTAGTTAAATTTCTTATTTTACATGTATAATATTACACTTTGGCTTATATATTTATCTTTTATAAGTTGGCAAATGTGACCATATCTATGGAGGAGTGACCTACTTATCAAATTGTGAGCAAAATTGTTTAACCTTGTAAACTTGAGAAAAGATTCTAGAGCCTGAGTACTGGGTAAATTTTTGGTACTGCAGCTAAAATGCCAGACAGAATTCATTTCTGAAGGAGTAGATTTATGTTCACGCATAATTTTGGAAGTTCACAGTCCAAAATTGGGCAGCCCCATTAGCATCAAGTGAGGGCACAGGCTGGAAATGGCGAGCTGTGTACAGGAAGGATCACAAAATGAGCTACGAAGCAGACACAGGGAGCATTCTCATTGTCTTCTTCTTGGGGGTTTCCCCGCCTAAATTCTTCAGGGGGTCGACCTTGGAGGGGTATTCACATCCTTACAAATCTCACCTTCAGCTGCTGTTAATTAATTACTTTCCATCCTAACCTGTTCGCATAAGACTTTGGAGTTTAAACATCTGCTCGACTTGAGGAGACAAACCATGTTCAAACTGTAGCATGTTATGAGTTCTCTGTAGATTCAAGTATTGCTAGGACAGTTCTTGGCTGCCAAGCATTCTAGGTAGCTACGTAGACCACTCACAAAAGCAAGCCATCTACATCAGGAATTGTTAAAGTACAGGAAAAAAACCAACTGCGGTCCCACCAGAATTACTATTTCTGTTACTGCTAACTTCTGGTGTACACATATTAATCACTTATTCTGTGTGTGTGTGTGTGTGTGTGCCCCTCTTGGTCTATTTGTACTGCTAGGACAAAATACCACAGAATGAGTGGTTTAAAAAGACCAGCACTAACTCGGGACTGAAAACAGAACCAACCCAGCAATTGCAACCACCAGCTGATCGGGGTGATGGACTGTGCCGGGCCCTGTGCTTGCTAGAACATACAAGAAACTAGTCTGGGAATACCTCAAAGTTTCTTTGGAGATCTCCCCAATCGAACTGCTGGACTCAGAACTCTAATCAAGAAAAGACAGAAGACAGAGCAGATCAATCATTCATCTCAGCTACATGTTGGCAGCGAAATATGGGGCAAACGGAGACTTTATGATGGACCATATCAATCAGTGGACGACCTCATTGAGCGAAACTGGCAGCGATTCATAACTGGAGAACTATTAACACCACTAGAGCACATATCTCAGAGCATGCCCCACATCCGGGACTCGGGGTGGGCGGGAAACCGGGTGGGGCTTCTCCCTCAATATCCTCCTTTACCTCAGATACAAGATGGAAACAATATGGACATAATAGTATTGCCCACTTCCCTATCCCCCTGAACCCTTTTTTTTTCTTTCTTTTTCTTTCTTTAACTGTAATTAACTATGTAAAGATTGTCAACAACAACACAATAAAATAGATTAAAAAAAAAAAAAAAGACCAGCACTTCTTTTCTTCAAAGTTCTGGAGAATGCAAAGTGCAAGATGATGACACTGGATCAGTCTCTGGTGAGGATTTCTTTCTGTTTATTTCTTCACGTGGTGGAGGGCTGAAGAGCAAGAATGGATGAATTTTCTGTCATTCCATGGTGTGAGAAGGTAAGACAGTGAACTCCCTCCCTCCCTTCCGCCCTTTTTGTAGAAAAGGTATTTTTCATCCATGAGGAGCCATTCATGCCCTTAACTCAATGAGCCCCAAAGAACTCAATTTTTGGTGGTGGTGGGGGGAACATTTAGTTTATTAATTTGAAAGGCAGAGTCACAGAGAGATAGGGGCAGAAAGAGATTATCTTCCATCAACCGGTTCACTGAGTCAGGAGTTTCTTGTTGGTCTTCCTGGGTACAGTGACCCAAGCCCTTGAGCCATCCTCTGCTGCTTTACTAGGCACTTGGGTAGCTCAAATGACACCTAAGTGGCATACTGGCATCGTAGATGGTGGATTTACCCACCAGTGTACTACAATGCCATCCCCAAGCTCTTTTAAAAGCATTTTTTCCTTTTAAATTTATTATTATCATTTTATGATACAGCTCCATAGGCCCTGGGATTTCCCCTACTCCCACTCCAAGTACCCCTGCCCCCACTGACCACCACCACACACTGAGATATCCCATATCATTACAACAGCATAGTTCCTTATAAACAGTCATAAGTCCATCGTTGTGGGCATGGACAATGGCAGAGAGTCCAGCATCCCATTGTCAAGACACATCCAACAGTTTCACTGGGAGTCCATCCTCGAACCAGAAGTAGAGATGCACACTGCACTGTATCCTTCCTCTCATCTGTGTATGTTAGTTCTACTACACAGTCACTATAAATCCCACCAAGTGAAAAGCCACAATAAAATCAACAATAGGAAGAAAAACAGAAATTTACAATGCCATGAAGTTAAACAACATGCCACTGTATATGATAATTTCCATTACAAGTTACTATACATCCCCTTAAATGCACAAAACAAAGTCAATAACAGGAAGAAAAAAAAGAAATTTGCAATGCTAAGAAATAAAATAACATGCTACCAACTAATATGTTGCTGAAGAAATGAAAAAGAAAATCAAGAATGTTCATGAAGAAAAAATACTACTGCATGAACTGTGAGTCAGTGAAATTGATAATAAGAAGAATCTGTTTTTCAAGAAATGAAACTAAAAACAAAAACCTCAAAATTCATGAGATACAGTTTCTGTTGAACTTTGTTGGTGAGGTATATATCCTGTGGGCAATAAATAGATGGATTTTGTGTTATTAATCCAGTCTACTAATCTATAATGTTTGACTGGTGAATTTAAGCCATTTACATACAGCATTAATATGAATAGGTGGTGATATGGTCCTGTCATTTAGCAATGGCTTGTTCATTGATTTAGACTTTTGTTGTTATTTTACTGGGTTGTTCTTCACATATGCTTTTGGTTTTGGTGGGTGTTACTCCATTTCTCTCTCAAGAGAACATCTTTATCATTTGTAGGGTAGATTTGGAAGAGGCATATTTTAACTTTACTGTGGAAGAATTTTCTTTTCTTTTTTAAAAGATTTATTTATTTTTATTGCAAAATCAGATATACAGAGAGGAGGAGAGACAGAGAGAAAGAGCTTCTGTGATGATCTGAAACCAGGAGCCAGGAGCTTCTTCCGGGTCTCCCACACTGGTGCAGGGTCCCAAGGCTTTGGGCCATCCTTGACTGCTTTCCCAGACCACAAGCAGGGAGCTGGATGGAAAGCAGTGCCGCCGGGATTAGAACTGGCACCCATATGGGATTCTGGTGCATTCAAGGCGAGGACTTTTGTCACTAGGCCACGCCGCTTGGGCCCTTATTTTATTTTCAAAGATAAAGAAAAGCTTTGCTGGGAACGTTATCTTGGGCCAACAGTTTTTTTGCTTTTAGAATCTAGAATATGTCGCTCCATCCTCTTCTGGCCTGTAGAGTTTCCTGTGAGAGATCAGCTGTAAATTTAATTGCCGTTCCTCTATATGTCAGTTGATTTTCTCTCACAAGCACATTTAAGGATCTTTTCCTTATATTTGATTGATGAGAGCTTGATTATCATGTATCATGGTAAAGATGGCTTTTGGTCAACCCTGTTGGGAGTTCTGTGCCCCTCCTGGATGTTTCCCATTTTTTTTCTCCAGATTAGGGAAATTTTTTTTATTATTTCATTAAATACATTTTTAAAACCAGCTTCATTTTCTGCATCTTCTGGAACTCCCATGACACATATTTGGCCTTTTAAAGTCTTTTAATTTTTTAATAGTTTCTATTTTTATTTTTTATGATTATTACATGGTTGATTAGGATGATAAGGCTCAAGGGCTACAGGAAGGTGGTTGAGATCACCATTTCCATATTCTCTCCTTTTTCCCTCCCAGTATCTGGGGGAAGGGAGGTGGCAAGGAGAAAAGCCACACCCAGCCTCCCAAGTACCTCTGCACCCTGGGATGTAGGATAGCCACCTGACCCCACTCCAGAGTCCCTGATGTGGGGCATGCTCTGAGGGACCTGATCAAGAAGTTTTGATAGTTCAACAATTCTGAATTGCTGCCGATCTCCCCACTACAAGCACGATGAAATCTCTATAGAATCCACTGGTTGACATAGTCCACCTTAGAGTCTCTGTTTGCTAGGATATTCGCTACCAACACTTGGCTGGGATAGCTGATTGATTTGTTCTGTTCTCTGTCCTATGTTGTGGAATCAGGTGACCTCTGCAGGTTCTTATGGAGTGCCATATCCTCCAAGTGCACTGGATATGCTGTCCAATGCTCGAACTGAGCCTCTGAGGAGGCTCAGCTTTGATACATGCACTCCATGGTCAGACCATGGAAACTGCACTTCTGTTCATGGTTGGAGTTATGATTCCAGTGGTTCATTTGTGGGGGATCCTCAAAGAAACTTCTTCTCAGGTGATCCCAAACCTGATTCTTGTGTGTGTATGCCAATACATGGTCTGGCACAATCTGTCGCTCCAATCAACTTATGCACATGATTGCATTTTAGCTTGACCTGGCTCTACTTCCAGCCTTTTGATTTTTTCCCCCATTGTGACAAGAAATATCTTCCACTTCTGGTATTCTTTCTATGCCTGCTTCACTCTATTATTGAAAGTTTCCACTGAATTTTTACTTGGCTCTGTTGTGTCCTTCATTTCCAATAATTTGTCTTGCTTTTGTTTCAGTTTTGTTATTTCCTGTATGACATATTCCTTAAATTCCCATATTACGTGATTCTTATTGTTGATAAGAAGCTTTGTATCAAGTGTTTTGAATTCTGTATCCCCCATTTTCTTGATGTATTCCTCAGTTAACTCTGAGGTTGGCAAATTGCTGGGGAGTCTTCAGTAATATTCATTATGCTGTTGTCTCTTCTTTTGCTCTTGGTCATTGTGCTTCTGGTTAGCAGATTCTTCTACTTAGGGCAGGTTGCTAAGCTGTGTCAACAACAGGTCTGCAATTTGATTACAGGATTTTTTGTTTGTAGTCACTTGTGCCACTCCCTCAAGCGAATTTCAGATCTGGGCTTTTATGCTGGTCTTCTACCATGATCTTTGTAGCCCCAGCTCCTGGCTCAGCACTCTACCTCCTGTGTCCCATGCTGTTATTGCAGCTTTACCTGTACAACATTTCTCCTACTTATGGTTGGTGCAGTTCCCAGGATTAGGGAGACACTAGGTGTCCTAAATAGATAGATCGTTGGCAGTTCTGATCTTGCTGGAATCTGTTAGCTGTTAGATCTGATGGCCACATGGACCTATTTTGGCCCTTAGGATGCCAAAGTCAGTATTATTTTCCTTGCAGTGAGCTCATTGAGTTTTTTCCCAGCTCAGTGCATACACCAGTTCATTGCTGTCCCTGCAGTTCCAATGGCTTTGCCACACTGTGCTAAATGGCACCTGATACACCACTGCTGGAGTTCTTGATCTGCTGGCTGCTAGCTCAAGTGGCTACCTGGACCTGTTTTGGGTGGAACCTGAAGGATTTCACATCATTGCGATTCACTGAGCCTGAAATGAGTTTGCTCCCAGCTTAGTGCATGTGCAGTCCTTTCCCATAGCCTTTTCCTTTCTACACAAGACTGTGCCCGATTCAGTTCTACTACTGATTTGGACTGTGAAATCCACCCTGTTCCAGCACTGCCTGCTTGGGATCTGCTGCTGTGTCACTGTTCCTGGTCAAATCAAACAGACCAGCAGCACAGGAAGGTCTTTGTCTGGATTCACCTACTGAGAGCTCCTGATGAACTTCCCTTCCCACCTGATTGCTGTTGGAGTTTGGGCCATCAGTGCAGTTCAGACACTTCTGGCTGAATGCTGCTGGAATGTCTGCTTATTGCAACACCACAGTGTTGTCTCTACTGCTTTCATGTGTCTGTCAGCTTCCAGGTGCCCCTCTGCTGTTGGTCTCTCCTTGCCTATTTCTTGGAATGTGTCCTCTCTGCTTCACCCTGGCTAATGTTTCTGTGTCTGTTAAACGTGTCCTCACCCTATTCCACCATCCCTATTCTCCCATCCCGAAGCTCTTATACTTATTATCAAGTTTTAACAAAGAAACTTTGGAAGGAGCACCATTGGTCAAATCCTGACAGTGGCTTTGTATGCACACACACATATTTATGTGCATATCATATTTTTATGGTATATAATTAATCTAGTTCCTGTGCTTTAAATGTAAGTTTTCTTTATATGGATGTATAGTCACTTAAATATTTATTAAGTTGCCACCATATTCTAGCTACTTCTCTAGGCATTAGTGAATAAAAATTTTTGACCTTTCTTAATGTATCCTGAAATGAGGAACAAAATGTAAACAAAGCAAAGACTAAGATATGTAATATGTCAGGTGAAAATCAATGATGTGAGGAGTAAGTAAAGCAGTGAAGTTGAGAGGTAGGTGGGTATTTTCTGAGAGAGAGTTTGGATCAGGGAATATTTCTTGGAAGAAGTGACACTGAATAAAGTCAGACTTAAACAGGGTGTGACAGTGAATGAAATAGAGTATCTGGACAAAGTAAGATTTGCGATATACTAACATGAGTTACCACAATAAATGAATTTTCTGAACATTTCTGGGTTGTTTAGATACATTATTATCATTAATTTTATTAGGCTTGGCATTTTGGTGTATTAGATATGTACTATCATAGAACATATGGATGGATTTTGTATGTACATTTTTTGGACTGGGAGGGGGATAGTAGCATGGAAACTCTGTTCTACTATATCTAAAACTTTCATTTTGTTTTCTCCAAATCATGTCCTTGATAAGGTTTTTTCACAATCAGCTGATAGCATCTAAATCAAATTTACAGAGATGAATTCTGACTGTGCCTTTTGCAGCTAATTTATTTTTTCATTCAGTCAACATTTACTGAGCGCATCTTACATGCCAGGCATTGGGGAATTGAGGCTAGGGCTGGAAGACAACACCTGTTCCCTGATAGAGCTCTGGGAGAGGAGGCAGTCAAGAAAATGGCAACATGGTGGGACAGATGCCGTTACAGATGCAAGCGCAAGATGTGGAGAGCCAGGAACTGGGAAGAGCAGGTGGCAGACAGTAGGGGAGGTCTCTAGAGTCCTCATTGCTTAAAGCAGACAGACATCAAGCATGTGCACCATAATAAAACCAGAAGTCCCCCTTTTTCTTGCGCATGATAATGCTTCTAATAATTTATCATCATCAAATATGCTAAGACAATTATGCTTCTGGCCATATATCCAAGCAATGGAGAGCAGAGACTCAGAACAGATATTCTCACACCTATATTCATAGCAGTACTATTCATAATAGTGAAAAGGTAGAAATATCACAAATATCTGTTAATGAATGAATGGAATAGTATACAGTCTAAAAAAGGAATGAAGTTCTAATACATGCTACAATGTGGATGAAAGTTGTGAGTATTAAGCTAAATGAAATAAAACCAGCTCCAAAAAGACAAATATGGGGTCTGGTATCATTGCATAGTAGGATAACTCTCCTGTGAGGTCAGCAACCCAAATGTTCACCAGTTTGAGTCCTGGCTGCCCCACTTATGATCCAGCTCTCTGTTAATGTGCTTAGTAGAGCAGTGGAGGATGGTCCACTGCTGTGGTACCCTGTGTCTATGTGTGAGACCCTGAAGAAACTCCTGGCTTCAGATCGGCTTAGTTCCGGCAAGTGAGGCTATTTGGGGAATGAACCATTGTTTGCAAGATCTCTCTGTCTCTCCTTCTCTTTGTAATTCATCCTTTAAATAAAAATAAAATTAGTCTTTTAAAAAGACAAATACTGTATGGTTCCACTCATAATTTATCTAGAAGACTCAAAGTTATAGAGACAGGAAATACACTAGTAGTTACCGAGAGTGCTTGTTTAATGGACATGTTGAAGGAGTTTTGGACATGGATGTTGATGAAGCCTATGACAATGTGACTGTTCTTTTATTCAAAAAATTGAGAGTCAGAGATACATAGAGACAGACAGAACTCTCATTTATTGGTTCTCTTTCCCCTGACCTGCAATTATTAGACTGGACCAGAGCCAGGAACCAGGAAAGTAATTCAGGACTCCCATGATGGCGGCAGGGACTCAGTTGCTTGAGTCATAACCTACTGCCACTTAGGATTTATACTAGTGAAAAGCTAGAGTCAGAAGCCAAACTCAAGATTCAACTCAGCCCCTCAGATGTGGGATAAGAATGTCTTAGCTGATAGCCAAATTCAGGCCCAAAGTGAATACTCCTAACTTCACTAAACTGTACACTTACAAGTGGGTGAAATGTCATAAATGGACCTTATATGGGTCCAGCGCAGAGCTTAGTGGCTAAATCCTCACCTTGCATGTGTTGGGATTCCATATGGACCCACGTTCATGTCCTGGCTGCTCCAAGTTTCATCTGACTCCTCCCTACTTTTGGCTTGGGAAGGTAGAAGAGGATGACCCAAAGCTTAAGGACCCAGCATCCATGTGAGAGACCCAGAAGCACCTGGCTCCTAGCTTCAGATCGGTTCAGCTCTGGGCATCACAGTCACTTGTGGAGTGAAATAGCAGATGGAAGATCTTTCTCTGTATCTCCTCTCTGTAAATCTGCCTTTCTGATAAAAACAAATAAATCTTTAAAAAAATGGTAAATATATGCAATATTTTGCCACAATTTTAAAAAAAGATAAACTGAGATGACTTTCTAACATAAAGACATGGAGATTTCTTAGATTTTTGAGCTATTCCTTATTCTAGCAGCTGGAAGTAGTTTCCCTGCATCTTTGTCTATGATGTTCTGTGTTTTTAATAAGTGTCACCAAATTGTCTTGTGACAAAGCTGTGTGATATTGTAGTTACTTCACATACTGTGGATGCATTCACCTCACTCTTCATACTCCAACCCATTTCTTTGACTAAAGGCGAAAAAAATAACTTCAATAATTTAGAATTTTAGTGAAGATGTAGGCATAGAGCAGAGGGCTCACATCTTGTGGTTAATAAGAATTGGTGCCACATTTGTAGTAAGGTTTAAAGTTTTCCCTAGATATGTTTTCTATTGTGTGGATTGTCCGGTTTCTTAGAGCATTTTCAAAATTCATTTCTCATTTTGTTTAATGCAGCTTAGCAAAATATATACACAGCCACAGATGTTTTTAAAGTGAAGAAAATGGAAGCAAAGGGAGAAAGCTGTTTGGAAAGTAAGATAGGAATAGAGTAAGTCTTTGCATGTGCACCTTGTTAAGAGGCATGTCTGAGAGGGAGGTGGTGTACTTGTCTGGATTTTCTGCAAGACACTGGAGAAGAGGGAGACAAGATTCACTGCTTCACCAGTAAAGGGAACATCTTCTATGTTGTTGCACCTGGATTTCTGGTGTGGAATTTGAGAAATAATTTTCCTGTGGAGTCATGGATTGCATCAAAAGTGACAGGAGCAATGTTTTTCCACTCCCTTGAGTTTCCAAGTTATTCTCACTGTCTTAGAAGAGATGGTGTCTGTTTTCCCCTTTCCTTGAACCCTGGCTGGCCTTATAACCCATGCCTTGATTAATTGTATGTGGCAGGAGCCAGATTGCATTTGTGACGTTAGGTCATAAAAGGTGACACAAACTTCCTCTGACTCTCTTCTCTGGGCCATATACCTAGAAGTCCTGAGCAAACATGCGAAAAGCTGACCACTTAGAAAACCCAGGCTGCGGAGATCATGTGTGGAGACAGAGAGAAGGACCCGCCATATGGAGCAATGAGGAGCCTACTTAAGGTCTTTGAGCACTGCTTAAATTACAGATTTAGAAGCTGAAAGGTTTGTTTTTGCTGTTGCCTTGTGTTAATATGTCTTCAGATGGGTTGTTAGGAGGCAGAAAAGTGACTGGAATAGTCAAGTTCAAGAAAACCTGAAGACTGCAACTAACATTTCTTTGCTGTATCTGTGTGGCCACACAAGGGGTTCGAAGACTGGTTCTTCAAGGGCCCTTGGTATAGGCAAAAACCAAAGCCACAGCCCCTGGCAGAGGGGCAGCCAGACAGGGCTATTAAGCAAAGTACTTTGAAAACCAGTGAGCATTTCTGGACATTTTCATGAATACACATATTATTAAGCAATCTTCTCACAGTATACTCAGCTCAGAAATGTTCTTAATGTGGACACACCTTTGGGGGTTCTTTGCAAGTTGTTTAATGTTTAGAGAGCTTTCTAAACCCGAGTTTCTGAGAAGAGGTATAGATTCATTTAATGGAAAACTTTAAAACAATCTTAGAATCTTTTTAAATCAAGAATTTCAGAGAAAGAAGAAGCCAGTTCAGGTTGTCTGCTAAGAATTCAGACTATATGTGCATAATGCAGATATACTGTTTGAGTACTTGGGAGGTTTGAGTCTTTCTCCTGCCTCTAATCAATGCCACTGTTAAGTTGCCAGAATTAGTAAGGAAAGGAAAGACAAGAAAGACAAGAAAATTTAGGCAGGAAAACTGATGGATGCTTTTCATGTGGCCCTTTGTATTCTTACTTATTGTCATCTCAGAATTTCCACTGGATGGGAAATGCCTGTACTATGTGAAATCAGGCCTTTCTGTGGCTGGGGAAGCTGGCCCAGAGCAGAAAGTTACAGATTACTGTCACAGTGAAGTGTACAAGCTCAGACTCTGGATCCAAGGAGCCTGATTCGAAACCTTGCCTGTGCCATTCGTGAGCTGGATGGCTTCCGGCCTTTCTGTGACTCAGTTTCCTCATGTACAAAGTAGGAAAAATAGGAGCAACTTCCTTGTAGCAGAACAGGGGTTGAATGATTTGTAAATCCCTAGAACATGTGTGACATAGTGTAAGTGCTGTGGAAGTACTAGCAGCTGCAGATATATATTATACACACACACACACACACACACACACACACATATATTGCTAATGGAAACCAAGTGAAGTTTGTTGAATGAATAAGTGAATGCCACTTTAATGTGTCCTAGAATTCCCCTTTTTAAGCAGGTTTCTGTGATTTTTCTTTCACTTCCAAGCTGCCTTTACCTTGGCTTTTGAAGACTCCATCCTCTCCAGGACTACTGGACTGTTTCACAGCATCAAGCTGAAGATTTCATCCATAGAAAGATTTCGTTAGCTCCCTGTTTGGCCTTCCAGAGCTCCAGGGCTTAGATCCTCTTGTCCCCTCTGACCTTGGTCCTTTAAATGAAACTAGTTCATCCACAATGAGAGTATGTTTAAGAGCACACAGAGCATACTTTCTTCTGTTGCTTGTTCAGACTCCCCTTGCTTACAGCTGTTCCTTGTTCTTATCCTTCCTGGACCCCAATTATCTGCCTCCATCAATGGGTTATTGAGACACATTTGCCCAGCTTACAGGGTTTGATCGGCTCTGTTCAACTTTCGACTTGCATCCTTTGGGTCTTTTATACACATCTTCATCTGCAGGATATGCATGCTGCAGCTCCCTGTCCCATCTGTGGTGACTGTGTCAGCCACTAGATTCTGACAAATTCTCTACAGAGTTCCTTTTTTTAAAAAAATGTATTTATCATGATACAGTTCCATAGGCTCAGGGATTTCCCCTCCCACTCTTCCCAATTCCCCCTTCACTGTTTTTCTTATATTATAACAGAATAGTCCTTCAGCAACAGTCATAAGCCCACCATTCATGGCATTATAGGAATAGACAATAGGAGAAAGTCTAGGATCCTATTATCAAGATATATTTAACAGCTGCATTTGAAGTTCTCCTTTTATTCGGGATAGAGATGCATTCTGCAATATATCGTCATTTCTTGGTATATTAGTGTCTTACAAAGTTCTCTAGATGAAAATATGTATATACGTGCTTACCTATATTCTTATTGATCTTATATTTTGCATGAAGGTTGCTTTGTATCAGAGAGAACAGATGATGTTTGTCCTTTTTGGTTTGGCTGATTTCACAGAGCATAATAGTCTCCAGTTGGGACCATTTTATTGTAAATGGTATAATTTCTTTCTTTTTATTGGCTGGGTAGTGTTCCATAGAATAGATGTATTATGGCTTCTTCGTCCACTTCCTTTTCGACGGACATCTGGGTTGTTTCCATGTGTTTGCTATAATAGATTGTGCTTCTGTAAATGTAGGATTATGGACCTGAAATTGAAAGTGACTCAAACTCAGGCATTCTGATGTGGGACACAGTTATCTTCAACGCTGCCACTTGCCCTGGGAGAGTATATATAAATTCTTTGAAGTTTAGAGATACACATTAGGAAATATACTTGCATTCCATTACTGTCATAGTGCCTATTAACATTTCATTATTTTTGTTTGGCTAAATATGTTTCACTTCTTGTGTAAAAAGCATCTGGGTGGAAGGAATGGTATGTTCGCATGTTGCTTGTGGTGACTGTGCTTCTTTGTCCCAGTTTATTATGCTAGATTTTAGCTATCTTTTTTGTGGCTACATGAGTTGTTGATGAAAATAGGAGGAGTATGAAGTCTACCTTCTGTGGCTGCGTCTTTCTCATTTCTTGCCCAGTTTTTATATCAGTTTGTTCCACATTAATATTAATTTGTTCCACGTTTGTTTGAGAGTTCTTTGCTCTTTAGGTTTCCATTCTGTACAAGATGCTACATTGTCTCAAGTGTCCCAATACCTTGGGAAATTTGTTTCAATTCTCTTTCAGTTTTTTTTTGAATTTGCAAGCATGGGTCAATAATGCAATTGGGGATTGTTTGAGAATTTAAGGTCATAATTCTGATTATGTTCACAGCTAGTCCATAAGAGGTACATATTAGAAAATGTGTCTCAATACTTAGGCAGACACAATCTTGGGAAAGGGATGCTTTTTTTGAGTGGAGTACACCTGGATTTCCCATTCATCTTCTCAGCTTTAGGATACCCTGACACAAACCATATAATAAATTACTACAAGAAAAGACTCCACCCCATTTAAAAATTTTATTTGAAAGACAAACATGCACACAAATTTGGGGGAGTGGTAGCAGGAGGGAGAGAGAATGAGAAAGACCTTATGCTTTGGTTTATTCCCCATATGACAGCAACAGCTGGGCTGGGTGAGGCTGAAACCAGGAGCCTGGGAAACCAGGAAGTCCAGGTGTCCTTGTGGAAGGCAGGAACTCAACCACTTGAGCACCACCTGCTGCCTCATAGAGTATTAGCTATAAGCTGGAATTTGGAGCAAAGCCAGAAACTGATCCTGGGGACTTTGATATGGGAGGTAGCACCTTAACCATTGTGAAAAATATTCATCCCCCCACGTTTTTGGTTATGTTAAAATACACATAAATATAACATTTAGTATCAATTATTTCAACTTTGACATTAAATACATACACAATGTTGGGCGATCATCCATAGCCATAATTCTTTCCAATAGTGAATGAAAATTCTAGCCATCAAATAATTCTCTTTGCCTCTTATACCAGCCCTTACCAACCAACCATCATGCTTCTGCCTGTCTGGAGACTCCATGATTTTTAATTCTTTTTTTAAAAAAAGATTTATTTTTTGTTTGAAAGGCAGAGTTATGCAGAGAATGTAAACCAGAGAGAGAGAGAGAGAGAGAGAGGTCTTCCATTTCTTGGTTCACTCTCCAAATGACTGCAGTGGCCGAAGCTGAACTGATCAGAAAGCAAGAGCCAAGAGCTAAGAGCTAGAAGCTGCTTCTGGGTTTCTTATGTGGGTGCAGGGGTTCACGGAGTTGAGCCATCTTCTGTTGTTTTCCTAGGTTATAAGCAGGGAACTGGGTTGGAAGTTGAGCAGCTTGGACTAGAACTGACACCTGCATGGGATGCATGCATCAAAGTGGAATATTAACGTATTATGCCATAATGCTGACCCCTTACTCCAGGGTTTTTAAAGCTTGGTTTGTAATGATGTTATCTCTCTATTAGGCACTGTTGTCAATAAAATATCTCTCTCTCTCCTCTCTCTCTCCCTTTCTCTCTGCATCTATTTTTCATCTTTACTCATTCAGTCATTTACATTAAATCCTAGTTACATTAAATCCTATTTTCATCATACTCTTTCTACCCAGGATTAGATGTAGCATTGGTGAGGTTACAGAATCCCCAGTTAATATTTGCAAAGTACTCTTCAATTGACATAAGTTACTTTATTAATCTGTTAATGGTCCTATGAGGTGACTATCCTATCTCTGATTTTCCAAGTGAACAGAGGATGGGAGATAGTGCCTCAGAGACATACCCCTAAGTGGTGAAACAAGGATGGAAAATACGTATTTTTTTAACTTAACCCCATTGATCTTTTACCAATTCTACGCCAGCTGTCATTAGGAGAAAACTTAAGTTTTTGGAAAGCAGAATTAAATGATGTTTACCTTGATCCCCCAAAACCGAAAAAAAAAAAAGCAAACAAACAAACCAAAAACCCACAAAAAACCTCCATGCAAATTTCTCATGTTTACTTTTCATGAAATGTTTAAGACTCCTGAAATGATTGAATATTATATGAGAGATATAAAACATTTTCCCTATTTTTTTTTTAAAGATTTTATTATTATTGGAAAGCCGGATATACAGAGAGGAGGAGAGACAGAGGGGAAGATCTTCCATCCGATGGTTCACTCCCCAAGTGAGCCGCAACGGGCCGGTGCTGCGCCGATCCTATGCCGGGAACCAGGAACCTCTTCCGGGTCTCCCACGCGGGTGCAGGGTCCCAATGCATTGGGCCGTCCTCAACTGCTTTCCCAGGCCACAAGCAGGGAGCTGGATGGGAAGTGGAGCTGCTGGGATTAGAACCGGCGCCCATATGGGATCCCGGGGCGTTCAAGGCGAGGACTTTAGCCGCTAGGCCACGCCGCCGGGCCCTCCCTATTATATTTTAAAAATTGAAATTGTTTTTGGGTAAGTGAATCTGAATAACATGTATTATTCTAAACATTGTGATGACACACAGAACTGCTTTTCTCTTGGCTGTTGTACTGATTTTAACTGTTAGAAAATTTAAATCATGTGTGAGAGAATCAGCATATTCAACCAAAGGAATGTGGATTTCATAGAAATGAGCTATATTCAAGAGGGATTCATATAGCCAGAGGAATGGGAGGAGAGGATATTAATACCTGCAGCTTAAATAATCACTCATGATTATTTGTTGTGGCTACCATGTAAATATATCACGTATGACCTTATACAATGGGATTTCCGTAAGCAGTATTACTGCTAAATACAATTGGATTTTAGATAAATCTCATACATCTGTTTCATATCACCCTTTGTTATAGGATTTCAGAAGACTTGTGAGACACAAAGGAAATGAAATGATGTCTAGCTGTTATTAGAAGAGCAAGAATTTTGCATTTATGGTTACAGAAATCATTAGTGAAGAGGCGTTTTGGAATTGTGTGTATGCCATTCAGAATCACAACCCCAAGCTTCAGAAATCACCCACTGTGAGACGCTTCCCTTGGAAAGATACATTTCCATGATTCCTTTTCACTGCAATTACTCATGCAGTTCCAATAACTTTTTATTATTTAGAGTAAGCATTGAATTTTAAAAGTATCAGTGGTACCAGGCTTTTGAAATCTTCACGAAATAGACTGGACGCATTACCATAATTATAATCCTTGTGGTAAATCTCCAGAGGTTATAAAGTCAAAGATGCTGCTTCTTCCATGAAAAAGTGTCAAGGTCACAGCCTGAGACTGTTGTGATTTCTGTGTTAACAACAACACAAAAAGGAATTGACCTCTGGTTGCAGTTCTTGTAAGGGACAGGACAAACATCCACACTTGATCCTAAACTTGTCAGCTGTGTCTTAAGAGACAAGCTTTGATTTATGACATGATTCCAGATTATGGAGAACAAGAGGACACATATGGTGCATGGCATTTTGGCCAGAAGTGTGATTTACATATTGGTTTTAAACTCAGAAGCATGCGGTTACTTTAAGACTGCATGAGAATTTCAGCTGAAGTTCAACATACTTTAGTCTGTCTTTTTATTAAGAACTTGTCTTAATGGTAAGATGGGATGGTGGTGAGTGCTAAACCCCAACTCAGGTCTTTTGGTTGCTGTGGCCTTCCCCCACCACATCATCCTATCACTTCCTTTATTCTTCAATAAAAGGATAAAAGTTACTAAAAAGTGATAGTAACATTTGGCCTAAGGGTTAAGATGTTTGCCTTCCACATTACACTGGTTTCAAGTCCTGGCTGAGACCCCATATAGCAGGTTTCTCCTACTGCAGGACCTGGAGGCAGCAATGATATTGCCATTGTTGATTCCCTGCCACTCATGTGGGAGATCTGGATTGTGGCATCCTGGAGCCAGCTTTGGCTCTTAGTCCCAGCTAACCTGCTGCTGTAGTTATATGGCGTGTCAACCATGGGACAGTAGTGCTTCTCCAACCTCTCTGTCTTCCTGCCTCCCAAGCAAATCGAAAATTAAAAATAGTAGATACATTTTATTTCAAAATTTTACATGTAAGGCTCTATAGTGTCCTCATTAATTCATTTAATCTCCCTGAAACACAATGGATCTACGTACTATGTTATTGTTACCCCATTTTATAGTTGAGACAATGGGTTTACCAAAGTGATTAAGGACCTTGAGTCATACCACTCACCCCATGAGAGGAGAGTCTAACGCAGTCCTGTCTCAGAGACTTGATTCAGTCACAGTGGAACCAATCCCTCCTGCTGCTGTTTGTTTGCTGTGGGCACTGAGTGAAGAGTTTCTCTTGAACATCAGCCTAAATGATGGAGGAGAAGTACCACTTGACTCTCCCTGGTTTTTAATTTTTTGTTTCTTGCACTGCTTCCCCAAAAAGCCTTTTCTTTGACATCTGTGAAACCTGTAGCAGCCACATACATACTGACTGAAGCATTCCAGCTCAATTCCCATGTGGCTTTACTTTCCCTTCTTGTTAAGGCACTGCTTGAAATGCCCTAGTTCTGCTTCCAACACAGCTTCCTGTTATTGCACATTGTGGAAGCAGGAGATAATGACCCAAATACTTAGGCCTCTGCTACTCACTGGATCTCACTTGGGAGATCCATGCTAAGTACCTCATCACTGATTTTATTCTGGGTTAGTTCTAATTGTTTGGGGAGCATTTGGAGAGTGAGCCAGAAACTAGGAGACCAATCTCTTTTTTCTGGCTCTCTGTCTCTCTTTCAAATAAAATGAAAGAAAATCTATTGTTTGATTCAGTCTTATTTATGATATAAAGCTGTGTGTACTTTTGACACACACATCATATTAACATAAAATGTGTCTTAATGTGTTTGAAGAAGATTTATTTGTAGTTATTCTTCCAAAGAGAAGGTAGTGTGTTAGATTGTCATTGTGAGTGAGATGACCGGTCTGTCCTTCAGATTTCCCCAAACTAATGCACTTTCTTTTTTGAGGGTAGAAGAAGTATATCTTCCTTTTGATTTTACTGGAGTTTGGCAGCATGGAGAACACTTGTTCCATTAAGTGCATTTCCCTACTTAGCTGAATGCTTTGCTGCCTTTAGCTCCATATTTATGAAAATACAATGTTTTGGAGGAGAATATAACAACGAGGTACTTTGTGCCTGAAAGCATTTATGCATAAGTGCTAAGACTTGATTTATGGTGTGATATTGGTTGGGGGGGGGGTGATAAATATACAATGTAGGTTTAATTTGGAGCCTAGCAATCCAAACCCCTTAGAACCTTTGCACCAAGGTCAGTAGGTGGCATCTGTACTTGCCCATGGCTAGGATACAGGTTTGCTACTAGGTGCAGTTCAGACATATCCAGCATAGTTGATGAGCCAGAGGCTGGGTGAGTTAAATGCATTCTCTTAGGGCTGTGTGGCTTCCCCAGGGAAGAGCACAAGAAATGTCCCCTGCTGTGTGGTTACACGCCTATGCATCTCTGCTGACCTGGTGGTGGTGATCCCTGAAGCTCACTGCAGGAGTATGGGGGGGATCTCTCATCTAAAGTGAAGGGAGAACCAGGCATGAAACTCAGGAACAGTGGAGGATTCTCCAAGCACCCCAGGCTGATCATGATTTGAATTTATCCCCTTAGTTTGGCCTCCCTGGATTCATGGCTCAGAGTGAGAGGCAATTTTTTTTTTAAGATTTAAAAAAATATTCAAAAAGCAGAATTAAAGGAGAGACAGAGAGAGTGAGAAAGAGATTTTCCACATGCTGGTTCATTCCCATTGTGGCTTCCATAGCCAGGTCTGGGCCAGACTGAAGCCAGGAGCTTCTTCTGGGTCTCTCATGTAGGTGCAGGGACCCAAGGCATTGAATCATCCTTTGGTGCTTTTCTAGGGCATAGGCAGGGAGCAAGATTGGAAGTGGAGCATCCGGGATATGAACTTTTGTCCATATGGGATGCTGAAATTGCAGGTGATGGCTTAGCAGCAGCAGACTGGAAGCAGAGTGGTTTAATCAACACTTCCAAAATCCGGGACACGGATCATGTTGCTTAGGAATCTCTGTTAAGGGACTTTCTGCAGATACAAGCTCTCTATTCTTTCTTCTTCACTGTAGATTTCTGTCCAGTTTGGCTCTGTGGGGCCATTCAGTCATGTTGTTCCAGACGATTCAATTCATTGACCTGCAGGGAACACACATGATTTCTGTGTCATTCTCTATAGTATCATTGGGACTCAGAGCTGCCTCATGGGGGAGCTCAGTCATTGATTTGCCAGAAAAAAGATGGAGGCCAGAGGAATGAAGTAACTCTGAAAGCCACAACGAGTGTGCCTGATCTATTTGGGGAGAGCTACTGTGTCTTGTGTGAAAGTAGAAGGAGGGAACTGTGCTGGGGATCCCCCAGCACTCCCAAGCCAGAGAGGAAAAGGTAATCCAATTTGTGAGTGTGTGTGTGTACACAGGTGCATAGATTTCGTGTTTTGATACAGTGCAAGCCTATGACAACCTCTGACAGTATAAGATTATGAAATGGAACCAGGACCATGTCATAGGCCTCTACAAGTGAAGTCACTTACACGTTTGTCACTTGCCTGTTCTCTATATCCTGTCTCAGATGTGTCTCCAATTGCCAGTGCCGCTCATCTTCCAGCCGAGAGATCAGAAGACTTGAATAGCCTTTTGCCAGTTCTTCCCTGTTACCAGCTATCAGTTTGTTGTCAGCCACTAAATCCATCTCTCATTTTGTTCTTTTTTCTCCACTCCTTTTTATCCACAGAACACATGTCTGAGTGCTCTTTCAAGCTCTGTGGCTGAGTGTGGTTTTAACACCTACAATAAGAGCTGGTCCTACTTATAGATTAATCCTGTGACACATGCTAATGAGGCTGGATATGGACACACTCATAATGAGGGCATCAAATTCCATTTCCATCAGAATCTTGAAAACCCGGAAGGGCTCAAAAACTTCATGTGATTTTTCTCAGTGATGATAACTGTTCTGGCATTAAGGACAGGCTTTGGAGGTTGGTAGGCAGTTCAAAATCTCATGTGTTCCTGCATGCAAAGCACATGGTGGCAAGTGCCGTGTTGCTGGGATGGTGAGGTCTGGCTTTACTTGAAGAAGGGTTCAGTGTGTTGGTTTCCCCAGACCCTGCGTTGCTCTGCTGTGATTTTGGGTCTTTATGCAGCACTTTACCATCTGTGTCTGACAAACTCCCACATATCCTTTTTAACTTCTGAGTGCAGTGTCCATAAATTCCCAGGCAGGATTTGTGCCCCTACACTGTATTTCATGCTTCCAAAGCAGTGTGCAGTGTACATCTATATTGTAAGACTTACCAAGCTATAGGACAGGGGTTGACAAATGACTGTAAAGGGCCAAGAGGTTTATCTGGCCATATGGTCTCTCTTGCAACTATTCAGCTTGGCTGTTGTAGGGTGTATGCAGTCATAGACAATATGTAAATGAATGAGCGTGGCTGTGCTCCAGCAAAATTTAATTACAGACAGTGAAATTTGTATTTTAGGTACTTTTCATGTGCCCTGAAATATTCGTCTTCATTTTATTTTTTTTCTTCCAAACCTTAAAAGAAATAAAACCCATTCTTAGCTCATGAACCATTCAAAAAGAAGTAGAGATTTGGCCCTTGGGGCTGGTTTACATACCCCAATATAGTGCATTTTTTTGGACAATATGTCTGTCTCTTCTATTTGAGCATAGGGGTGGGGACCTTCCATCCTGGGTGTTTTCCTGCCAGCAGGATCTGAGGCCACTGAGCGGGTGAGGCGTTGGTGTCCTTCTGCTGCAAGAACTACCAGAGACAATCTGATTGAGCATGTCCATTTATTGTAAGGTGAGCACAACTTATACAGACTAGGTACGGGGAAGGCAGAGGGTTGTCCACAGCAGTCCTCCCATCCAACAATGACATTGTAACTGGCTGGAAGGTATGTCTATCTGTCTGGACCCTCCAACCAAGTCACGGGTCACGTTCTGCATGCAGGCTGGAAGCTGTGCCTCAGGTCACATTCACCACGGGTCACATTCACCTGTGGGTCTCATTTGACTTCTTAGAGTTGCTTATCAAAGAAGTTCCAGCATAGCTTGTGCAAGAACAGGGAAGAGAGACTAGGGTGCAGTCCACTGCTCTCACTTGCATAAACAGTGATCAGGTCAGGTTAAGGTCTGGGGTTTCCTTCAGGGACATGGTGTGCCTTGTGCCTATGGCCTCCCACATAGGCTAAGCAGGCAGAGATCTAGGGACGATTTCCCACACTTCAGGGCAAAGTACAGCTCCTAGCACCTAGTGAGAACTCAGGAAGGGCTTGCTAAGTGATTGCTTATGCAGGTCCATGAGGTAATAGTACATCTAAATAGTTGTAGAGCACTTATATCATGATGACAGGCTTGTGATGAGCATTTTATATGCATTTCTCCCATTTAGTTTTCATGAGATATTGTTATCTAGGGACATTAACAGCAAGAATTATCATTAGACACTGTTCTAAACACTATATATGAAGTCTCATTTAATCCTCTCAACAACTCTATGGTGAATAGGTACTACTGATGGCCACTTTTACAGCTCAAAAAAATTATGCTTGAAAAGATGATCTGGCTGAGGTTGTCTGTCTAGGGGCTGAGGCAGGGTCAGGACAGAGCCCAGGTCCCTAGACTTGAGGACCATAAATATTACCTCCCATACTGGAGTCTCAGAGCCTGGATGCCCTCCTGACAAAGGTGAGTATGAGATAAAATCTAGGCCTGTAATGATCTGAAACAGGCAATGGGGAATTTTCTTTTCCTTTTGAATATCTCTGGTCACACAAGTAGGAAGGAGGGTAGGGTGGGAAGTATCATTAAGCTCCTAAATCTGTATTATGATGTATGTGAAATTTGTTCACTTTATATATAAAATAGTAAAAAACAAAACAAAAACAAAACCAGAAAAAAAAGAATTTCCTCTTTCACATATGAAAAAAGAATTTCCTCTTTCAACCAAATTGCCATATTTACTTTAAATATCATTTAATCAAAGCAAGTTTCATTCAGTAAAAATGAATGAACAAATAAATAAAACATTGCTGGGCCACCAGTGTTGTGTAGTAGGGTTAAAGCATTGCCTGAGATGCCAACATCCCTATATAGGCTCTGGTTCCTGTCCCAACTGCTCCACTTCCAATCCACCTCCCTGATAATGCACCTGAAAAAGCAGCAGATGATAGCCCAAGTACTCGGGCCTCTGCACCTGTGTGAGAGACCAGGATGGAATTCCTGGCTCCTGGCTCCTGGCTTCAGTCTGGCTTAGTCCTCGTTGTTGCAGCCCTTTGGGGAACGAGGCAGTGAATGGAAGATCTCTCTGTCTGTAACTCAACTTCTAAAATGAATTTTAAAATTCCTTTTTTTTTTTTGTTAAGGAATTGCCATGGAGTGGACCTTTAGCTTAGCAGTTGAGGCATCCATTGTCTCAGGATTGTGCATGGGTTTGATAGTTAGCTTTGGCTCTGTGATTCCAGCTTCCTGACCATGTGGACTCTGTGATGTAGAGGTGAGGGCTCAAGTGGGAGCTCCAGTTTGAATTCCACGATCCTTGTTTCAGTCTGGCTTGGCCGCAGCTGCCGCAGGCTTGCTGGAGAGTAAACCAGTGCAGCAGAGTTCTAGCTTTCTGCCTTTCAAGCACACATAAATATTTAAAAAAGAAAAAACTACCATGACCATTTCCTAACTATGTTGTTTGGAATGTTACTTAAAACTTTTTTAGTCTAAGTTTTCCACTGGTATAGCAGAGTTTGAATTACATGCTGTCAAAAGTCTCCTCTTGTGATAAGTTTCTGTAATTTTGCTCTCTGCTGTTTTCTGCTTAGATACTTCTATTACCTATTTCTATTCTTCTCCCAACCCCTGGCTACAGAAACTTCAGATCTCACAGTGTTTCTTGAACTTGGAGGGGAGGGAAGGAGACGAGAACCATAGGAAGGAAATGTCCATCTAGGTGCAAATGCATTTTTAACTCCAACAAAATGACTACATTAAGTATGCTTGCTCTTTTTTTTTTTTTTTTGGCAACACTACCTTTTGCAAGAGAAACAAGCAACAGTATTGTCTCAAAAATGACAATAGCAATGACATCTTTCATTTTCTTAGCATCATTTAAAAGTGTCTTTTGAAGACATTATCTAATTCATCCTTCCAATATTCCTTTGAGACAGGTAAGAAGCTTTTTTTATTAGAAGATCCTTTTATATAGCTACAGAATGAGACTCTTTGTTGTAAACCAAAGGCACCAAGTAGTCCAGAGAGATTTCAACAGTAGGCCACCGGGTGAGCAGTCACTTCTCTGACTGATGGTCACAGTTCTTTTAAAAAAAAAAAAGGCTGTACTAGGGCTTTCAAAAATTTAAAGACATATTTTCTGCTGAATATAAATGTGGCCTTTGATATTTACAGATCCAATATTCTTGTTTGGCTGAAGCACACTGAATTGGGTAAGGTGGAAGTATGCCATTCATTCAGAATAAATATTTGTCTATGGAGTGAAGGGATGCTTGAGACTATCTTCAGAGTAGCAGGAATGGACTATGTGGGAAATGTTCCTGCTGTGTGGCCACAGAATCAGGTCCAAGCGGGTTCATAGAGGCAGGATCTTTAGTTTTTATGAGGCTCTTTACAAAAGATTAATGGAAAAAGAATCTAATGAAAATTAGACTAGGGACTGGTATTTAGTATTGTGGTTTATCTGCTGCTTGGCACATCAGTACCAATACGGGAATCCCTGGATTGAATTCTGGTCCATCACCCGATTCCTGCTTTTTGCTTCCTTCATGTGCCTCCTTGGAGGCAGCAGACAATGCCTAATGTGCTTGGGTTCCTGCTACCCCTGAGAGACGTCCAGATTGAGTTCCGGGCTCCTGACTCTGTCTTGATTCAACCTTGGTTATTGCAGGCATTTGGAGGTAAACAATCAGCCAGGACCGCTCCGTCTTTCTGTTGTTCCACCATCAAACTAAATAAAAAACCTAGAAAAAAGAGAGGTTTATTTTGATATATTATTTTTGAAATTCACGTATATTTCTTTATAACATGAATTTTCTGTAAAATTTTTGGTCATACCATTGGATGCATAGATTTCAAATTTCTTTGCACCAAAACAAACCTACCTTTTGGAACAAAATGAACCTACCTTTAAATTCCATTTCCATGAAGCTTTTAAGTGCTCTTCAATTAGACTTGTTTATGCTTAAGGTGTTTCCCTGTGTCTCTGTAGATAATAAAATACCTCCAATAAAACTTGGTGCTGCGTGGTAGCCTAACGGCCAAATTCCTTGCCTTGCATGCACTGGGATCCCATATAGGCACCAGTTCTAATCCCGGTGGCCCTGCTTCCCATCCAGCTCCCTGCCTGTGGTGTGGGAAAGCAGCTCAAGGATGGCTCAAAGTCTTGGTTTCCTGCATCCATGTGGGAGACCTGAAGAGACTCCTGGCTCCTGGCTTTGGATCAGCTCACCTCTGGCCATTGTAGCCACTTGGGGAGTGAATCAGTGGACAGAAGATCTTTCTTCCTTTCTGTCTCTGCTCCCGTCTGTATATCTGATTTTCCAATAAAAAATAAACAATTCTTTTAAAAACATATCTCCAGGAGGATAGACCCATGAATGTAAAATAGAACAAAAATCTTCAGAATTTTCTGTAGTAACAGTCAAATGATCTCTTTTTGAATATATTATTTAGTTTTAATGTAAAATACAGTACCTCAATGATGCCTTTGCAGTGAAAGCACTGGCTTCTGGCTGTGTTATGTGGTTGGTATCACAGACATGCTGGGGCAATGAGGGAAGGCTATTGGTAATACGATATGAGAAACAGAATTTGGCAGGAGGTCTCTCCCAGTTCCTTTTTGGCATCCAGGTCCTCAGATCCCTGATTTTGCCCTTGGCGTCTCTAAACTCCTGCCATCTCTGTCAGATCTATGTTACTGGGCTCCTCTAGGTCCATGTGTTGGAAACTTACTACCTCTTTTGACAGTGTTGGAGTGTGCCTCCCTAATAGGGGATGTTTAGGTCAGTCGATTTATGCTGTTGGAAAACATGGATTTGCTTTCTCTTGCTCTTCCACCTTCTGACATGTGAAGATGTAGCAGGTAGGTCCATAGCAGGTGCCAAAGGGACCCCAGCCTCCAGAAACTGCAGGAAATAGCATTTTTCCTTACAAATGACCCTGTAACAGACATTTTCATCATCAGCAGAGAACAGACCTACATGCCAACCTCCTCTTGGGATCTCAGATTTTACAGCCTCTTGACTTGTCTCTATTCTTTCTGTCATTGCCTTTATGCTTTTGTCATTGGAGCATAAAGACTTCTCTACATTGGGAAGTAAGCTGATTAACCAATTTGTATTACGGCATTAATGAGTCATAGACTTTTGAATTTCATAAATAAGGGAAAAACTGAAATTCTGAATTGCCATCTTTTTTTAAGATTGATTTATTTTTATTAGAAATATAGAGTTACAGAAAGGATCTATATCTATATCTATATATCTATATCTATATCTATATCTATATCTATATCTATATCTATATCTATATCTATATCTATATCTATATCTATCTTGCATCTGCTGGTTTTCTCCTCAAATGGCTACAATAGCTAGAGCTGGGCTGGTCTGAAACTGGGGGTCAGGAGCTTTTTCTGGGTCTCCCACATGGGCACAGGGACCCAAAGGACCGGGAATTTCTACTGCTTTCTCAGGCTATAAGCAGGGAGGTGAATTGGGAGTGGAGTAGCCAGGGCTCAGACCAGTGCCCATTTGGGCTGCCATCACTTGCAGGTGCAGGTCTGATCTGCTATGTCACTATATCAGCCTCATTGCCATATTGTCTTCTTTTGTATTTTATTGTTATTATTATTTTCTATGAAATGGTTTTGTAGCTATAGGGATTCACCCCTCCACCTTCCATTCCTCCTTTCCTATCTTTCCCTCACACCATTTTCTTCAATTTCATTATAATAGTGTAGTCCTTCAATAACAATCACAAGTCCAGCATTTTGCTGTTTAAGTGAGTCATGGCACTGCATGTTTGGCAATTGTGGGAAATCCAGTATCATATTGTCAGGGTGTATTTTGTAGTTGCACTGGGAGTCCTCCTTTTATTTGGGAGTAGGCATGCATACTGCAACATATCTTCATTTTTCATGGAATTCATTATATAGTATGCTGGAATTCATTAGATAGTTCATCTGTGCAAGTATATGTATATACATGTTTACCTATGTATCTATTGATCTTGTATTTTGCATGAAGGTTGCGTTATATCAGAGAGAACATATTGTATTTATCCATTGGGGATGGGTTTATTTCACTGACAATAACGATCTCTAGTTGGGTCTAAGTTGTCTCTATCATTTTATGGCAAATTGCGTAATTTCTTTTTCTGAAAATGTTTATTTTTATTGGGAAGGCAGATTTACAGAGAGAAGGGGAGACGGAGAGGAAGATTTTCTATCTACTGGTTCACTCCCCAAGTGGCCACAATGGCCAGAACTGAGCTGATCTGAAGCTAGGAGCCAGGAGCTTCTTCAGGATCTTCTACATGTATGTAGAGTCCAAGGCCTTGTGCAGTCTCCTCTGCTTTCCCAGGCCACAAGCAGGGAGTTGGAAGGTAAGTGGAGCACCTGGGACATGAACTAGCACCCATATTAGATCCTAGCACATGCAAGGGGAGGATCTTTTTTTTTTTTTTACAAAGATTTATTTATTTTTATTGGAAAGTCAGATATACAGAGAAGAGGAGAGACAGAGGAAGTTTATCTGATGGTTCACTCCCTAAGTGGCTGCAACAGCTGGAGCTGAGCTGATCCAAAGCCAAGAGCGAGGAGCTTCCTTGAGGTCTCCCCTATGGGTGCAGGGTCCCAAGACTTTGAGCTGTCCTCAATTGCTTTCCCAGGTCACAAGCATGGAGCTGGATGGGAAGCAGGGCTTCCAGGACACGAACTGGCACCAATATGGGATCCCAACAGAAGATGAGGACATTAGCCACTAGGCTACCACACTTGGCCCCAGGTGGAGGATTTAGCCATTGACACATCATGTTGGACCCACAAATGGTAAAATTTTATTTTTTTAATGGCTAAGTAGTATTCCATAGAGTGGATTTACTGCTGTTTCTTTATCCATTCTTCCTTTGATGGGCAGCTGGATTGTTTTCATGATTTCACTATTGTGAATTATGTTGGTATAAATTTAGGGTTGCAGGTTATTTTCTTAATGTAGACTCTATTTCCTTTTGATATAATTCCAGAAGTGGGATAGCTGGATCATATGGTAGATCAGTTTTTAGTTGTTCTAGCTCTCTCCATAATGACTTTCACGGTTGTTGCATTAGCCTACACTCTCATCAACAGTGAAGTAGGTTACTTTTCTCCTCACATCCCCACCAGCAGATGTTATTAGTAGGTTTCCTAGTGTAGGCCAATGTTACTGATATTAGGTGGAACTTCAATGTGGTTTTTATTTGAGTTTCCCCAAGAGCTAGTGAGCCTGAGTGTTTTTTCTTGTCTATTAGTCATTTGAATTTGTTCTTTTGAAAAATGCCTGCTCATTTCCTTTACCCATTTCTTAATAGTGTTGTTTGTCTCACTGTTAAGTTTCTAAAATTTTTCTAAATCCTGTATATTAGTCCCTTATCTGTTGTGTAATGTGCAAGGATTTTTCTCCCAATTTTTTGGTTGCTTCTTCACTTTGATGATTGTTTCCTTTATGGCATAGAAGAAGCTTTTTAGTTGATGTAGTCCCATTTATTTATTTTGGTTTTGATTGCCTGTGCTTTCGGTGACTTTTCTAAGATGTCTTTACCAATGCCTTTATTTTACAGAATATTTCCTATATATATTTTTTTCTGATAGCTAATAGTTTGATGGTTTTTGGGTGCATATTTAGGTCCTTGATCCATTTAGAGTTGGTTTTTATATAAGGTGAAAGGTAGGGTCATGTTTCTTACATATGCAGGCTGCTATTCAATTGTCCCAACAGCATTTGCTAAGGAGACAGACTTCTCCCTGGTTTATTTTCCATTTTTTTTTGCATAAGATTAGTTGGCTGTACATGTGAGGGCTCACTTCTGGAGTTTCTATTCTGTTTCATTGATATTCAACTGTTTCTGTACCAGACTGTTTTGATGACCATTGCCCTGTAGTATGTTTTGAAATCTGGAATTGTGATTCCTCCAGCTTTGTTTTTATTCTTCGGTATAGTTTGGCTATTCATGGTCTATTGTGCTTTCAGTTGAATTTTTGTGTCATCTGAGAAGAAAGTTGTTGGGGTTTTGATTGGGATCGCATTGAATTTGTATATGACTTTTGACAAAATGGACATTTTGATGATGCTGATTTTACCAGTCCAGGAACGTGGTAAATTTCTTCATCTTTTATTGTTTTCTTCTATTTCTTTTTTTAAATGTGCTATAATTTTCATCATAGAGGTTGTCCAATTTATTCCAAGGTATTTAAAATTCTTCTCTGTTATTTTAAAAGAAACCATTCCTAAAAGTTCTCTTTCAGCCATGGATTTGTTTCTGCATCCTAGGACCATCGATTTATGTTCATTGATTTTGCATCCTGCTACCCTGCCAAACTCACTTAGGAGTTCCAATAGTCTGTTGATTGACTCTTTCAGTTCTCCCATGTATAGAGTCATGTCACCTGTGACCAGGAATAATTTTATTTCCTTGTTTCCAATTTGAATTCTTCTAATTTCATTTTCTTGCTTAAAGCTCTCGTGAGAGCTTTCAATACTTTGCTGAATAGCAGATCTTACTGGAAAATCTTCCAGCCTTTCCCTAGTCAGTATGATGCTAGTGTTGAGTTTTTCGCATATTGCCTTGATTGTGTTGTAGAATGTTCCTTTCATGACTATTTTCCTTAGGGTTTTAGCATAAAGTGGTATTGGATTCTATCAAATATCTGCAAATCTATGGTTTGACTCACCTCCTGTGTTCCAGGTGATCTTGTCTTCCCACCTGACTACCAGTGGAGTCTGATTTCTGCTGGGATAGCATTCAAACACTTTAGAGTCTTTAAGTATCCCTCAGCCATTGGGCTGCCAAATCCCGTTCCCTGAGATTGTGCCCTCTCTGCTTCCCTGTTAATCCTTCTCCATCTGTTTTATTGTGTCCTCACCCTATTCTGTCATCTTGCGACATTCTGTATTCAACTTCAATCCCCATGAGTTTATAAAATAAGAAGTAGCTGAAATGCAAATTAGGATACATATAACCTTACAATGAAATTAGTTAAATCCAATGCAGTGCAGTTGGCAAATCTAAACTGCTGTTGTTAATAGAATATATTTTTAACAGATTTAATTTAATAGATAATAGCATTCATCTTTATTTTATAATTTTACAGGTAAAATTGTTAATTGATTGGACTATACAAAAAATCAAGATCTGAAATGGTTTTTGTTGTATTTGTTTTATTTTAAATAGCCACTGTGAAATAGCAAAACCTAAACCTGGAGACTTGACATAAAACATATGTTGAGTGAACTGAAAGCTTTGGGAGCTAGAGCTCTTGAATTGTGCACTGCAGATGAGAAAGTGAAGCTGTGAGCAGGGTGTCTGGTTGGTAAGTCCCTCGAAGAGAGGCCGGAGAGCAGCCTCTTGCAGCATCTGCTGATACACAGGCCTCTGTAATCTGAGTGACCACGCACCCAAGCTAGACTCAACAGAATTGTACTTTGGATGGAGGCTTCAGGTTGGTAAAACTTTCTGCATGCATGGTCACAGGTAGAGCAGCCTCTAAGACCTGTTTGTGTCACAGTCAGCTATAACTCTTCAATGGGAATTTGTATTATGCTTGAGTTGAAGGTAATGTATTGGCAATCTTATGATTCCGGTAAGTGTCCATTGCTTTCATTTTGGTGTGCTCCTGGGGCTTTGGGGAAAATGTGAGTGAGAACCCTGGATGCTCTATTCATAATAATGTCACAAACCTTCTCAACAGTGGCACTTGTTTTCCCCCTACAGTTTCAAGTGACTTACAGGTTTACAAAACTTTCAGAATTATGGAAGAACTGCTATGGATATGGAGTCTTCTCTAGTTTTAAATCACATCCACAGTGTGTACATGTATCTCCATTTCCTATGACTCAGGATCTTATGTTTTTTAGTTTGTATGCCTTCCTTCCTGTGCAACTAGACACACATAGGATAATCATGCTTATACTCAGATCAAAAGCATAAAGATAGCCTTTTGCTTTTCTAGCAAATCAGTAATTGCTAAACTACAGCAAAATAGTCTTGGATTTTGCTTCTCACAGAACAACACAGAAGAATTGATTGCTTTAAAATGTATTTAATTGAGAGAGAGAGAGACAGAGAGAGAGACTTTCTAAATTCCTCACTTGCTCCTTGTCTGTGGCAAAGTCAAGCCAGAAATTCAATGGCAGGAACCCAAACACTTGAGCTATCACTCCTATGATTGCCTTTTGATCTTCAAAACACTCTTGGAGTTCAGCCCCTTAAACCAAAGCATAGTACCTGATGATCATGAAGAAGTCATTCTCCAGAATAATGCAACAATACCACTGATAAAATAGAAGTCCTATTGCAAAAAGTTTTCTGTCTTGTAAGTATGGTATTTAAAAAGTACATTGAAAAATGTATAAATAAAAATTGAACTAATCAATAAATTCATATATTCTCATCTTAAATTTTTCCATATGTAACAGAAGTACTTATTTTATCTTTGATATTCTATTGGTGTAAGAGAGTAACAGAAATTAAGGAAAGACTACATTGCTCAATATGCTGTGTTCTCTGTTCATGATGCAAAACTGTGGTTTCCTTTCTCTTGCTGTGGTAATGCAGACCATTTATAAAGTCTTCTTATTTTTTAAAATACCAAACTGTTCAATATTATTAGACAGAATGTCTATGGGATACACACACATATGCAAACACTATAGACCTGTATATTTGTGTGTATACATTTATATGCATATCCATAAATACATATATGTGTATGTAGATATAGTTTAAATATTTCTATTGCTTGAAACTTCCCAAACTGTTTCCCTGTTCATTTACATGAGAATTTGGAATTTAAACTGGTGGAGCTGGCACTGTGGTTCAGTGGGTTAAGGTGCCACCTACAATGCTGCCATCTCATACAGGGGTACTGGTTCATTCTGAGTCTGGCTGCTCTGCTTCCAATTTGCTCCTTGTTGATGTGCCTGGGAAAGCAGCCAGCACAAGGTGGCACAGGGCTTCATTCTCTGCCACCAGTAGGGAAGACAGCAGATGAAGTTCCTGACTGACTCCTGTCCTGGCTTGGCCTGACCCTGGCCATTGTGGCCATTTGGGATGTGAACCAGTTGATGGAAAATTTCTTTCTTCCTCTGTCATTTTATTTCTTTCACTTTACCTATAAATAAATAAAGTAAATCTTTAAAAAATCAGTTAATTAACCAGTATAAATTTGGATTGATTTTTCTAATTGGGCATCTTCTTACATGCCCCGGCCTATTTTCTTCATTCTTTACCCTGTTTTTGGTCTGTAAAAGTCTCTGGTACAAACAAAATAAAATTTGGATTCAGATTACAGAAAGTACTTACCGTTCTCATAAATAGTCATTGGATTTTATTTTGGATTTGTTAAGGATTTTTACACAATATAAGCAAAGATGATTTGCTCCAGGGTAAGGTTCTAATAGAAGACCATTTCATCATGTCTAAATGAAGACAGGCATTTCAGATACTTATCTCAACACACCTGTCTTTTAGGACTGTGATGCTATGCAGGCCTAATCATAATGGATTGAAAGTAGTGCCTTGAGACCTTGATACAACTTAATTCAAGCTACTAGCTTGATTCTTAAGAACACTACTAGGACTTGGAAATAATTTTCAAACTACTCACTTGAGAGCCCATGTGTCTGTATTTTAGTTACTGTTAAGAACTTGTTGGTTGTATAATCTGTATTTAAGGAAGGTTTAATTCTTCATGTGCAAGGCAGGCAACTGGAGTGACAGAATTTCTCAGTCAGAGACTGGTGCGATATGCTTCAGTTCCACTTTTCCCATCTGTACATTGAAAGGCCATAATTCTTAGCTTTGGGTTGGTCTTGTTTGGATGAAACCTGAGTAATGAGAAACTATGGGAAGTGATTAATACCATTTTGAGCTCTGGACATAAAAATTTCTTTTCAGTCATCCACACACGTTCCTATCCTGCGGTTTGTAGGAAATGGCAGTTTGTACTATATGAACAAATGTCATTTAGGTAATAACTTCTTCTCTAACAAAGAGAATCAAACATTCATCATGTGAAGGCACTGGATTGTTCAACGTTTTAGTTACAGCAGCTAGTAGCATTTAGGAGAACCACATGCCCATGTTACTCTGAGATGACATGATTGGTGCACAAGTGAGGTAACTAAGACCATTCTTTAAAATTCATCCGACACATAATTTATTATTTTGAACAATGTAAAAAATTTGCAGAGAAATTGCAAGAACTGAACAATGAGCATCCATAGATATTTTATCTAGATGAGATGGTTGCTAATATCTTGTCACACTTTCTGAATATTTCTTATCTATTTCTTATTTATCTATTTTTCTTTTTCTGAATCTTCAGAAAAGAAATCATGGACATCAAGATCCTTAAAGTTTTGCTCCAGATTTTATGGTTGAAATCATTTTGGTAAAATGGCAAGACCTTTTTTCTACCCGTCAAAATCAATTCTTTTCATTCAAGTGTTTATTTTGAAAATGTGTTTCTGAACACGATAATTTCTATCATTATGTAACTTTAAAGTTTATAGAATTGATCATACAACTGAAGATATTTGAAGAAAATGTCACATTTCTCTTATGCTTTTATAAATAAACCGTTACTGATTGCCTACTCTTTAACTTGTTTGTAGGAGGCAGCTTCTAACATCTTTGAAGGATCTGAACTCCAAGTATTCATGTCCTTGTGCCATAATCTCCTTCTGAGTGGGCTGACCTAGTGATTCACATCTAACTAACAGAATATAGCAAAAGTGACAGAATGTTGCTACCACAAGGAAGACTGACATTTGCTGGTTCTTCAGTTCACATTGTCCTGTCTTGCTTGATTGCTGTAATGAGGAGAGGCCTATGTGGCCAGAAACTGAAGGAGTTGATGGCTCCGGTGGAACTGAATCCTCCCCAACCAGTGGTTTGGGTCCCTCCTCTGGGCCACTGTGGACAACTGGAGAGTAAACCAGAGGACAGAAGTGTTGTCTCTCCCTGACTCCCTCTCAATTAAAGAGAGAAAGAAACAGAGAAAGAAGGAGAGAAAGAAAGGAAAATAGAAAGAAAAAAGACAGAAAAGAAGGAAGTAAGAAAGAATGATATTGGGATAACCTTACTGCATATAGCCTCCCATGTTTGCTCTATTATGTGCCTGAACATGGAGGTGATGACAGAGGGTGCACTGTATACTTATATTAAACTCACCTAAGTGAAAGAATTAAAATGCTGCAAATTATCACAGCATTAAATTTCTAAAAGCCTTGGTAAGGAACAGAATTAGATATTTCACAAGCTGATAACTATAACTTCAAAAAACCTTACATTTCATAAGCAGATGATTCAGCCCAAAAGAAATGCTGTGAAAACATGACATAACACAACAAAGAGAGGTTGAAATTCCATTACTGGTTCAATTTTATTAGAAAAAAATTAATCATTTTAATGATAAACCACTTTCCTATACTCAATAATCTTGCATTCAACTTTTTGCCAATTAAAACAAATACTTCAGCATCACCTGTGATGCTCCTATTTCCTTGGGAGTGTTAGCATTTGTTCTGTCCTGAATTTATTTGCTTTATTTGGAGTTCTTTCCCTTACTTGTAGCCAAGAACAACAACCTTCTTGGAAAACAGATAGTTGTCTTATTAACCACCCAGCTGGTCTTAGTATTGGTATTCCTGCTTTCATGAAAATCAGCAGTTTTCTCACTGGAGAAACTTGCATTTGTTGCCACATGAAGTGGGACTGATGAAACCATGGCTCCACAAGGCCAGTCTAGCTGGATCCAGCCAGTGGAGCTCGGGGATATTGGTTCTGATGAGTCTGGTTTGTTAGAATCACTTTTTGCACTTGTTTCTCGGTTGGGGACGTTTATTCCAGAATCACTGCTATGACAGGCTGAGTGAAAGGGGTCACCTTGGTGTATATGAAGCGGTGGCACACATCTATCAATCCTAGATCTGGGCATGTTTAAACCTGCTGCTTGAGAGGGGACAGACTCATTCCCTCAGTTGAGATTTATCTGATGCCTGATATCAATTGCACTTAAATCTCACTCCCGCACCTGGAGTTCCTGCTGATATCTAAGTCCCCTTTAGCACACTTCAAGTATGGTGGTTGCAGTTCCAGAAGGAAAAAAGGTTCAGTGGAGGTCAGGTCTACAAAAATATCACTGGAAAGCTTGGTTAGGCCTAAGAATCACTGCAAATTTTTTTACAAACATCTCTCTGTCATGCTGTCTTGCAAAAAAAAAAAAAAAAATCACATTCTCAAACCAAACTTAAATCCAAATTTAAAACAACCAAAATACTTTCTTTTATTCAGAGCCACTTTCTATTTAGTACCCTGACTGTGTATTTAACTGCAGCATCTTACACATTGATAAAAGTTACAAGATGACTCATCTTTTATTATATTGCGTTAATTATAGAAATTATTATTAGAGATTTATGTATCTAGTTAAAAGACAGAATGACACACAGAGAGGAAGAGACAAAGAGAAAGGAAATTTTCACCTGCTCTTTCACTCTTCAATGGCTGCAACAGCCAGGGCTGGGCTAGGTAGAAGCAGGAGTCAAGAACTCCACTGTGGCCTCCCATGTGGGTGGCAGGTGCCCAAGTACCTGCGGTCTGCTGCTGCTTTCCCAGATGTGTTATCAGGGAACTGGATCCGAACTGCTGCACTGATACGGAATGCTGTCATCACAGGTGGCAGCCTTATCTGCTGTGACATAACATAGCCTCCCTTTTTCCATCATTAAGCTATATTTTCTTCAGTGTTGCTACACTCCCAATGGATCAGACACAAGAATACAAAAAGTGAGGAAATCCCCAATAAACCATTTTCTGCTCTTTCACTGGGCAGAAAGTGAAAGAGCAAGGTCTGCGCTTGATCTGCTTTCCTGATGCTTTGATTCCAGGGAGTCAGGAGGGCTTGAAGGTTTGGCTGCTGTTTCTACTCTGAGTGCAAGGGCCAAGTGTTTCTGTCCCAGCTCAGTATTTCCCGGGTTCACCCTTTGGGTGATCATTTTTTCTGTAGGCCTACGGTCAAACAGGGAACTGGTATCTCTTCCCCTTTAGGACTGGCAGATATTATGCCAGCTTGAAAATGGCTTTTGGTTATAATTAGTCAGGACATATTTTGATAGTAAACACTTCAGTGTCTTCAAAAGGTAGGGCAGTGGGGCAGGGAGACTGTTATCCCTTACTCCTATGAAGAGTCCAATGCGTATGGCTTTGGGATGTGACTCCATACACTACTTACTCATTTGGTGCAATTTCTACCTTCTGTGTTTTCACAGATGATTACTTTACCAATTACTCTATCTTTGTGTAATAGTTACTGTTTTCCTTGCAGCTTCTAATAAGGTTTTCTTTCTGTCCCTTGCCTGACCTCAAATTTTAGATTTCTTCTGGCAGAATGGAGTTTCATTTGTTGGTATCAGTTTCTGAATTAGCTAGGAATGGCTAGGTTATTGTGCAGTAAAAAACAATTTCAAAATCTCGATGTGGAGCTTGGGCAGTTGGCATAGCAGTTAAGATGTCATTTGAGACACCTACACCTCATGTCAGAGTGCCTAGCCTCATGTCCTGGCTCTGATTCAGACTCTAGCTTCCTGCTAGTATGCACCTGGAAAGCATCAGGTAATGTCCCAAGTTCTTGGGTCTTTGTCACCCGTGTTGGAGTCTTGGATTGAGTTTTTAGCTCTTGGATTTGGCCTAGCTCAGCTCTGGTTATTGTATGCATTTGGGAAATAAAACATTTTTGGTAGATCTCTGTCTGTATTTGCCTTTATGCCTTTCTAAAAAGTAAAAGTAAATAAATATAAATGAAAAATCTATCTCAATGATTTGAATGACAAAGAACTAGTTCTCATTTCTAATACTCATTTGTCATTGGTTACAGGACACTGCCCTGTGTTACTCTCACTTGAGATCCAGACTGATGGAGCTCCATGCATATTTTTCCCATCCAAGTAGTAACCAGGTCCGACCCTGCTTAGCTTCCAAGATCAGACAAGATCGGCACGTTCAGGGTGGTATGGCCGTAGACTCCATGCATATTTTTACATTTGTCAGAAGCCCAAGCCGGTATCTCTGTTACTGATTTCTAAGTAACAAACAGTTCTAAAATCTGGTGATGTGCAGAAAGAACCATCTATTTGATCATTCGACTATAGTTTGATTGGGCTTAGCTGGACGGTTCTGCTCTTATTTTCTGGGACTGCTGATGAAGATGGGGCTGCCTGGGATTGGCTGGTCTTGTGTATATGTTTTGAACAGTTGAGGTGATTGAATCACTCTAACCATCGGGTTTCCCATTTTTAAGGAGTCCTTGCTGGGATTGTATACAGGGTAGCATTGCTCCAACAGAAAATGAGAGGACAATTTTCGAGGTTTCTTGAGGAAAGAGAAAGCCATAGGGTCAGCTCAGACTTCAGGAGGGAAACGGCTCCTCTCCTTAGTGGGACAAGCCAGAGTATTATGACTGTTTGTTATCTACCACGCAAGGAAAATGGATCATGGCAATCTTTGTCCAGTACTTTTTCTTAAATCTTTGGCCTGGGAAGAAGAACAATTGTTAACTTTTATTTACATTTCATAAACCAAACAGGTCTCATGGCCATGCCCAATTTCAAAGAGGATGAAGAAATGGATTCCTTTCCAGATACTCTGTGCTAAAAATATGGCAGAATAGAAGTAATGATGTCAATATATTTTTTCCAGTTGTTGAGCATAAAGTTTGTTATTAGCAATAGATGGGTTTCCCCTTAATTGGTTTTCAATAGTGTGTTGCTCAAGAGGCAGAAATAACCAATCATACATTATGTTTAGAGTGTTTGTCAGATCCCAGGAGTGCTACTTTGTATGTGACCCATGCCCTTCCTAAAGTTCAATCATTTTGTAGATTTGTGCAGATCATGAAAATCTTTGCTATGTGTGTCATCATTTTTTTTGAGAATAGCATCACACATCAGAATTTGGATAGGTTTCTTAAAGTTTTCTCAGAATGTTTACATTGACACATCATAACATATCTTTTTATTTCCTTAGTTCAAGAGCAGGAATCTAATAAGACAAGAAGATGATTAAACAGAAGACACACATAATTAGAATCTCATCTGTCACAAATTTCATTTTAATATTGTAATAATATTTTGATGTGGGCTTTGAAGAGATAGCAATAATAATTGGGAACTCCCATGGAAGTTGTTCTGTTTTGGTCAAAGATTTCCTGCTTATGGAATCCAAAGCTGGTGGGATGGTGAGACTAGTCACACAGTGTTATAAACAATCTTCTCAAGAAGTTTAGATAAATCACAACAAGAAAACAGTTTTTAATTTTTTAAAAAAGATTTATTTATTTTTATCTGAAAGGCAAATTTACAGGGAAAAGCACAGACAAGAGGATTGTCTGTCTGCTGGTTCACTCTCCCAAGTGGCTGTGATGAGTGGAGTTAAATTGATCCGAAGCCCAGAGCCAGAAGCTTCTTCCAGGTCTCCCACATGGATTCTGAGGCACAAGAACTTGAGCCATCTTTCACTGCTTCCCCAGGCCATAAGCTGGAAGCTGAATTGGGAGTGGAGCAACCTGGCATAAAGCTTGTGCCCATAATGGGTGCTAGCACTTGCAGGCCAAGTATTAGCCTGTTGAGCCATCACTCTAGTCCCAAGAAAATAATTTTATATGAGTAGGTATATATAAAACTAGGTATATATAGGTATATATAAAATTGTTGATTATGTATATATAAAATTGTTTCTAGAACAATTTTACAAATACCACTTTTGATGGAATAAGTTAGCCTTATAGCGTGTTGAGAAATCAGCTGGTACAGTGATGTGGGGAAATCTGAAATGCTATGTAGATCTGAACAATGTTGTGAACAGCAAAGGTTTTGAACCTTGGTGGATGTGGTTCAGGTCTTGGCTCTGGTATTCTGGCTGCTTGTCTTGTAAACTGCAAAGCTGAGCACCTGGGATGGCCATATTTTTATGCCTCTTGGAATTCTGGTGTGGTCATGGGATTTAGTTACAAGTGTTAGAATGAGCCCAAGAGCAGCATGTGCTAGCTTCAGACTTGGGCCAGAAATCTCCGTTTCCAAGTGTGATCCTTTCTCTTTATCCTCAGTTGACTGAATGCAGAGAACTACGGAGGAACTTGGAAAAGGACACAGATGTAGAAGGATCCTGGATCCTTGCATGATTTCATGTATCACAGCTCCACCTCCCATCTCACTACTGCTGCATCAGTCTCAGGCACAAGTGAACATGTTTTCATTGTCAAGTCACTCCGTTCTGTAGGTAGTTTGTTAGAGCAGCTGATATTACTCCATTAGATGCTAGTGTTATGCAAGAGACCCACTTCTATAAACTGGGTCAACTAGTCATTGCTTGATGGATTTTTATTAAAGGATTGAACAAGATGAAATCTGTCAATGCGCAACATAATGCCTAGTGCATAGGAAATATTGAAGAAATTGTAGGCATCCTCATTATAACAGGATTATAAATGGAAAGGTCAGTCATTTTCCATGTTGAAGTCAGAGCAAACTACTTTCCAAAAGTTTTGCCCTAATAAACTTTGAGGTCAATTATGGTAAATAGTTTGGCATGACTAAGGCACAGTTAGCAGTTTTAGTACAATTGCATGTATGTCTTAGGATAAATGGAAAAAATAAATAGAAAATTGTCCTATTTTATTTATCTATTTGGTGATGACAAATAGGTCAAGTAGAACAGACCAGAGAAGATGTATAAAAGTGGGGAACTCCTACTTTACCTTTTACTGGATGCTGGCATACCTGGCAAGATCCATGACAGACTTAACACTTGTGAGCCCAGCATACATGAGGTACTGCTGAAGTGCTTCATATTATTAACTCCCTAGTCCTCGCAGCCTCCATATAAAACAGATGCTGCTATTATTATCTTCATATTTCAAATGAATAGATTGAAATACAGAGTACTTAATATGAGTTAGTCTAAGGCTACCCCAGCCAGCATATACGAGAGGAAAGGAAGCAACTTGGGCATACTTTTGACTGTGGTTAATTTTTTCCAGTAAAGTAGCAAGGTCACTCAATATATCACCTATCTGGGAGTTAAAGCCCCTTTGATAGCAGTAAGATTCTGCATCTTTTTAACATGTTAGTCCGTGATGAAAGTGGAGGGGGAGGAGGTCCCAGAGCCATGTCATTTCTGTGTGATGCTAGTTAACTCAGCATTCACGTGGAATTCATGAGATGGGCACCCCCTCAGCGGGTGTGGTGCTTGCTTTCTGGTCTGTCACCGTTTGGCCTTTACTTGCATTATAGACAGGCTAACAAGATTTCAGTTGGCAAACGAGCATAACTATCTGTCTTCAGCCCTTTCAGGAGCTCCTCGCCCAAGCCAGGAGACACAAAAGCAGCAACCTCCACTGTACCCTCTCTAGCGTGGATGGGTCATCAGGTGTGAGGCAGAGAAATGGCACTTGAAAATGGAGCATAATTTACACTTAACATCTCACAAATCAGTCTTTGAAGCTGATCTGCTTTTCCAGCAATTTTGTGATAGACATCGGTGCTTATTTTGTGTTACATGCTACCCCAGGATGGTGATTTTTTTTTGTAACAAGAGATCATAAGGTGAATGACAGTATAGTGGCCACTGTCTCTAAAGGCATTCACGCACATATATCTATATATAGATCTATATAAAGATAGGAAATAGACCAAGCTGACCTATGACGCATTTCTTCCAAAAATTTTCCCATGTCTGTATCATGACTCTGATCTTAAATCTTATTTGGCAAGACACAGAATGTGCTACTTTATCAAAGAGATAAAATATTGAATTTTTTTGCCTTCTGAATTTCAATGAAAGGAGCATTTGTCCTCACTATTGATCTATTCCATTGAGTAGTTCTTGTGATGATTACCACTTTTCTGTATTGATAGAGAATCAGCACTTCATAAATGTCAAAAGGCACTTTGCTTTACAGAAGTGTCAGTGTTCGAACATTTCACAAAGTTAGCAATTATCATGAGAACCGCGTGTAGAAACTGGAAAATAAATAATTACTAAAGGAAGTATTTTTTTTTTTCTAAAATCAAATTGCGAAACTAGGAAGAGTTCTCCCTTATCTTATTATTTTGATTGCTTGTCCTTAACCATGCAGTCACTGTGATGTGTGAACTTTCTGATCTTTCTCCACTGGGTTCTCTGCATCAAAGGTCCTCTCTCAGGGGGCTTGAATATCAAGTGGGCTATATAAATCTCTTGCAATGTGGGACGTTTTACTGGGACAGCATAAAATTACATTTCAGTCAATGGGATAAAAGAAAGGACGATCTTTTAGGATTCTACTTAATGATTATATTAAGGTTTATAAAGAAAATTCAATGTACTTCTACGACATTGTAAATGAAGATTTTGGAAGATATTTTAAAATCTGCAATGAAGGGTTTTTAAATACTGCCTAAAGGCTGCCCAGTTCATTTACACTGCACTGAAATGACCAGCCCTTTCATGTCTTGTGGGCATAATCTGTGCCTGTAGGTTTACTATTTTTTTGGGGGTCCCCAATAAGGCCACTTTGAAAAGTTGTCATAGCAACAGTAGCCACAGATAATAAGACAGGGTGAGGAGGTGGCCTCCGCTGGACTCAGGCTTTGTTAGTTCATCCTGGTGTGTGCTGGAATGGCTGTTCAGAAAGAACATTTCATTGCAGGAAAAAAAAAATAGCATGTGCTGTAGTCCCCTAGAAACCTGTGGACTGGCCACTTGAACTTCTCCACTGTCCTCTGTACTTTACCCCTCTACCCCTCTCCTGTAGTGGATCCATGTTCCATCTCCTGGCACACAGATTACCACGACCCACTGATTTATTCATGATCATGTGGCTACTAAGTTGGGGTTTATAGTGTCTTCTCAGTATCTGTGGATGGAACAAACAGCTTTAAGTCTTGTGTGGGAGCCTTGCACAGTTTGTTTTGTTCAGTCTGCCAGAGAAGTTTGGAGATGTCCTGGGTGTTTTCAGCAGAATGCTGTCACCTACACATGGCCATTATGCATGCTATAGTTCTTGCATTTAATGACTATGCTAAATGATGTGATGCACCCAGTTTAGAGGACCAGTTTGCAAAACCCTGTCTATTTCAGGATACTGTCGTGGAATGATTCCATCTGTCTCACTGGCACAGGTTTTTTCTTCAAGCTTTCTGTGTTAAGGGTCCTAAGCCGTCAAATTGATGTTGATTGACTTGTCACGTCTTTTCAACAGATGAAAATATTTCTGCTTTTATTCTCTGTCCTTGTTGGAGTTCTGGCATTTTCAAAAAATTTCCCATTGCATTTCTCCAAGTCCAATGCTTGGGTTCTTACTTGCCTTTGCCTCTTCCATCCTTTTTCTGGCTTTTCATTTTGATCCTCTAGGGTCATGGTAGACACCTAATACATTTTGATTTGCTGAATTTTAGGAGGGACAGAGAGAAAACATGACTAGAATGAATACTGGTTTGGTAGACCATCCTTATTCTGAAGTCTTTCAAGAGGTTATGGCCTCATGTTAGGAAGCAGAATAGAGTTGAACTTGCGGTGATAACCAGCCATTTCCTCCTTAAAATCAGGAGCAGGTACCTTTGCTGCAGGCATGGTGTGTGGACTGATGCAATTCCACAAGCTGATCTGATAATTGAGAACTTCTATGTAATGGAAAGATGTCTATAACTGCCTTGGGGATCAAAAAGATGATGGTAATTTCTGCTCTGGAATAAGCCACTTCTGTATTTGGGTCTTTCCAGCAGATTTATTGCCATCTTTATTTTAAATACTCTTACATAGCATGGACAAAGAATGTATTTTGCCTTTCATCCCAATAACTCTGGTGATATGTGGTCTCTGGTTCTGATCAGCAGAGGTAGTGCCGTGTGAGGGAGCAATGTGATAATAAATGAGAAGGCAGTGAAGATAAACTGCCCTGTTCTGCCCACTCACCTCCATCCTTTAAACACAGATTGACTCTAGGACATGAAAGGACTGCCAAGCAGTTAACCTGAGCAGGCAGTGGCAGAGCTGCAGCGCACGAACTGTCCTTTGATGAAAGCATCTCTCGATGCCTCCTTAACTACATCCCTGAGGATTCCCTATCTTAACGACCAGAATTGCCATGTGGAAACGGAGTGAGAAGGATCAGAAGCCTTCAGATTAGGTTCCTCAGAAGCTGGTGTTCTCTGAATGCTAACAAAAGATGGAGAGGAAATCTGTGTATTAGGGAGCAAATCGAAAGTCATCTTGATTTTGTTTCAGATTCCCCACTTTTTCTCCAAACCTACAATGCCCCTCACAACTCAAGATTTTATTTTAAAAAAACATTTATCAGGGCATAGAGAATGAGAAAACTCGCTTTTGTTATTTCAGTCCCCCAATGCACATAGGAGCTGGGGTGAGCCAGACAAAACCCAGGAACTCAATCCAGATTTCCCATGTCAGTAAAAGGAACCCAATCAAGCCTTCACCTGCTGCTTCCAGTAGTGCACATTAGTAGGAAGCTAAAATCAGGAGTGTAGCCAGAACTCTCAGACCCAAATACTCTGATACAGGATATAGGTGTCATACTGGAGGCTTAACTGCTAGGCAAAATGCCTACTTTTTAAATGTTTAAGGTTGTTTTACTCATGAAAAGATTCTGGAATAAAATACTCACTCTCCCAATGTGGAAAGTGAAACTTACTTGAAAGGCTTCAAAGACTTGGCCACAATAATTATTTGACGCTCTCCATGCTTAAAAATTAAAGGTATGTACCATTTTATCTCCAGGTACTGGGGTCCACCATGATGTAAGATTTTTTCCATGTTGGAGAAAAAGCTGGCATGGAAAGTTGTATAAAACGTCCACAATGTCACCTAGCATACAGGTGGATGCTCAATAATTATTTCACTCAAAGATGTTGTGAATGAGACTATCTGGTCTGAAAATCCAAGACAATTCATTTCAACTCAGTTTGATTTCATTAATCGTTCACTACCAGTTATTTGAATGGTACTGTGTAAGAATTATACAGAATAATAAAATGCAGTTTGGTGCTGTTGGTGATGGTGATGGCAGTATTAGAAGTAATTATCAACATAAGAAAAATAAACAAATGTAGTGTTTAGAAAACAGACAGTGCTAACTACACAAAAGAGCCACTTATAAAAGCACTCAAAAGCTCACAACACAGGTGGATGAATATTATGGAGTAACCAAGTGGGTAGTTCTGGTAGCATTTACTGTTTTATCATAATCAAGGTCCTATGAAAGCGAGTGCATATTTTTAACCCTAGGTACATGGATGGTGGTCATAGTGAATTTCTCTTGTAAAGGACATTACACAGCCTGGTGGGGATACTTTATTGTTATTGCTAGCCCAAGGTCCTCTGCTGATTCCACTCGCATCAACTGTTGTCTTTGTTAACACTGGTGAACCTCACTGCTCTCCATTCTTTTATCTGCTTCTCTACAATTGCAATATTCTTACTAACACTTTGATTTTCAGGATGCTGCAAGGATGCATTAAAAGAGTTAATGCATTGGCTATACCTCATATTTCCCAAAGAAGATCCTCTGTAAAAATCCTTTTTTAAAACTTTCTCCCATTCTCTCATTGAGCCACCTTACCCAAGTCAACTCATTTATCTGATGATTTTGCATTAATCGTTCCATCAAAAAGAATAGTTATCATTTTCTGGGCTCCTTATTTTTTAATAATGCTAAGGAAACAGGAAAAGAAAATTAAGCATCTAAAACCAACGCAGTGGATGCTTCCCAAGATGGAGGGAGTTCTGTGCCAAAGAGTAGATTGTATTTACAAAAATGAGCATTAGTATTCACAGAATTATTTCAAGCCTATTTTACATCATGATCTGAAATTCACCGCATTCACTACTCAGTTATGTTTGAAAAGTAGCCGTTGCTGACTATGAATGTTTGACTGATAAATATTTTATTAGAAATATTGTTTTAGATTTACTCTCGCTTCCATCAATATTTGGATTCCCTCCCCCAAATTAAATAGCACTGTATCTATGACTACAAGTGACAATAGGTCATATTTCTGAGCATTCTCCCACCCTTGCAATTTTTTTAGATATTTAATTCATTGTACTATGTAGTTTCTCATCTTATCCAAGAAGTTTTTCTTCCTTACTGAGGGTTTCTTAGAACACAAATTGCTCTTTATGTTTTTCTCCATGTTTTCAATCTCTTGGCTTGATAAATATTTACTCATATGCAAAACCCCCAAAATTCAGAGTTTCTTTACTGAGTAAAAGTTTCGATTTAGTGTCTTGATTTGAATCTTTAGGTACTGAAATATTACTCATCTTGAAACATTGTTCCTAATTCTCCTGATGAGTCAGAAAAGCACAAAACATTATACCTGCAAATGTGGCTGTAAATGGATTTTTTATTCATTTTATACTGTGAATATCTTGAAAGATAAATTACGCAAATGTTAATACTTAGCTAAGCATCATATTTTGTAGGTTCAGTGTAAACAAATGCCTTTTTTTCTTCCCTCTACCTTCTTCCTATACTTCTTTCTTCTATTTTTAAAAAATTTCCTTTTTTTTTTTTAAATTGTAAAGGCAGATACACAGAGAGAAGGAGATACAGAGGCAAAGATCTGCTGTCTGCTGGCTCACTCCCTAAGTGGCTGCAATGGCTGGAGCTAAGCCAATCGGAAGCCAGGAGCCAGGAGCTTCTTCCAGGTCTCGTGGGTGCAGGGTCCCAAGGCCTTGTGCCAGCCTCCACCACCCTTCCAGGCCATAAGTAGGGAGCTGGTTATGAGTGGAGCAGCTGGGACAAGAACTGGCACCCATATGGGATCCAGGCGGATGCAAGGCGAGGATTTAGCCACTAGGCTACTGTGCCAGGCTATTTCCTATATTTTCCTTTCATATTTTATAAAAGGGATAAATACACTGTCATGGTGGTTGGCTTTCCAAGGTTTGCTACATTGCTCGATTCAAATATTTTCCTCCATATTGTTCACGTCTCATGATATCTCATATTTAAATGGAAACACACAACCAGAAAATACATGGCAATTCATTATATTGTTAAACCATCCCCTGTTTTCATAGATAGACCATATTTGAATACCTTTCACTTCATTACAGAATGAGCATATAGTGAGTACTTACTAAATACCAAATACTGGCCAGCTGTTAGAAATACAGTGGTGAAAAAGAGAAACCTAAGAATGAGTGTTCATTGCTACAAAGCAAAGATTGTCTGGGCCCAGTGTGGCATATGTTTAGTCAGAGTATTTGACAAAGTCCCTCCAGGTTCCTGGTTAGAAGAGTACCAAAAAGGAGTTACACTGGCTAAATAGACTGCTGTTTGTATTTCCCTAAATATCAATAATGAGGAGAAAATTTTGTCTCTTGAAGTTCTAGCCTGGGTTGGCAAATGCATCGTCTTACTCATACTTCTTTTTTTAAGATCACTTAAGTTCTCATTTAGACAAGCTGTCCTTATTTGTTGAAAAGCTGAGAGTACTGACAGACTCAGTGCAACACGGACAGGTGCATTAAGAACGATGCTAGACTCTTCCGGGCTGGGGAGTTGTTGGTGGATAGAGTTCTTTCCAGCAGGCATTTTTAATAAATGATAAAAATAACCTTTTCAATACTTAAATCATTCTCTGCCAAGGGCATTTAATCAGGCCCATTGCCAAATGCTAATTAATGATACAAGTGGAGGATTTTATTTAAATTTGTTATACTAATATGTTGAAGTATAAATAGAAACTGCTGCTTGAGAAGAATATGTCAAAGGGTGAAATATGTATGATGAGGGAACAAACACTAAACTTTAAAACAACACACCTGCTTTGTTAGAGAAAAGAATTGAAACAGAAACCTTGCAATGGAGGTAAAGTATTTGTAAGCATAGTGAAGTGAGCTGAAGCCTGAAACGCTGGCATTAAATATGGGCACCAGTTTGAATCTTGGATGCTCTACTTCCTATGCAGCTCCCTGTTAATGTACCTTGGAAAGCAGCGCAGGATGTCACAGGTTCTTGCGCTGTCACATCGGTGTGGGAGACCCAGATGAAGCCCCTGGTTTCAGCTTGGCCCAGCACCAGTAAGTTGTGGCTATTTGTCGAGCACCCCAGCAGACTGAAGATTTTTCTCAGCCTCTGCCTCTGCCTTTCCTGCTGCTCTCTCTCAAATAGTCTGCCTTTCAAATAACACTAATAAAATAATTAAGAAATTATTTGTTTTTCTTTTATTTGAAAGGCAGAGAACTCTTTTCATCTGCTGATTCATTCCTCAAATGCCTGTAGTTGTTAAGGCTAAGTAAAGATTGAAACCAGGAATATCACTTGAACCAGGAATATCACTTGAATCAGCATGTGGTTCAAGCACTTGAACCATCATCTGTTGCCCCTCTTGCTCTACATTGGCAGGAAACTTGATCTGAAGTGGAGGCGTTGGGACATGAACCAGCCGTTTTCTGCTCTGGAATGTGGGTGTCCTACACAGCAATTCAAACACTTGTGTCAAACACCTTCAGCCATCCTCTTCATAAGGTTTTACACTACTCAATTCAAAACTATAAAATAACGAGGATTATTTTAGGCTAGTACTGTTGAATAGAATGCACTTAACTCAGTTCTTTACAGTTACTGGTAGATACATGATTTAAACTCTCTCATTCCACATACAGCCTTATGTTGCTAAAGAATGGGGATGCATTTTGACAAATATGCTGTTCGGTGATACTGTATTTGTGTGACCATGAGGAAGGGCACTCACACAAATCTAGAAGGCACAGGACAATCACTTGATGTGGCCTCTTGTTGCAAAGAAAAGACACAGTCAACACGGAAGGTATGAAGGTGATGCTGGCGTCGTGCATCAAGTTTTCCAGTCAACTCTTCTCTTTTTTTCAGTAATGGTCCACTTTAAGATAATGATGAAAGTACAGTGTAGCAAATGCATAAATTAGAAATGTGGTTGCTTATTATGATTATCAAATGGTGTATGTTGTGCATAATTGTTTTGCTGTGCTTGGAAGTGCTGTAGATTTGCTTACACCAACATTGCAAATGTGTGGATGTCATTGGGTGATAGGAATTTTTCAGCTCTGGTACAATCTTTTGGGACTACCAACGTTTATCTGGTTGATCATTGATTCAAATGCCATTTTTTTTAGTGCTTGATCACATTTGCTTATCCCAATGTTTATGCCTCTAGTTCATGTTAATCTTGACTTTATTTCCCAATCCTAGCTGTTGGTGACGTGATGCCCTAGGTAATTCTGATTGGCAAACAAACTGGTAAGAATATAAGATTACCTGTGGCTAATGGCTAGCAAGATTTATAATGTGCTCAGGGGACGGTGGTATACTGGTAAATTCAGATATGCTGGGGTAAAGGCAGAAGACAAATCTGAAGTTCAGAGAGGAGTGGGGATTCATACCTTTTATTCTTAGGGATATGAGTCCCAAATATTCTTCCATGTTAGCGAAAATATTGAATCTATAGGTCTCTACCCTGTGGTACAGTAATTGGTCATTTAATCTATTGAAATGAATAATTCTGATTAAAGAAACAAGCATTATGCATCAAGCCACTGTTTGTAGTGGTTGGTGGATAGTATCCACTTCATGGGGTATAATTGTTCTGTTTCTCCTCTGGTCGATTTATGATTTCCCAACTAAGTGCCTTGGTTTGGAATGGAGTAAGCCTCTTAAAGTTCATTTTAGAGTTCATTCATCCATGAGTTCTGGCCAAAAATTCCATTTTCTCTGAGTAACTCTTGGAGCTGTGTATCAAGAACTGATGTCCCGCTCTGCTGAAGAAAGACACTGAATAAATTTAAAGCTCAGTGGTAACTGACACATATTGTCTTGAATCATGTGATATTGGAGATATTTTGTTTTTACCATGGCTTGTGTGCTATCTCTTTAAACTACATTTTCTAGGGAAGGCCCAGGTGAGGCCTCTTCCTACATTTTTGCACACTGTGCATCTGAGGAAAGTTAGTTGTTCAATATCTATTGATGAACAAAAAGTGAAAAGAGTAGATTGAATGCAGATGGCTGATGCCACTGATAAACTTGTCACCACAGAGTGCCATTCTCTATGTGGTGACTAGTTGTCTCCTTCCTGCTTTCTTTACTGTGGCTCTAAAACCAGAAAAGGGGCTTCATTGCATCTCTTTAGATAAAGCATCAATTTTTGCCATATGTCCAAATGGAACAAACATCTGGGTATTCGCAAGTCAGACACATTCAGATCAGTATTAACAAATGACTACAGAATGCCTTGAGAGATATCTCAATATTTTTGTTTATAGAAGACTGCAGTCAACATCTGGATTCCTGTTAAGTTCTCCTTGGCATCATAAGGGGATGGTACTTTCAGCTGCCCTTCTGAAGACCTGACATCTTATGCCTAGAAGCCTAGGCATGAAATGTACCTTACATACTTGTCCCTTTACAGAGAGCACAGAGGCTTATAGACATTCAATGACTTGTTCAAGGTCACTCAGCCTGTAATTGGCAGTACAGCCCAGGTTTCTGCACTCTTTCAACAACCTGTCTGAATATAATTCACAGATGACTGCATTCTTTGGCCATCAGATACATACCAAACCCTTAATTTCTTGACTTTTCTTAATGCTGTCTATAGATCATCTTGAGCTACTTTGATGTTCATATATCAAGCCTTGAGAGCCTCTGTCAACCAGGCTATTTCACAGATGAAGAGACTGTATGATATATAAGTTAAAATAGTTTGCTTGAGACTGGTGACAACCAAGCTCACGTAGAAATAATAGTTACCACCATTTGAGCTTATGTTTTGACATTTAGTTTGGGCACAGCAAAAGCATTTTTTCTTTCTGCTCTTGCTTGGCTGGTTTCCCTTGGGACCAAAACTAGGTATTTATAATGAAAATTGTTGCCATGAGTACTCAGATGCAAGGCAAGATTCGGTGATAGCAATAACCCCTGGTACCTTCACAGATCTATTATATTTGTGTTTTTAGAATGACTCTAGCTGAGCACCATACACACAAACAATAAATAAAAATCCAGGAAACTGGTCTTGTTAGTCTGCTTCCAAAACGAGTCTGTATTTGATCGATGGGAAAATCTGACCAAAAAAAAAATCACTTGTAGATATTGTATGTATGTATTATTATGTCTGTTGGCTGAGCTTTGCTCACCTATTCAAAATAATAAAACAGAGAGGACAGCAGTGATGATGATATTAGAAATACGCTAAAGCAGGGCATATTCGATTAATCTTCCCCTCTCCATAGGTCGCTGAACATTTCCTAGTTTTTCCCCCATAGGCTTTCAAAGGAGATAGTGGGGACCTGGCTTCTGCGAGAATGCAATTGATTGAAACTGCAAGAACATTGCAGCATAAGGGCTAGAATTAATTAGCATCCTTAAAACAGCAGCACTAGGCCCTTGAATTTTTGGAACATATGAATGGTAACTGTTGATTTCTCAACCCAAAGCAGAACATCTGTTCTTTTGCAGAGAGCCTAGCAAAGATTGAAAAGCAGAGTCAGGTGGGGGTAGAGTGGCTAGGAAAGATAGTTTGCATCCTTGCTGTCCCTTTGGATTTATTATTAGCATTCAGTGTAATTGCGTCCTCAAGAATTTTTAGATGTCTGACACAAACTGCATTTTGTGTGGGATTTTATTGGATCTTAATCTTCTGCAAAGTTATTCCATTCGCAAATGCATATGAGAAGTACCATGAAAGGTACCAATCTGCAGAGTTAATTTTAAATTAAACACAATTCATGAATTCTCATTAAATCATAGTCTTTGTAATCTTGTCTGGCTGAATATTTGGGAGGTTAAAACAAGTCAGTGAAGAAAGAGAAGGATGGAGCTGAAATAAAGGAAAAGAATGAATATAGGTTGAGTTGCTTCTCAAGAAGTGGCTGAGTATATTATAATAAGATAATGGCAAAGAAAATTTGAAACTTAAAAGCAATTATTGATACTATAAAATATGGACTTCCTTTTAATATATAATTATACAAAATATCACATTTTTTTAATCATCCATTCAGTTTCCTTTTAACTCAAGAGATCTGACAGACACTGGATACCATCCCAGTATTGCCATATTCCATTCTGAGATCATTGAGAAGTTATTTAAATCTTCTATGTAAGAAATAGTTATATAAAATAGAAATGATATTCCTTCTTTGTGTGGCTGTTGCAAAGAAGCAAATGAAATACTGTGTGTTAGAAGAGCCTTACAAAGTGCCTGACACAGAAGGTACTTAAAAATGCTCATTATTCATCCTGCTCCTCCTCTGTCAGCTAAGTGTTATCTGTGCAGTCCATTATATCATGCTCAGACTTAATAGAATTGCATTCTTTAGTTGCTGTTTCAGTAAATTAATTGGAATGTGAATGGCTGACTCCTTTAATTTTCTGTCTGATACTCTCCAAACAAATACAATTTCTTGTTATAAGCTAAAGTGGGTAGAGATTAGCTCAGCAGGGAGTGAGGAGAAAGGTGATGTTTAAAAAAGCAGATTCATTTTCATCTTTTGGGAAATTAGTGGGTGTGTTACAGCATTTATTCCACAGTAATCGAAATTTGAGTTCGAAATATTGTGGAATTCACTTTGGTTTTCTGCCATATCTTTGGATACCTGAGTCGCCTTTAACCCATTAGCAGGTGGAGGGGTGTGGGAGTAGGGGATGTGGCTGGGGAGCAGGTGCCCAATAGACTTAGCCTTTTTATTTCTTGTGTCTTAGGACTCCTCAGTTTTCCTTTCAAACGCTGATTAAGTAGGTAGGCTTTAAAAACGTCAAAAGTGTTCTCCTGTTCGGATTTTCAAATTTTGTGGAGTTTATTACAAGGTGGAAAGGGTTTATTGAGTGGGAAATGAAAGGAGAGACATCAACCAACAGATTTAGATCATTAGAGTCATTAAGAACTTGGCTCTTTCTAATTGATACTTCAGTTGTTTGATTTCTAGAGTTACATTTAGTTGGCCCGATGGTGAGTGATTAACACTGTCCTGGGTTTAGATAGCTAGCATCTCTGACTTCTCTAATGGCTTCCAACTTATGCTTCTTATTAATTAAATTAATTCAACTGAATAATTGGATTTCCACAGTCCCCTTTGGTGGTGAGTACTTTCTCTGACATCATGAGTTAGTGAGTTCAGACTCTCCTTGGCAATTGCAAGCTGCCGTTCCTTTAGCTACTTCGTTCTGAAGGCTGGGTGTTGGAATTCCTATAGACCAATGAAATCTAAAAGCAAAAGGTAAAGAACACTTTACATGAGGTTGGTGTGATGGCTCAATTGTCTGTCTGCCTGCAAGCACCGGTATCCCATATGGGCATGTGTACATGTGCCAGCTGTTCCATTTCTCATTCAGCTCCCTGCTTATGGTAGAAGGATGGCCCAAGTCCTTGGGGCCCTGCAGCCATGTAGGGGACCCAGAAGAAGCTCATGGCTCCAGGTTTCAATTATCTCAGCTTCTCCTGTTTTGATCATTTAGTGGGTCAACCAGTGAATGGAAGCTCTTTCGCTTTCCTTCTCTCTGTAAATCTGCCTTTGCAATAAAAACGTTTAATAAAAAAAAAGCACATTTAAAATTTTCAGCTTTCATAATAGTTTTTCAAAACATTTTTTAAGTACCTTATTTAATTTCAGGTAAGAGAAGTGTACCATTTTACAAATTAGCACCATCAGTTGGCTGTAGATTTTAGTCAATCTCTGAGTTATCCCCATTCTATAAAGGTGGGGCAGAGGCACAGAAGCAGCGGTGTTTCGGATTAGGTTACAGAAATGAAATCGGCTCTAGGATTAGAAGTTCACGTGCCTGCCTCCCATTGAAAACAGATTACATTTGTTACCATAATGACACAGAAATGCAAATTTAAGGCTTCTTGCCATGATGTCATTATTGATTTATTTGCTTTTCAGACTCAAATTTTGGTTAAACCTGTACTGGTTTCTCTTGAAATTGCACTAAATACAACAAGGATATCAGACTCAGAAGAAATTATTAAAAAAAAAGAATCAAAATCTGAAGCAGAGTGTCTGTACTAGCCCAGATGACCTGGCAATAAAAACAAATCCATTCTCTTGATTCTTTTTCCCCCCTGGCGGTTTGCATGAGGCATACAAGTCTCTCTTCACAGATATTTTTTTTGAGTCAGCGCCAGAAGGAAGACACACAGGTGTCACAAGTGTATTTTTCAGAAGGAAATTTCAGGCAGATTTCGTTAGGAAATGGTATTCATTGCTGAACTGCAAATTAGATCACAAGTGCTTGGGGCATTCTTAGTAAATTATATAGCTAAAACCCGGAGCTATACTAAACCCTTTGAATTTAATTTGACTGCTGGCAGCCATCAATGGTTAAAAGATTTTAGAAAACCTGAACGCTAATGCTTGAATGTGCTGGTAGGGGATGTTGTAGAAAAGACAGGTGGCTCAGGGAGCCAAATAAAACACTGGCCTTTTACAGACTATTCAAAAACTAATACAATAAAAGCGAATATACTGCATAATATTGCAAGTAGTGCTAATGTAATCAGGCACACATAACCTGCCGAGGTGCAAGTCCGTTTTCCACCGTCTGAGTTATTACTTGTAGAATTTACCGCGCTGCTGTGCAATCTTCATTTGGGAAGCCTGTTTCCCCCTTGTCTTGCTGCCTGTGTCCTTTTGCATGCTAATGCAATCTTCTGTTCTAACCTGACCATAACAGATTAGCAAGTACCTCTGGCTCCTTTCTCTCCTAATGCAATTCCAGTCAGGCAGGGAACCCAATGTTTGTCTTTAAACAGTCCTAAGCATTTTTCATATGAAATTCAATTAAACTATTTCCTAGTCTAAGTGTTCCGTTTCTTACTTTTCAGCAGGAATGAAGTTTTCCTTCCTGTGAAAATGCTTAAAAGCAAGCAATTGAAGGAAGTGGGGCGGGGGCGGTAGGGAGGGCTGGGGGGCAGGAGGGGCAGAACCATGCTGTTTGGCACAGTCAGCTAATTGTTTCAGCCTTTGTTTTTCTGTTCCCCTTGAAGATGAGCTGTATTTTAATTACTGCATAAAAGATTTGTCTTGATTAGATAGCCAGGAGGTGTCGGTGCATGTGAAAGAGATGGAAATGCACAGAGAAAGCGACAGAGACAAGAAGAGTGGATTTGCTTTGGAAACTTTCTAGGCCTCTGCCGTCCTCATGGTCCCCTTGCCGCCATGCACTCCATTTCTGTGCAGGCGCCATTTCAGGGACAAAAGGAGCCTTGGGTTATCTGATGACACTGTGGTCTGAAATAGAATCCTCCTGTCTCGGGCCTGAGGAGTGTGCTGAAGGAGGTTTGCTGAAGTACATCTTGCAGGCAGAACCTCTTTTTCTTAGAGCCACGGGGAATAACTCCACCGTGCAGTGTCGCCAGGGCTTTCTGTGCCCTACTTTGAGATTGAAAAACCGGTATCGGTTGCCAGCCAAGTCTAGACACCGGGAGGGCGTATAAAGACAATAAGGCTAAAAAGCGCTGTGTTCGCATTACTTGTAGCGAGTGGGGGATAAAAGCAGATGGGTCCACGGCTGCATGGTACAGGCACTAATAGAATATGTAAAAGTGTTCCCAGGGCATGAAAGATGGTAAGTCCAGGTTTGCTTGTCCGCGCGTAGTTGGGAAGGCTCAACGCAGAAGGTCATTGTTGGGTAGTTTTGCGACTTGAGTGATGGAAGCAGTGAGTTAGCATTTGTAATTAGGATGACTCAGAAGACTCCGAGGTTAAGTGGTCACTGGTAACATAAATGAGAGAAGTTAATGGCAGAGGTGAGGGTAGAAGCCAGTTTGTTCAGTATGTAGGAGAGAAAAAGCAAAAAAGTTAGAGTTTTTCTTTTGAGAAATTTACTTACGAAAGGTAAGAGAAGTAGTCTCTTTTTAAAGATTCATTTAATTATTTGAAAGTCAGAGCTCTGGAGAGGGAGAACTTCCATCCATTGTTCACTTCCCAGATGGGCACAACGGCCAGTATTGGGCCAGGCTGAAGCCAGGAGACAGGAGTTTGCTCTATGTCTCCCATATGAATGGCAGGGGGCCCAGGTAGTTGGGCCATCATCCACTTTCCTAGATCATTGGCAGGGAGCTGGATCGGAAGTAGGGCAGCTGGGACATGAACTGGCATCCATTTGGCAGCAGCCTTACCTGTTAGGCCATGGTTCCAGGCCTTTGAGCAGTAGTCTTAATTACAGAGTTTCATTTAGACTTTTATGTGAGGTAAAAAGTTGGTATCCTGATATTTCAGGCCCCAAAGTATTACTATTGAAAGAATGACTTCATTTAGTTTGCATTTTTCAAATAGGTAACACAATGAAGTGAAATCAAAAGACCCTTGCTCTATTTCCACTTTCTATTTGCTTCAGTAACACAGCCTTTAAAGAGGAGCAATCCATAGGGAATCTATGAAATTGTCTTCTCTCTTATTCTGGACATTTTTTTGAGATAGCGAAGTTAAAAGATCTAGTTTAGTTTAATACATTGGTTTAAAATAAGTGTGTGCAATATAAATGAATTTAGCTTCATGTAACAGCTAGAGAAGCAGTCTATTTTAACCCAAGGTAACATTTTGTTATATAAATAGCTTTTTAAAAATCCTCATAGGCCGTACTTGATTGCTTTAATTAAAATGAAAGATTGATTTATTTATATAGTTACAGAGAGTGGGGGGAGGAGATTGAATCTTCTGTCTGGTGATTTACTGCTTAAATGGCCACAACATCCAGAGCTGGGCCAGGTTGAACCGGGAGTTCCATCCAGGTCCCACATGGTATGGCTGTGGCTCAAACAAATGGGCCATCACCCACTGCCTTTCCCTAGCCATTAGTAGGGAGCTGGATGGCAAGTGGAGCAGCTGGGAGATGAACTGGTGCTTGATTTGAGGTGAAAACATACGCAGAAGGAAGTCATGACCCGTGGAGACTCCCAAGGGAAATGCCCAATTATTTAAAGCAAGAAAGCATGAATCAGAAAGCAAATATATGGTCACAAAAAGAAGTATATTGCTAATTATTTTGCTGTTACAGAAGCTCCTTGAACTTGACACAACAGAATCACTGCGGGTGATGACTTGGTAACTATCATTTGCAGAATTAACCATAAAGGGAGGACAGTATTGCAGAAACCCAGCAAATCATAAGTTAGTTCCTTTCACAATGTCCAGTTTTTTTTCTAATGTTGTAGTACAAATGGAAGCTTTTCTGGGAGGCAAACACATGGTACTGAAACGATCAGTTTGTAAAGGGAAAAAAACCCTAAAAGTTCCTGATGAAAAAGCTAGAAGAGACATTCAGAATTTGCAAGGAAGGGGCAGATTTTTTTAAAAAAACATTTGTTTGTTTTACTTGAAAGTTAGAGTTACATAGAGGGAGAGACAGACCTTCAATCTGCTGGTTCACTCCCCCAACAGAGCTGTAGCAGCCCAAAGCCAGGAGCTAGGAGCTTCTTCTAAACCTCCCATGTGGGTGCAGGAGCCCAAGGCTTTGGACCATTAGCTGTGGCTTTCTCATGTCCTCAGCAGGGAGCTGGGTTAGATGCGGAACAGCCAGGACGTGAACCAGTGCCCATGTGGGATGCTGGTGCCTCAGGTGGAGGATTAGGTTGCACAGCACCACTGTGCTAGGAAGGGGAAGATTTTTCTTTTATTACAAAGTCAGATATACTGAGAGGAGGAGAGATAGAGAGGAAGTGGAGCTGCCGGGATTAGAACCAGCGGCCATATGGGATCAAGGCGAGGACCTTAGCCACTAGGCCATGCTGCCGAGCCCTGGAAGGGGAAGATTTTAATCTGTTATCCTATGGAATAGAAGTTATATAAAACTATGCCATGTATCTGATATTAGAATCTGTTCTCTGAGTCCATCTTATTACTGTCTGTAATTCAATAAAGCATAAAAGAGTTTTAGTACAATTTGTCTTATTCTTTTTTTGTTGTGCAGGAGAAAAAAAAAAGGTCTTAGGAATCACCAACCTAAATTTATAGCTACTTCTCAATAGACAGTGACTGGAAAGAATCTGAAAATGTGAATGCAGTTAACTTCACTGTCTGTCAATTTATGAGACTCCTCCAAACAAAAAGCGGTTTTAGAGAAATGATATTTCTTGTAAGGTCTGAAAGGTCTGTCTTTACCTCCTTAATTTCAATTTTAAAATGAGATATATGGACATATGGAGTATCAGAGGCATCTGTTAAATCAAGCCATGGATATTACTAGAGTTTGTGTATGTGTGTAAATATGTAGCAGTGAAAAATTTCTCTATTATCCCGACTAAAGAAAAGGCACAGAAGGATGCATTTTCCTTCTCAATTGCAGAAATCTAATAATTTTTCAGTTTTTGAATTTTAAGTGAATTGCATACTGCTGTATAGATTGATTTTCTGTGTGGATTGCAATCACTATAGATAGATAGCACATGTTTAGAGATTTTCATTTGATTGTTTCCTAGCAAAGAGAAATGAGCTCCTGGTTTGAAGGGTTCAGTGAAAACATGCACGGAGTTAACATTCTTTGTGCTTCCTAAGTAAAACTAAAATCTAGTAAACATGTTGTTAGGTAAATGAAATTGTTTCAACAACGAATATTTAAAGGATATCTAGGATTCTGACTGGATGACAGTTACAGGTCCACACTTCAGTTCAGCCAGATCTTGATTAATCAGAGACCAATTCTCCTGACTAGAAATTACTCAGGGTGGTTGGTGTTGGCGCACGTTTTACAGAATTCTCAAGCGTATGGAAGGTTGTTGGGAGATAAAACTCAAATCAGCTTTGTTCCTTGCTAACAACGCTGGCAAACTGTTGACACTTCTGGCTAAAATGAAGTTTGGGTATTCTCCAGGGATTTTATTATTTGCACTGTCCTTGTCTCTATAGATAATCAACAGTTCACTGCATAATATATAACAGAAGCAACCAAGTTTATGCCTCTGAATGAGTAATCAGAGCTAATGCAAATGAACACCTTCACCTCAGGAAAAAAAAATGACTTTGGAATTCACCTGGTTTAGTAAGTAGAAGAAGTAATCTTAATCACAGGGCTTTAATGATAAGTGATTTAGAGAAGCAAGGCATTTCCCTCCTGCTTTTTCAGTAGGAATATACATTCTAATTATCTTTGACATCAGCCAGGAGACAGTGCAAGTTGGGCTGAGCCTATGTTTAAGTGAAATTGAATAAGCAACGTATAAGAAGTACTCAGGCTTATTTTCTTCTTTTTTAACAGCTGTGCTGATAGTTAATATTGAGGATTTGTTTTTGAAATTTAAAAAGGAATAATTTTATTTTCTTATTTTAAGTAACACATGCTCATTGTATACACTTTAGAAGCTGCATCAATATATTAACAGGATGATACTCATCTTTGTAAATTTACTTAGATCTTTTGACTGCATTTACTACAAGGAATCGTGCTATTCATATTATTTCATATTATTTTCTGATCTTCCCTCGAATCCCATTGTGTATTCTTCCATAATACTAGCTTAAAGTGGTTCATCGCATTTCATAACAGCGTACAAGAATTTATCTGTTCAGTTCCTTAGTGCAGGACATTTACTTGTCTCTAGTGTTTCACTTTCATAAACATACATATTTTGAATCTCTATATAATTGAATCTGCATAAATCCATGATTTATTCTTTTTAGACAAATTTCTAGTTGGTAAACTGCTCAGCCCAAAAGTATACACACATTTGAAAGGGCTTGGAAAAGCATTACCAAATTGTCTTTAGAAAAATTATACTGGTTGGTATTGGTGTTTGTGATTATTTAAAGATGGACATTAAGTCCTGGCCACAAGATTACTGGACTGTGCCATGAGCCCAGTGAGTGGGACACAAACCTGGCTGTGTATGCCCATGAGCCTGATGGCTACAGCATGTAATGATCGATTGACATTAACCTCTTCCCTTGGAATCCTACCTATATTTTCAACCTGCAAATATGCCTGATTTTTTTTCTGGGATGTGGCAGAATCTGGTTGTCACAATTCCTTTGGAAATGGGGCTACTCTAGTTATGCAGCCTATTTTCCACCACTCCCCTAAGAGGAGGAGTTTCTTTCTATGTTTTTGAAATTCTAGTATTGGGCCCGGCTGCGTGGCCTAGCGGCTAAAGTCCTTGCCTTGAACGCCCTAGGATCCCATATGGGCGCCTGTTCTAATCCTGGCAGCTCCGCTTCCCATCCAGCTCCCTGCCTGTGGCCTGGGAAAGCAATCGAGGACAGCCCAATGCACTGGGACCATGCACCCGCATGGGAGACCCGGAAGAGGTTCCAGGTTCCTGGCTTCAGATCGGTGCAGCACCGGTTGTTGTGGCTCACTTGGGGAGTGAATCATTGGACGGAAGATCTTCCTCTCTGTCTCTCCTCCTCTCTGTATATCTAACTTTGTAATAAAATAAAAAAAAAAAAAGAAAGAAATTCTAGTATCAATATGTGTACAGAGGTATATTAGATTTGATGTCTTCTATGTATGTGTGTGTGTGTCCAAATTCTTATGTTGAAATCTAAGACTCAACATGCTATTAGGTGACGAAATTAATCGGTGAGGTTTTTAGGGGGTGATTAAATACTAAGGGCTCCGACCTTGTGAGTGGGATTAGCAAGAAGGTTGGAGAGAGGTGGCTAGGGCCTTTTGCCTTTCTGTTTCTTTCTGCCTTGTGGCCACAGCAAGAAGGAACTATCTTGGAGGTAAAGAGTATCTTCCTCAAGACACTGAACTGGAGGGAGCTTTTAATCTGGACATCCCAGCCTCCACAACGGTGAGAAGCAAATTTTTCTGCATAAAATTTACCCAGCCTCAAGCGTTTTGGTGTGGCAGCCAAAACAGGACAAGGCAGCACCCAACATTGACTACAGTGAGTCCACTGAAGTTGTGGCCCTGGGAACACTGATGCGGGACCTGCCCTCTGTTTAAGAAAAAAAAGCCCTTCACAGCAGGGTGCAACCAGGGAGAGGCTAGCTGTCTGGAAGCTTCTGTGCTAATGACTGCAAAAAAGTTGCTCTAGTGGACTCGGAATCCCCTTTGGTAGTCTTTTCTGGAACATAGCTGCTCTTTGAGCAGTGAGAAATTTTTGTAATACATGATGAATCTATGAAGTACAGAAAATCATTATTCAAAAGAAAAATTTTAAACATAAAATCTGTTCTGCATACATAAAAGCATTGTGGTTTAGTCCATAACTTCAATACATACCAGAAATTTCATCTCCTATTCACAGAGACAGTAGCTGGAGAATCTTCTTCAGTGATCTATTTTCTTCTACCTCCACAATCCCCATTAACTGTGAGAGCTCCCAGGCATGCACTCTGACCAAAATAGAGCACCACCAAAACCACAAGACAGTAAAATAGCTATTTTAGGGTGCTTTGTTCTTAGGATCTCTCAGCGCTCATGCCACATACACCTCCTTGTCATACGGCAAGAAAAAATGTATACTTTTCACTTGCCACAACTCCCCAAAGGATTCACATTCAATATTTGTTTCAAATGGTGGGTTGAAAGTATGGTAAAGAGCTACGACATGGAGCAAAAAATTCTTCTGCTAGACAACATACCTTATTTATAAAAATGGGCAGCTGGCATTTTGCCCATTTAATTAGTAAGATAAAATACACATTCTGATAGTCACCTTCTTTGTCTTGACTCCTTCCAAACATAATAACCTAGGTTGCAAAAACATTTTTGAAGTATTTTACAAAATTTGTTCTTTATGTGACACTCTAGCTATATTTGCTAATGTCTTGGGCTTTTTAGTCATATTTTTAAAGATATTTTTCGGTTGGTCATCATTGTATTAAACATAATTTTTGTTGCAGACCATAAATCAAAGTTTTTGCTGCAGGAAATATTATCACTGTATTTGTGGTTAAATATTGAACGAGTATGTGTCCTTTAAAGAATTCTTTTGTCTTCACCCAGGGAGCATACTGACTGTCTCCTGTCTATCTTGAACAGATACTTGGGCAAGCACCCCAGAAGAGCTATATTTAGGTTCAAAGGAAACTCATTCTCTGGGTTCAAGTTCTGTGTTTTTTTTTTTCCATCTTGATGATGCATTATAAAGCCAGATGAATACCACCAAGAGAAGACAAGGCATACCCATATGTGCCTCCAATGGGAGACATCATCAATAACGGGGTGAGCCAGTTTTCTACTTCTGCCCATCAGCCTTTGGACTCAGTGGGAAGTCAAGTGTGAAGGATGGTCTCCAGCCCCAAAACTGCCCATGGGGATCATCGTAAAGCAGTCTGCCAGAAGGAATGTGTGCGCAAATGACAAACGGTACCTGACTCCAGGGGAAAATAGACTTGGGGAAGCTTTTAATGCCAAGTTTTATAATGTTTAGGATGAAATACGGCAACAGATTCCTCATGAGGATGGAAACGACCTCTCATCGGTTTAACAAAGCATTTTCCAGCAGAGAAGAACATGCTAAAATAGGAAAAGAAAATAACTTAGTACTTAAAGCTTAAAGAGGGCTTCTTTTCCACCTATGGCTTGGCTCCCCCCATTCTTTCATCCTGACTCTCATTCAATAACTCCCAACTATGATCCCTTTCAAAAACATCCCTCTCTATGGATTTTCTAAGTTAGCCCTGAGAGCATATATTCTGTCCCATTGAACTCAGAGGTAACTTCAAGATTGTCAGGTCATGTATTCCATATTTGAGGGATTGGAAAACATGGGCAATATACTGAGATCCAGTCAGTCATCAATTCCTGCCTTACCTTATCTTTAACATAAGTCTCATTTCTGCTCTACTCTCTATGTTCTCATTGTCATCATCCTGGCCCTAATTGCTTCCTGCCTGGATTAATGCTTCCATTTTCTTGTTAGTTTTTACATCCAGATTGATAGAAATAAAAAAAGGGTTAGATGGAGTCAAGCAACATTTTGAAGGTGAAATTTACATCACATGGTTTATGATATGGGAATGGTGAAAGTGTCAGTGATTCTTAAAAAGTGTTTCCCTTTAAGAAACTGATGACTATGTCTAGGTGACCATTTATGGGAAAGTAGAAAAGAATCTTCCTTTTGATAAAGAAAGGCACTATTTTAGCCTTGGGGTACTTCATTTTATTTAATCCCATATAGGGGCTGAAGACTGTGAGTCTAAGGCTAGCCCAATGTGGCTGGGCATAGGTGTTCATGATTCTTTGGATTCTTTAATTTGGACACCAAATCCTACACAAAATGAATGAGGACTCATGACACTTGACATGATTTCCAATTCCTGCTTTCAATGTTGAGTTACATCATTAGGAAATACGTGATTATAACATCTATTATATACATGTATTATCTTTTTCAGAATTGAGATATTTTCCTATTATTTCTTTCTTATGTCTTATTAATTGGTATAATAAAGCAAACAAAATTATACCTGCGACATATTATTGACTAAATTTTCATTAATGAAGAAGGGTATGCACACAGAATATCTGTTACATATTCATTTTGGTGATTTGACTTGTTACTACTTTTACCTGTTTTGAATTTCTATTGAAAAGAATTTGTTTGATGTACTAAGTGAAGGGAAAAAAGTGACCAAAGTAGGAAGAAAAATCATGTCCTGAGGCTTCTCTGAGGATGTTTAAGAATCTAACTCCCCTTGGTTGTTTACGTTACTGATATTGATGACCTTGAAATTACAGCAGATTGGGTTGCCGTGGCTTCAATCAGCTTTTATATGATGACAATGTTTTCCAAAGAATTTCATCTGAATAAAATATGACTGAAAAGCCAACTTATTTTAGTATCTCACTGCACAGAGCAGCACTTTTGGAAAACTTAATCATTTTTATGGACTTTACTTCTTCCATTATGAAAGTAATACATGTTCACTACAAAAAAAAAAAAAAAAAGCAACAACTCAGAAGGAGTTAAATGTTAAGAGAAAAAGTTAAAAGAACCTTGCTTGTAGTCTAGCTACCCCAGTCTAACGTGGGCCAGCCTTTCAGATGGCTTCTATCAAGCCCCATAGACACACACACACACACACACACACACACATACACACACACAGTGGTGATACACACATAGTCCCCACAGTTTCTTTCATAATACACAATTCTATGAAGACTTATATGCATGGAATTTAATTCTTTTGCATCTAAATAAGTCCAATTTTCATAAACTTTTGAATTGCTGGTGTACACATAGATGTGTGTTTATGAATAGAAATGTTTTGTAATAATAATTTTTCTACTTATTTATTAATTTTTTGAAGATTTATTTATTTTTATTGGAAAGTCAGATATACAGAGAAGAGGAGAGACAGAGAGGAAGATAATCTGTGTGATGATTCACTCCCCAAGTGACCGCAACAGCCAGAGCTGAGCCAATCCAAAGCAAGGAGCCAGGAGCTTCTTCCAGGTCTCCCATGTGGGTGCATGGTCCCAAGGCTTTGGGCCGTCCTTGACTGCTTTCCCAGGCCACAAGCAGGGAACTAGGTGGGAAGTAGAGTAGCTTAGAACCAGTGTCCATCCTGGCATGTACAAGGCAAGGACTTTATTGGCTAGCCACTGCGCCAGGCACTGTTTTATTAATTTTTAAAGCAATTTAACTGCTGCATGTGCCTACTGTGACATAACTTGATTATTGAGCATTTAGGCAATATTCAGTTCTTCATCACCTTAGCTAATGCTATAATGAGTATCTGAGTTTTTGCAGTAAGTAGGATTAATTTCCTAATGTAGATTATACACAGCGAATGTTTGTAAAGTTTGTAGTTTTGGTAAATTAATTTGAAAACTTTTCCCCTCAGTATGTAAGTCTTTTTCATCTTGCTCTTATCAGTGCAAAATCTCCCCAGTTAAAAAAATACTAATTATATCAGCTAAATTTGTATTTAATTTAGTTTTCTTTGATTTCTAGTAAGGCTGAAAACTTTTCCAGTGCTCATTATTTTTCTCTTGTTGAGTGTCCTCTTGTATGAATTATTTGTGGCCACTTATCTGTTGTAGTCTCTTTATCTTTTTATAGAGTTGATTTGATAGATTCTTCACACATTGAACATTAATTTTTGTTGTGCATATTTTGAGTTTTCCCCTGCTCTTTTCTCCTTTTATCTTATTATTATTGTTTTATTTTATTTGAAACGTTGGGAGAGAGAGAGTAAGAGAGTGAGAAATAAAGAGGGAAGACAAAGAGGAGAAAGTATGAGAAAAAGAGGGGAGAATCTTCCTCCCTAAACACTGCCCTTTATATTCCTTATCCTAGTCAACTAGAGATTTTAAAAAGTATAAATGGTAGTTAATATTTTACAAGAAACAAAAACACAGGAAATAGTCATTCATTTTATATGATTAAATTTAATAATCCAGAAAAAATATTTAAGGTTTAATTTTTTATTTCTGCTACTGAAGCTGGGTTTCATGATTTATATATATATATATGTATATATATATATATATACATATATATATATATATGTATATAGACACACACAGAGACATATACAGAAACTAGGCTGTAAGGCAGTAGTTCTTAACCTAAGGCAATTTGCCCCATAGGGACAATTAGTATTGAATAGAGACAGTTTTGATTGTTGCAAGTGGGTGGGCAAAGGATGTGCGTGCTATGGGTATCTAGTAGGTAGAAACTAGGGATGTTGTTCAAAGTCCTATGTGCTCAAGGAACCCCCACACCCAATTCAAAATGTCAGCTGTGAAGAACCACTGTTATTGAGTACTGGTCAGAATCATGATTTCTACTGCACAATGTGGAGAGAGATTTAATATCAAACACTTCAGGATTCCGTTGTATCTAATTTTTCCTTTGTTTTCATTAAGGGTCCTTTATTTTCCACTTTGTTTTCCTCAAGTATCTTAATGACTTGCCTGTCATGACTGCAAGCATGACAGCAGAGATGCTTGGCAATGACTGACCAGTGAACTGGCCAGCCCAGGGAAGCCTGTGCAAGCGTGAGGACTGTGATTGACCCTCCTTTTTGTGACCCAACTAAGGACCAGCTCCAGGAAGTACATGACCTCTATTTTCTCATTTTCTATCCTTTACCTTATCTGGATATGATAACCTAGAAATCATGACATTAAAATCTGTGGACATTATTTTTATATGAAAGTCAGAGATGCCCTAAGTCAAACTTAGTGAAAGGAATGGGATAAAAACAGTCATATTTCAGTCAAGTTTCTTGAAGAAGAATCTACAGCCAAGGTTGGAGAATCAGTGCCATTGCAAAATTTGGATATCGGAATTAATTAGAATAAATATCAAGTAGAAACAGAAATGAGGAGCTTAATTGGAAGCAGGATTCTGACACAGAAGTTGCCACAAACTGTATTAGAACATCCAGACTGGTCCTCAGCACATGACATAGGACAACAGGTTTTCTTAGGTGTATTCCTAAATACATACAGGAATGATTAAATACACACGTAGGGACATATGCATATGGATAAGAATATATATGTGTAAGATGCTCATGATCATTTTGTAAAGCTAAAAGACCATTCAGCTGTCAAACAAGAAAGCCAGCAGACCAAATTCTCTGCTTAAGCAATTAAATTTGGAGCAAAAAAAAAATTTTTATTTACATTTTATTGTTATTGCTATCATTTTATGCTACAGCTCCATATTCCCTTATTCCCTCCCCAATTCCCTCCCCCCAACCTAGTTCCTCTATATCATTACTAAAGTATAATTCTTCATACACAGTCATATGTCCATCATTGCGGGCATGGACAATGGCAGAGAGTCCAGAATCCTATTGTCAAGATATAGTAAACAGTTTCATTGTAAGTCCATCTTTGTCTGGAAACAGAAATGCATACCACACTGCATCCTCACATCTGGATGTTAGTTAAATTTGGAGCAAAAATTTAAATACGTTTAAATACACTTACACTAAGTTCCTTGTGCTAGCACTTTCCGAGTCTTTGCCATAGAGATTGGTACTGAGAATTCAGAGGAGGGTTTGAGACCAGGACCTTCTGCATTGACTTAATTGGAGAACACTTGGTTTTTTAAGTGAATCTTGCAGGATCTGTGACTGTAGTTTTGAATGAAATTGGCAGCCTGGATGAGAACTGAAAGTTATCAGACTCTTGACCCTCCACTTCCTGACTAGTGCATGTGGATGGGGACACTGTGGCTTTTGTAAGAAACTCCTTAGGTGACTCCACAGGGCAGCTCTATGAGAACCCTTACATTAGAGGAACACTTTTTGGGAAGAATTAAGTGAGATATTTCAAAAATTCTTCAAGAAATTATGAAAAAGGGGAAATAAGGGTAAATTTATTTTGGTGCAATTTTTTCAAAGTCCATGATGTTTTTCCGTAATACACACTTTCTTCAAACTCTTTAAAGACTTGGAATGCATGGATGTCAAACTTTTTTGCGCTGAAATAAACTTACCTTTCAATCCTATTTTGCATGAAATTTTAAAGTACCCTCTTCTAGAACAGTATTTCAAAACTTGTCAGTTGGTAAAGGTCACCTGAGTGCTCATTGAAAATGTTTTTTCAGGTTGCACTCTTGGAGTTCTTGATTTAGTCAGAGGAGTTGACCCAGGAATGTGTTCAGCAAGCCCTGAGGTGAGGCTTAAACCAGGTAAGTGTAAGAAAGGATCTGAAGGATCTGCTGTCCTGTAGTTTTCTTTTTCTTTTCTTAAATTTTTTTTTTAATTCTTGTTTTCCATTTTACGGTTTTGTAGCTATAAGTCTTCCTCCTTTTCTCTCCCTCTCCTCCCTCCCTTTTTCCCCTCCCCATTGTCCTCTATGTTTTACAATAATAAGAGCTTTCTGCTCTTCATGCGTGTCATGACATTGTAGTTATAAGCAGTGGTAGACATCTAGTATTTTTGTTGTCAGGGTATATTTAACAGTTTCCAGTAGTGGTGCCTTGAAGGCAAAGGGAGTGTGGCTTGCAGAAGGGAGCTGTCCAACACTGAAACGCTGTAGAAACTTCGGATAGCTGGTCCTGTAAACCTACTGGAGGTTTTTATCAAATGAGAAGCTTTATGTGTAGATTTCCATCTTTCCCTCTTTCCAGACCACTGATTGTAAAGTTTTAGAACTTTGTGGCATAGTGGGTAAGGCCTCCTTTTATGACTCTGCCATCCCATATGGGCACTTGTTTCTTTTGCAGCTGCTCCATTTCTGATCCAGCTTCTTGTTGATGGAATGGTAAAGCAGTATAGGATGGTCCAAAAGCTCAGGCCCTGCCATCTATATGGGAGATGAGTAGAAGATCCTGGATCCTGGTTTCATCCTGATCCAGCTCTGGCTGTTGTGGCTATTTGGGGGATGAATCAGTGGATGGAAAATTCCGCCCCCTCTCTCTTTCCATGCCATTTTCACTTTCATATAAACGAACAAATCTTAAAACACAATAAAATATGACAATACTTCAAAATGTTTATAGCAAATGGAATCAGAAGATAAATGTATGGACAGCCATTAGGTATGGATGTCAAAATGGCACCCAGGATGTATTTGTATGCTTGGGTTCTGGACTGATTCCTCTTCCAGTGTCCTACTATTGTGCATAGAGGGAGGCAGAGGTGACAATTCTAGTAACTGGTTCCCTGCCACTCTCCTGGAGACTAAGATTGAGCTCCTAGCTCTTGGCTTTAGGCTAGCCCAGGCTTAGCAGTTGTAAGTACTAGGGAAGTGAGCCTGCAGGTGGAAGATTGCTCTTTGTGTCTGCCTCTTTTTCTTCCTTTCAAATAGAAAAAGCGAAGATTTTTTTTGCAAAACTTTCTTAAGAATTTATTTATTTGTTGAGGGAAAGATGAGAGGACATGGTCACTCTCCAAAGGCCCAGAGCTTGAAATGGCCAGAGTTGGACCAGCCTAAAGCCAGGGGACAGGAACTTCATCAGGGTCTCAGATATGAGTGGTGGAAACACAACCACTTGAGTCATTACCTGCTGTCTCCAGGGATGTACATTAGCAAAAATCTGGAATTGGGAGTGGAGTTGGAACTTGAACCCAGACCTATGGTATGCGGTGGGGGTACTTTAACAGGTATCTAAAGTGCTAGACTGAATATCTATTCCTAGTGCATAGAGACTGGAGAAGCTTATGGAGTTTCTTCATATGTGTTTTTCACAAGCAGTTCTAAAGGGTTGTTCTTGGTTATTGAAAAGCAAATGATGGAAAGGGAAAGATCTCAAAGAGTGATGTGAAGTAAAAACCTGCATTGCATCAAGGAGAAATGACTTAAGCAAGAGTCCAGGGCCCATGCCTTAGCTCAGTGAGTTAAGCTATCATTTTCCATGTTACCATCATGTATCAGGAGTGCCCATTTAAGTCCTATCTTCTATACTTCCTATCTAGATTGCTGCTCATGTGTCCTAGACAGAAGTAGATGATGATATAGTGGACCTGAATGAAGTACTTATGCTTTAGCTTTTAGTCGGGCCCAGCCATGGCTGTTAGAGCCATTTGGGTAGTGAATCAGTGAGTGGAATCTCTCTCTCACCTTCTCTCCCTCTCTCTCTCTCTCTCTCTCTCTTTCTCTCTCTCTCTATCACTTTGTCTTTTGAATAAATAAAGAAACATTTTTTTTAAAAGATAGTGCGCTTCGTATCGATCATTAGTCAGAAGCTATGCTCAGCATCCTATGGGATCTGTGGCTTATAAATCTGCTGAGTCTAGAGGTGAATTTCAAAACAGGCCAGATCTTGGAGCAGTTGTTGTTACTTCAATGCTAAAATATTGCATTAATCCTGTTTATGTGTTTTATCTGATTTTCTCCTAGACTTTTAAAGCCCAACTAGGCAATTATTTTAAGCAGAGGTCAGACAAGCAGGCTCAAGCTACAAAAGGTTATTGCTGTTTTGGTTAAAGCTACTAGGAGCTGTTATCAGCTAAGTGGTAGGTTTGACTCTAAGTGAAGTGTAGAGTCTGAACACATTTATTATCTGGGCAACTCTCTTTAAGGAACAACAGCTATCTTTTTGTTATATGGGGATCAAGGACTTTTTACCCTGCCTGGTCTGACTGAAAAAGGATCTCCAAATGGGTGTTCTAGACAGGAGCTTCTGTCAAATGCTACTGCAGCCACTAACAGCACACTGCCCTCTGCTATGTCAGTATTCAGCGCATTACCCACCACTGGGCAAGGAGTATGAGCATTGAAGCGCTTAATTTCCTGCTGGAAAGATACAGTGCAAGAGAGGAGTCTCAGAGGTGTCCGTCATTTAGAACTGAACCCCAAGAACCCTGCTAACTGAGTGCAGCCAGGTTCTACACCCACCATATCCCATCCTTGTGCAACACTTGACTTAATCTGAATCAAAGGTCATTTTCCAGATGTTGATGAGAAAACAAGAGTCAACTGGCACAGTGCCTGAGGGTAAGAGTGGCCAAAGGAATTCTCTCCCCTGCTTGGAACTGTGAAGCTGAGAGAGTGCAGCAGTGAGCACCACAGATGAGAGGTGATCTTGAGTGTTGGTGAACATAGCAGGAGTTGTGGTGGCCTTGTGGATTGCCCTGAAGTAAGGGCACCAGTCTGGGAGTGAGACAGGAATTTGGTGTGATAGACATGCAGGAGCAATGATCGACATTCTTATCTTAGGGTTTTTGAAGGGGAGGTAGAAGGAAGGGCCTCTATTTCTGATGACTTTGATGTTCCAGCTGCTGTGAGCTTCATGGCTGGATGCCGGTGGGGGCTTGACATCCTTAACATAAATCCGTTCAGTCTGGTCTGGCTTGGGGATACTTACGCTCTCTGCAGAGAAGGTGATACCAAGCAGAAAACAGTCAAGTACAAGTTTTGCTAAGTGGTATGATGAGGGAGGGTTAGGTGCTCTCGGGAGGGGTTTGGAGGGGGTCTGGGGACTCCTAACCAGGACTGAGGCAGATGGGGAAAGGTTCCTGAAGATAGATGTCTATGATGAGAACTGAAGAGCATGAAAGAGTTATCTGGGCAGAGGGGACTGGTAAAAGATTAAAGAACTGCGTGGGCAAAGGCCCAATAACGGGAGGAAGCACTTCACTCTCAAGAAACCTTGAGAAATTCAGAAGGATGCAGAGATAATGAGAGTTCAAATTGATGAGATTGGAGTGTGACAACAAAGGGCCCAGTAAATCTTGTTAAGAGTTGGAAATTTATCCCGGGAGAAAGACAGAAATATAGAAGGATGTTATTAAAGGACTTAAACATGATTTGTATTGAAGAAAGTTCACCCTGCCTGAGAAGGTAGACTGCAGGAGGCAGGAAGACTTGCTGGGGGCGGGGGGGTGGCAGGGTGCAGCCATGCAGGTGAGAGGGAGTGCAGGCTAGAACTAGGGAGCACCACTCAGGAAGGTGGGTGATGGATATGCTTGAGACTGGGATGTGGATTTGGCAGAGACTGGTCATTCCTGAGCCAGGGATAAAGGTGACAGCAGAGTCGAGAATACACCCCGGGTTTCAAATTGTGCTATTTTCACAGAGGTAGGGCCAAGGTTAGGATTTAGCAACGTGACATTAGAGAAAGCAGCTTAATTTATCTAGTTTATTTGAAAGAAATACAGAAAGAAAGATACACACACACACACACACACACCCACCCGGGAAGAAAGACAGACGGAACCATCTGCTGCTTTACTTCTCAAATGTCTTTTTACAACCGGGGCTGGGCCAGGCTGAATCCTGGAGCAAGATTTCCCCACACAGATGGGCAGGAACTGAACTATTTGAGCTTTTACCTGCTACCTCACAGGGTGAGCAGTAGCAGGAAGCTGGAATCAGGTGTGGGGCCGGGATTAACTCAGGCATTGTAATATACAATAGGAGTAACCCAAGCAGGATCTTAATGTTGCACCAAGTGCCTGTCTAAGACCTCCTTTAATAGATCATGGGGTCCAGAAGCCAGAATATGGAGGGCTGTGTTATGAAGTGAGATGAGGGAGGGAAAAGTTCGAGTGTGAAGGGAAAGGAAGAAAGCTGGTGGGGGGTCAAAGGGATGGGAAGAGAGAAGCAGCAATGAGTCAGTCCAGACTTCACAAGCCCAGACCTCGTGGTACTCAGGGCCTTGGGACTGTGAACCTAATGGCAGCAGGGAACGAGTGAGCTCCACTGAGGCCGGGAGGACGAGCTGGAGGAGCTTAGCTTTCAGAATGAGGAATCCTTGAGTTCGGGCTGAAAATTCATAGCACGCTGTGGGATGGGAAGGGGGAGAAAAAGAGAAGTAAGGGAGGACATGGAATATGAAGGAACAGGCTGGTTCTCTGAGATGGGGCCTGGCTATATCCCCAGCGGCAGAAGTGTGTAACGAAACCAGAGTGGACACGTGGATCTGAACACTTACATTCACGTGGATCTGAACACTTACATTCACTGTTCTGAAGCAAGGATTTTAGCATGTGTACTACAATCACCAGCATGCTAAATGACTAAAGAGGGCTTGCAAGGATGCAGGATTTTATGAATTCAAAAGTAGTTTTCTTTAGTCTGTGGTCTTTTCTGTGCCTTGAAGAACGTCATGTATTGTCAAATATACAGTGGCTTTCTCCCCGCCCCCCCCCCCCACCTCACCTGGTCCTACTCCTTCCTCCACGCTTCAGCCTACAGGTGGAAACCCAGCAGCCATGCCCAGCGAGGCCTTCCTGTGCTTGCTGCTACACTGATTTCCTATTGAGATTAGGTAACTAAGGCTTTGAGTACAGCCATGCCCTCTTGCTATTGTGGGTGAGTGGATTTTTTTTTTTCTGAGACTGCAGCCAATTTATAGTAATTAATGTGCTAAGGACAGCAGATGTAGCAGTCATTAATTCCTTAATCTTGGAGTAGAGAGAGAAATGGATTAGAGATAAATATAGCTTGTGGCATTTTCTCCCAAGAACAAGCCCTTTAAAAAACAGTGCATTCCTCCTGCAGTGTGAGGGGTGGGAGGAAGATGAGAGCCCTTCCCCTTCTCCTAGGAGGATTATTCTTGCCAGAAGCAGAGAGTGGGGCAAGGGGAATATAGAAGTTCATTGAGAAGGAGACAGAAAGGCTGACCCTGGATGCCACGAGGGCCTCTCCCTCCCAGGATCTTGAGACCTCCAGGTGAAGACTCGCCGTTTGAACTTTCACAAAGGTTGCATGCACACAGCCGACCTCTGGTTAGGAAATCAAGCTGAGTGAAGTGGAGAAAGGAAAAAAAAATGCAACAAACCCATCAGACTCTCCTTTGTTGAGTGAGTCGCTGGTTTTAAAATGAGATGAGAGGTTGTTCAAAGACGTTAATGGAAATCTTTGCACACATAGGCTTAAAGTTTCTTCATTCCAGAGAGTCACTCAGCCATAAATATGTGTGGGTTATTTAGATGCTTCCAAAGGTTACTGGAAAATTACCTATTTTTCCACAAAGAAGCGAGCTGTTTATTGCTTCAAAAGTGTGCCTCAGAGTGAATGCTTTGCTTTTGCAGAGAAGGGAAAAATACTGAAATAGATGTCATGATGGGATTAAGTTTGACTGGTGAGCAGGGAGGTGTCTAGAGCTAAGATTTTGGTGTGGCTGCAAAAAGGACTTGCAAGTCTTACAATGGAGGAGAAAGCAAGCATTATTGTTCTCATGTGGCATCAGCAAGTGCTGCTCTTTTAGAGGGTCAGAAAAAATCTGCAGTGAGGTGGGCTGTGGGCAGAGAAGGGGCCTTTGTGAAGGAATTGGATTTCTGACAGGAACACTGGAAACTGAAGAACAGGGCCTGTGTGAGCTTGTCCCATCTGTGTCAGGTGGTAAGACTCTTTGTAGAAATCCTGATGGAGTCTTGTCCGTTCAGGCTGGCCCTTCTGCGTGGTCACAAACAGGGCCCAGTTTTCATTCTTTGGGAGAACCTTCAGGGGAGTATATTTTTCAGCTCTGTGGCTAGATTGACCCTGGCTCCAGTGATACAGGGGCAGATGTTTGCTTGTTCAGCTCAGTCTTTCTGGACTGCTGAGATGGTCAACATTTGGATTAAATTTATGTCCAAATCAGGGTTGGGCCCAGAGCCTATTAAGTTTAGTGGCAATTCCCATACACAGAGTTTGTCAGATCATCTCACATCAAGATATTTTCCATTGGGAGGTGACATATCCTGAGGATCTACACTAAATGCCATGCTGCCGGAGACATTTTTTCCTGTAGTGTTTTAATTAAGCCTCAAGATTAAGTCTGAAAGATATTTTCGCATTTCTATATTGAAATAGTCATTGTCTCAAGGCTGAACTACAGAGAGAGACTGAGCTGTGCAGAAGTGTTGCCTCTTGAGCTACACATGTTCAGCCCCTGGGGACCCCACAGGTGAAGGCAGCTGAACAGTCCAGCTCCCTGTCCCAGTGCTGCAGAGAGGAAAGTTGTGAGTCGGCTGGCTAAATGCTATCTGCTGCTGTGGAGATGCATCTAAGGATTTACAACTGTGCACATCAGCCTTCCTCCCTCTTCGTCTGGAACTTCCCGGGAGGCTGTGGGATCGCAGCCCACACTGTTGATCAAGATGATAGTGTTTTCCCTCGTTCTCAAAGCCCCAAGGACTGAGCCCAAATGGAAATCACAGAGTGTTATGATTTGTACACTAACTGAAAAATTTATGGCTCTGTAAGAATATAGACAAATATGTTGTCTGCTGAGAACTGAAAGTAAAAAACAAGCCAAGTTATTGGCAACATTTCCCAGGGGTTCCACTTGAATGAGAATGAATCATTCATTGGACATTCATGGTCATAACCACCTTCTTCTGTTAAAACCAAAAAAAAAAGGGGGGGGAGGATAAAAATAGTCGCATGTGGTACAGGGCAATAATAAAACAAATTCATTTTCAATTCCTGCAATGACCAAGCCCTCCCCATTATGATTAGATTTGGGAATGTGCTTGAGGAGAGGACTTTTTTTTTAAACTCTGATGCTTTGAATATTTTGGGATATACACCTTTACCTGTTTAGGCAGCCTGAATTCAGATCTCATGTTATATCATAGAGATAAAGACAGAGAGGGAAAAGGATAGAGACAGAGACATGGGGGGGAGAGAGAGAGAGAGAGAGAGAGAGAGAGAGAGAGAGAGAGAGAGAGAAAGCGTGTGAAAGAAATATTCTATTCAGGGCCAAGCTGACACTAAAAACCCAGAACTAAATTCGGGTTTCCCAGGTGGCCGTGTGGATGTCAGAGACACATGCATTATTCCCTCCCCCAGGGTACACATGGCATAGAGCTGCAATTGCAAGCCGAGTTGGGACTCAAACTCAGGCCTTATGATATAGATGTGAGCAGGATATTGCCTTTACATTGCAGAAAACATCTGCCTCTGTTTTGTGTTTTCTTTTTGCCCTGCTAGGTATGGCTTGATTTGTAGACATTTATGCAAAGTACTTTTCTTACAACACCCCTTAATAAACTTGACTGTAAATCTAGCCCATTTTCACCAAGTCAACAGGCGGTGTAGAATAGCACAACCCTAACCATATAATGGTTTCACAGGAATTCCGTTTTGATCGTTAAAATGGAGAGAAGATAAACTGCTTAGCAGCTCCTCACAGCCATGTAAATTGGATGTCCAACAGTGCAAAAACTCCAAATGCATCTTTGAGGCCTGTGAAAAGAAGCATTAGAGGCAGAACTTTGAATTTGTTTCAATTCAGTTCACAGTTATCCCAGATATAAGGGAGTGTCCTAGGTGCTATTCATTTATTTGAAAATTGATACGTTATGGCTTAAGCCAGCCAATGGTTCTTAGAAGGAAAGCTAACATATTCATGAATTATCCAGGAGCTTTTTGTGCTTTAATTTAAAATTGTCAAAGTCATGCTTGACTCTACCATGAGAGTTCTGACTGATTAACATTGGCTACTTGGTAAAAATACAATGAAGTTAACTATAAGTTGCAGTTTTATATGTTAATGCTATGCAATGATGTTGATGTGTATGGTTAAAAAATCTTTCTTATTTGATGTGTGAATGTATTGGGCTAGAGGTAAAAGTTTCTTTGTGATACAAGAAAAGCTGCTAAGCAACTTTCTGCTCAATAAGCTACAGAAGGGGCAAGTGTTTGGCAAAGCAATTGGGAAGCTGCCTGAGATACCCATAGCCCATATTGGAGTCCCTGGGTTCTAATCCTCTCTCTACTTCTAGTTTTGAATTCTTGTTAATGCACACCCTGGCAAGCAGTGGGCCCTGTCATCCATGTGGGAAGCCTGGATTTAATTCTGGTTTTGTGCCTTTGGTCTGACCCAAGCTTTATGGGCATCTGGGAAAATTGAATCAACAGTTGAAATATTTTTGTCTGCTTGTCTGTCTCTGTGCCATTCAAAAACAATAATAAAAATCTATAGTAGCTAACTGCAGAATAATAGATAAATTTCTAAGCTGGAACTCAGGAATGCAGCTTGCCAGCCTCATCAATGGCACTCCTGGAATGCAGCACTTCCTGTTACTTGTAGGGATCCAGATTTTCCCAATGCAGTCTGCTATTGCCCTTCATCTTTAACTTCCTCCCATCTCTGATTAACTCTAGCACCAAATATGTGTTGTCTCTTCCAGCATCAAGAAATTTTCTATTTGGTTCCAACTGGCTGCTCAAGAATTCAAGGCATTTCTGCTGCTAACCCTTTGAGTTAGCACAGACCCACAGGTTTGCCTTTTGTCTCACAAGATATCTCTCACTGCAGAGGCCTGTTATAAGTCCCAGGGTTAATCTGTATTCCTGATTGTCAGCCATAATTTGAGGTTTCCCAAGACTGCCCTTGAGATTTGGTCATTTGCAAAATGAACACATCTTGGCAAAACATTTGCCAACACCAGTTTGCTTTAAAGGATACAACTGAAGAATAGCCACATGGCAGAAATGTATGCATGGGGTTAAGGTTGGGCGTACCAAGCTTTCATGCTCTTTGTGGTCACCTGTAGCCTTGTACCTCATTGTGCTCATCAACCTGGAAGCTCTTCCACGGTGTTTATAATTCAGTCTCTAACCTCTTCCTTCTCTGGAGGGCAGTGGAAGAGATAGGGAATGCAATTTCTCACCTTAAAATAACATACTTGGTTTTTCTGGTGACTAGCCTGTCTTTTGCATCCATCTAGGTGCTTACTCTGAGTCACCTCATTAGCATTAGGTGCAGGTAAACTAGGGTTTAATAGGGATAAAGAACACTCCTATTACTTAGCAAATTCCACAAATGCTGCAGAGAAGCAGAGCTCTCTGCCACAAAGAAATAAAGCCCACACCATCTTTCAAGCTGCAAGTTCTATTTGATTTCTTCCAGCCTTTTGTTTCTCTGTGTGGATGAATTCCTGTAGCAAATGTTTATGCTACTTTTAGGTCATAAAGACTACACCTGCAAAGGTTGAAATTGAAGTAATAAAGAACAGGGATGTTAAGTAAGACTTCCACAGCACTGATGGGTGCTATGGTCTGATCTGGCCCTCCTGAAAAGAGATATTTAGCTCACAGTTTTGGAGGTACAAATCTAAGATTGTGTGGCTCTGTTGGCTTTTTCTCTGATGAGGGCAATATATGGCAATGACATAGCTTGCATGGAGGAGGAGTCACACAGCAAAGTATGAGAGAGACAGAGAGAGACAGAGAGAGGGAGAGAATGAGTATAAATGGAGAGTTTTTTTTCCCAACAATCCTCTTGCAAGAACTTGTATCTGATAAGACCCCAGTGACATCTGGACCTCTTAGAGGCCCTACCTCCTCATATTCCAGTAGAGCTACCCTGTGGACACGTGACCCTTTGGGAGGCAGCCAAGCTCTCATCCAATCCATATCATTAGCCATATGTGTGTCCTTGCCTTTCCAAGTCCTTATCTTTCCTGCTCATTGCTCATGTGGTGAAGGTCAGCAGGTGTCATTCTGGTCATGTTCATGGAACTTTACCTGACATGCCTGTCTCAATTTCCAGGTCTTTTGTGAATGTTCTCCAAACTGCCCAAAAGGTTTACAAGGAGGTTAGGAGGAGTGTGAGGGTCCAGGTGCATGTGCGTGGGTGAGGCCTCCTCATATCAAAGCTCCAACTGTACTTTTAAAAAGTGCTTACAATTCTTTGTTTTCTAAATTTAATTGATTTGGAAAGCCATGCAGGAGGAGGAGAGTGTATACGAGACAGAGAGAGAGAGAGAGAGAGCAAGAGAGAGAGAGAGAGCGTGAGAGCGCGAGAGCGAGAGAGAGCACAAAATCTCCCATCTGGCTCACTTCAGGTCTTCCTTGTGAGTGGCCTGGGCCTGGGTACTTGAGCCTCCCCCTGCTGCTTGCAAGGGAGCATAATAACAGAAATTTAGAATCCAGGGCAGACTCAGGCTCTCTGATGTGAAATGTGGGCATACCAGGTAATTTCTTAACTACTATGCCAAATGCACATCCTCATCTAGGTTTATTCCATTGTATCAGCCACCTCATGTTCATGTGAAAAGAGTTCCTGTGTATCAGTGCAATCTTTGGAATCTACTTGGGATAGTATCCCGATTCTGTTAGTTATGTCTGGCAAATTGTCTAACATCTCTTTTCGGTAGTTCTTAATCTAGAAAGTGGAGATTATGATAGTAGCACCTCAGGAGTTTGTTGTGAGCATTAGGTAAGGATCAATTCCTCCTGATACTCGTGATAGCTGAAGATCATTAGTTCTAATTTAATCATTCAAGAAATATTGATCAAATGAGTACCAAGTGCTGTCTAGGCCCCGAAACAAAATGGAGCAAAATCAAAAATGGTCTCTGTCTTCTTGAAGCTTGAGGTCTAGTGGGGAGATACGTGTTGTTCAGGTAATCATGAAATATGTGTATACATGATAACTCATGTAACCAGAAAGAAAATATGTTACACTCTGAGTGTATTGCATGAGAGGTTTTGATCTGGATTAAGAGTTGGTCAAGAGTAGATTAAGTCAAGACAGAGGGCTCTCTGTGCACAGGTTCTGTGAGAGAGGACATTATGTGTTGTTAGAGAACTTGTGGGAACATGAATGGGGCTGGTACTCTTAGAAAATTAGGGAACTAACTTGTGAAATTGTATTAGTGGGGTGGATATAGTAAGCAAAGCAATGACCCCTGCCTCCAAGAGTTCTGTGTCTGATCCCTGAAGCCTGTGCATACATGTCCTTACATGGCAAAGGAGAATTCACAAAAGTGATGAAGATTAAGGATCTAGATGATCTGAGTGGGCCCTGTGTAATCTTAATTGGTCTGAGAAGTGGAAGGAGGTAAGAGCATCAGGTGGAACAGAATAGGGAGATGTCACATTCCTGGCTTTGATGGTGGGGGAAGAAACCTGCAAGGCAAAGCAGGCAGGTGCCCACAGGAAGCTGAAGCGGCAAGCCAGGCTGCTGATGCTCCTCTAGTGTCTCTTGAAGGAACGTAGCCCTGGAAACACCTCAGTGTTAGTCCTGTGAGCCATTTCATGTTTCTGTAGAGTCAGAAGATAATAATTACAAAATGTATGCTACTAAATTTGTGGTAATTTATTCTGCAACAGTGAGAAACTAACACAGCAGGCAAAGTCAGCCTTATAGGGCTGAACTGCTACTGCTGAGTGCCTCTGGGACCAAGTAGGGCTAAAGGAGGAGCTGTGGCAAGCTGAGCTAAAACCAGGGGCAGGCTGCACTGCAAGTCACAGAAGCAGCTCTATCAACAACAATCTGAAGGTTTTTGGCATTGAAGGTGTGAGAAGATAAGGATTCAACTAAACAAAGAGCAGGATGGAAAGGAGAGTCGACAAAGGCTGTGGGTCAGCAGGATGGAAGGCATGGGAGAGGGACAAAAAGAAAAGCCAGCCTAGTTGTGTTGATGTTGAACTGATCCAACACTCAAGTCCTGGGATTTGGGACCAACACGGGATGATACTAGATTAACAGATAACAATGAGGCTACTAGAATTGACAACAGATAAAACACTGTGACTACAGATGTGCCTCTAGAAGACAGAAATGAGGTGGGAGCTAAGGCAATCAAGACACAACGTTTCTTTGAGAAAATCTAAAAATAAAAGGAAAAAGGGAACTCTGACAAAAGAGTATAACAGACTTCTTAATAGTGATGATTTGTTTATTAAGAATTATTTACTAATTTTGACTTTTTTGAAAGGGGAAGAGACAAAGACAGCCGTAGAAACCTAGCGTAGCTGGGACTCAAACCTAAGCACTCTAAAATAGGGTGTGGGCACTCCAGTGGCAACCTGAACTGTTGCACCCAAGGCTTGCCCCATGTTAAATAATTTAATTCTTTTTCCACAGCATTCTATATCAATCCTTTTTTTATGGCAGAGTGTTAGTGCCAGTTTTTAAGAGGATAAACACCAAGTCAGAGAAGTTAAGCGATCATGCCTTACTCAGTCCGTGTTTAGTGAATGTTCCTTTACACCATATGCACAGTTAGGGCAAAGGTAACTACTCCTGTGGATAGAGAGAGTGCGTAGAGTGGAAGGAGTTTGCATGATGTGAGATCATTGAAACTGAAAATGTGGAGGGATCGCGAAGGTCCAAAACTGCTCGATAGACTGGCCAGTCAAAATTTAGAATCCCAGTGACCTGTTGTTAGACTCCAGAATATGGATGTTGACTATTTGGGGTAGTTTTTGTTGTCTACAGGTCATACAATGGCCTCTAGTGAAGTCGTTGCACAATTTTTGGTGATGATAGCTTCCCTGTGTATCCGTGTGTGTGCATCTATATACGTTTATAGATGTGAGTCTCTGTGTTTTAAAGTGTGGTGTGCTTGTGTATGTGTATGTGTGTGTATCAGAGAGACAGAGAGAGAGAGAATGAAATCATAGACTACTATTCTCATAGGCACAATTAGTTTTCACAGCCTGGAAGGAAGGTTAAAGAAGATGCATTTTGATTTTTAAAATGCCAGGCCTTCCCAGAAGTATTGGATACAATTTTAGTGACAACCATGGTGGGAAGTATTTGACTTTTGACTTAGGAGTTTCATAGTCCAGATGAATCAATAATATATGATACAACTTTTAAATTCCCCCACTGCTCTTGCTCTACCAATCCTGTCCATAAGACACTCTTTAGAATGGCCCACCCATATTCAGGGAAGATCCAATGGTCTGTTAAGTCAGGTTTAAATAATAATAATAATAATAATTAGAACCTCTCGCCTCTATTACTTTGGCTGTTCAGGATGCAGTCTGTATTTAGTTACGAAAATGAATGCTTAGAGTGACCACAGCCCTGTGTCTAATACTCCATATGGCAGCAGAGCAAAGACCCTCAACATGTGCACTTTTGTCTTTGGTCATTTCAGACTGAAAATACAATTAGACTTGGCTGTCAGACAGATGAAATCTGTCATATTTCCCCTATAGGACCTGCACTCAGTCCAGATCAATAAATACAAAACCACTTGCACATAAATTGCAAACTAAGCTTGCAGCTTCAATACATGTGGGCTTAAATTCACTTGTGTCTGGCATACATTGCTTCCTGGCCAAACAGTCTGTTTCTGTGATTAGTGCAATTTCATAGTTGGACCAGAAAAACAAGGCTGCAGACCATGGTTATAAAGCAGCAGATGGCTTTGCCACACCTTCCCTGTAAGGACAGCTCCCCCAGAAAATGGGGTTTTAGCTGTTTGTTGTATAGGATGGAACTTTAAAATTGGGACAGGTTCAAGTCATTTCCTGAGCATAGCTCCATAAAGCTGCTGTTATGTATTTTCTATTCCTGCTCGAGATTTTTTCAAGCTGAATTTGTAATAAGCTCTGCCTGGACACGACTTGTCACAGGGAAGAGATGTGATTTATACACAGAGATAGAAGCTTCTCCTTTCCTTGCATTGATGACCCAGGTGTGCTTGATCAGCTCCATGATGATGATGAAGAGGAGGAGGAGGAGGAGGAGGAAGACGAAAGAGAAACTTTATTTTTTTCAGGGACCATTAACCAAGCTACTGTTTATTTGGGGAAGAAGTGACTGCTAACATCTACTTTCTTTCACCCCTAGTCTAACTTGGAGGCCCAGTTTCACACAAAGGGATTTTTCTTCCTAGTGTAATGTTGAATGAGACTGTAGAATTTGCTACTGGAGAATATTAAGTGAGACAATTAACCTAGACTATTTAGAGGTGGGAATTAGGCATTTGCTGTTTCTGAAGAAGAACATCTCTATTTTCAGGAGCTGCTGTGGAAATGGAAACCCCCAGACTTCCAAATACAGTGCTTGCTGCAGACTTATTACGAAATCAGGTCAAGAAAAAAAAAGTCCCCTGTATCACACAATATGAAAATCCATGTGAGAAAGACAGAGTCTCCCTACCTCCAAAGCCGCTGCTGTCAGGCCATGGCTGTATTGTCAGGATGACTAAAGCCAACCACTGAGAGCCCTTGCCTTGTCTGGTCTGGTCATTCCTGTTACGGAAACTCAAGAAGGTCAAGCAACCTTGTTTAGTGCTGCCTGCTTTGAGGTGTGCACGTTGTAGCAGAAGCTTCTGGCAAGTGATGAATAGATGTTTGTCCTCAACAGGCTATCTAAAATTAGTAATCCAAAATAGGTGCAGCAGACTCTACATACCATGTTTTCAGGGCACATCTATTTTGGGGGAGTTGTATAGTCTGGGTAAATTGGTCCTGAGTTCATGTCAGACTTTTGATGTATTTTTTACTCTAGTAAATCAAATCTGGCATAGAACTAGAATCACAGAAGCTGTGGAAGAGTGAAGGGTATGAGGTTGGTCAGTGACTACACTAAGACCAAGAATGAAGCCTGACACCACAGATGTAAGACTCCCATTGACAGCTGCACCCATTTCCTGTGCTCAGGTGGAAAATCTATCAATGCATACTCACAGCGTCTAGCTATCCATCTATCCACTCATCCATCTGCTTATCTCTGTGCAAGATGTTAGGATAATTGTAACAGAAATTACAGTCATGGTGTCTGTCCTAAGGAAGTCTGTCAGCTGAATTGTTTGAGGCATAGCCAAGGCTGACACCCTGTCTATTTTCTGGGAGGTCTTTCTGACCATGGTATCAACCTATTCCTTCCTCTTCTCCTGGTTCTCTGTGTGTTTCTTGTAAAAATGTAGCCTCCTGGACTTTTTTTTCTTTGCCTTCTGTGACTTTCTTTTCTTTATCTCGTTCTGTTTTTGCTGTTGCTCATTGCTCCCCCTCATTTTTCTTGTGGGTTTCCTTGGAATTTCCCAACCATATTCTCAGTCCTTTGGTCTACGGGCTCATTGTCTTAAAGGAGGTAGTTTTCCAGAAAAAAAAAATGAAGACATGAAACCTCCACTTTTTTTAACGTTCACTCATCTGAATCTTGCATTCAGGAAAGAAGAAATCTATAAGCACCGTGCGTGCTTCTGAGCTGGAAGTGGAAGCCACAGTAACAGCAAAAATCAAAGGTTGTGCTGCATGTTCTAATCCACGATCGACTACATTGCAATTGAAATCTTTCGGAGCTAAATGCCCTCCTGAAAAATCATTATAGCCACACAAGATTGGAAATCATGATCATTTAGAAACAGAAAATACAGATGTAGAAGAAATGACATATGGTGGAGAAAATAAAATGCTAGACAAAACTGTAAATCATACTTTAAACCACTAAGTTAAATGTGAAATGGAAGTTCTAACATAGTCCATTCAAGGCTATGGCATACACCAGTAATTTCAGTAATAAATGACAACTTTTGGCCTAGAAGTGTGTTAGAACCCCTTGTAAGTTAGTTATCAAGTGAGTAAGTTACAGCAGAGCTTCAGTCATAATTAGTTTGTTTACCATTTTGCTTTTTAGTTGTGTTGAGAAGATTTTGTGTGGGTTCTCCATTTTGGTATTTGAGCACACACAGAGATGTGAAATACACCATATCTGGTAGACAAAGTTGTTGATGAGCTTTCCACAGAGACCAGAGCTTGGTGAAATCTCAAGTCTCACAACAAACCTCTATCATCATCATAACCCAAGCACATCTTTAGTAACTGTTCCCTATTGAAACATACAACCATTTGCACAGAACGGAAATGGCCAAGTAGACTGTACTCTCTGGGCCAGTCACTGTATTTGTAGTTGGAACCATACCCTTACATTAGACTCTTTGGGACCATAATTTCCCCAGTTTTTACTTTCAGGGAGAAGGCTGTCCTGGCCAAGCCATGTGACTTTAAAGATTATGAAGCTTAGCTGTTGTCTTACGACATCGACATTCATTCTGTATGCTCCACCCAAGAGAAGGTGGGGTGTGGGGGAGATTGGTGGGAGGGAATGTTCACATCCATGAAGCACCATGGCCATGAAAGCTGATGAGCAGAGAGAGCGGGCTGTGGACCTGGCTCATGGAGGATGGGTGCCATACATTCTGGTTGTACCTCTGAAAATGCAGAGGGCGACCAGCAAAATGTTCCCCTGGGAGGGAGGCATGATCACCACCCTCATGATAACCTCATGCGGGAGGGTCATGATATAAAAGTGGGTGCTTGAGAAGAGTCAGCAGGTCTGATTAATATCCTCTAGGCAGTACTTAGGAAGCATTTTTTTGCCCATCAAATGGCTAATAATAAAGTACAGTGGTGCAATTTGTATTTTTACTGCAGACTAATTAAGGAGGGGGAGAGAGAGAGTTTAAGCAGAGTGACATGTCCTTGCAAAACAGAAACTACAGTAATAGCAGCAGGAGGGAAGAGGAATACAGGAAGGAAAGTAGGCAGCCACTTAAGATCGTTGAAGGGGTCAGGCCTCTCTGGACTTCACGCCCACCCCTGCAGACAGTTTGCTGTTCCCGCTGCTTTGTAGGGCAATGGATATTTTCCAAAGGGAATAATCTGTGTGCTCACATATGTTCATGCAGACAGGAATGGGTGAGTTTAAAATCAGATCACATTTTAAAGAGCACTGTTTGGAGAGGAAGTGGTGTTTCATGACATTCTGATCTGAATTCTGTGAGGCTTCAATTCTTGTTGTGTGATTTAGCCTTCCCTCTGTGTCTGTTCCTAGTCTTCCTTTTTTAAGCTAGGGAAAAAAGCTGCCAGGAAACTTTGCTTGATTATTATTTTATCCAATCGCCACTCCAGACAAGTGTGTGAAAGTAGGTTCATAAAATCTCGCCCTTTCAGTGCCATTGGGATGTGCTTGTCACTCAGGAAACTCGCCTGGGACATCTCACCAGGCTGTTTCTCAGCTGTAGGCACCTGCAACTGTGGGAGAATTGGAATAGAGATGGAGGGAGGGAGGAGAAAGCAAGAGAAAGGCAGGTAACTGAGAAGATCTAGGGAAATCAATCAGGGGCTACTTTAAACAGTGAAGGGAGAGAGAGGAAGGGGAAAGGCAGATTCAGGAATCAATGTAAAAGGTTAGTAATTTGAACAACCAAAAATAACATCTTGCTATTTAAAACACATGGCAGGAAATACATTAAGTTCTGCTGCTTGCCTTTGGGGGAGGAGGAGAGAACCAGACAGAGCAAATCTAAGTTTGTTCTCTTTCCAAAGCATTTGGTCACTTAGGACATGGTGATTGATCCCAATAGTCAAATACAAAGAAATAACATTCTTGGGAAATTAGGTAATAACTCCAACTGTTAAAAGAATAGGGGTATATGAGAGGCAGGAAGGGGGTGAAATATCAACACCCAGATGGCTACTTAAGTTAATGCAATTCCTGGGTTATTCGCATTATCAGCACTCCTGCCTTTCATGTTCTATTTTCCCCGTGTTTTCTTTTAATTTTACTTGTTTATTTGAGAGGCAGAAATACATACATAAGCATGCAGACACACACAGAGTGAGAGTGGGAGAGAGAGAGAGAGGAGAGAGTGAGTGAGCGAGAGATTCACCTGCAGGCTCACTCCATACACGCCTACAAAAGCTGGTATAGGACAGGCTAAAGCTAGGAACTTGGAATTCAGAACCTGAGTTGGGTCTCACATGGGTGGCTGGAATCCACCATTATGAGTCATCCCCTGCCTCCTCCCAGAGTCGCTTTAGGAAGCTGGAATCCAGAGAAGAATCAGAATTCAAGCTCAGACACTCCAGTATAGAAAGAGGTGTGTCCCAAGTGAACCATTGTGACAAACACCAGGTCTTCACACTCTATTTTTAGCTTCATTTTTTAAAATAAAGTGAACCAATTACACATATTCAGTTCTTCCAATCCTATCCTCATTGTCTCCTCTTTTTTTCTTAATTTGCTTTTAATTTTTAAAATTTACTTTAAAAAGATTTATTTATTTGTATTGGAAAAGCAGACTACAGAGGCAAGGAGATAGAGAAAGATCCATCTACTGGTTCACTCTCCAGGAGGCTGCAATGTCTGGAGCGATCCAAAGCCAAGAACCAGGAGCTTCTTCTGGGTCTCCCACATGGAGTCAGGGTCCCAAGGCTCTGGGCCATCTTCCTCTGCTTTCCCAGGTCATAGGCAGGGAGCTAGATGGGAAGTGGAGAAGCCAGGACATGAACAGGTGCCCATATGGGATCATGGTGAGTGCAAGGTGAGAATTTAACCACTGAGCCATCGAGCTTTGCCCTAAAATTCACTTTTAAAAGATATTTTCAGTGTCTAGCACTGTGGTATAGCACTTTCACTGTGGCCTGTGCTGCTGTTTATAGCATATGAATGCTGGTTTGTATTTTGGTGATTCCACTTTCAATTCAGTTCCCTGTTAATGTTCCTGGGAATGTTGTGGAAGATGGCCCAACTGCTTGGTGAGAGACCCAGGTAAGAGACCCAGGCAGAGTTCCTGGCTCCTGACTTTGGCTTGGCCCTTGTAGCCATATGAGAAATGGACCAATAGCTGGAAGATTGTCTCTTTCTCTGTCTCTTCCTCTCTAACTCTGTGTTTTAAATAAATAAATCATTTTTCAAAAGATGTCTCTTTGTTGTGAAATATGAACATCAAATCCAATGGTCATCCCTTTTCTTTCTCAGAGTCCTACTCACCCCTATAATTTCAGGAACATGGTCTTTGTCTTAGGTCTGTTGCTGAATCATCCACCTGGCAGCTGTTTGGGTAAGCCTAACTGAAGTTCACTAGGTTAATGGAGTAGCCATGGAAAACGGAGAGGGGGATAATGTTAGCTTCTGCTCACAATCCCTGGTTGGAATCAAGGTAGATTTCAGAACTAATTCTACCACATCTTCGGACATTCAACAAATAAGCAACAATCAGTAAAACAACATGCTACTCTATTATATAAATGTGCAAAATTTTGTAATTATTTCTCTTCAAGGCAAGGATAGTTGTAGGCACACCCCCAAACAGATAAGATTCTCTTACAGTGGCAGTGGGCAGCCAGAAGTTTATGCTGGTGGCTAGACACAGAAATGTTTAGGAAACTGGACTCTGAAAATCCCTAAAAAGTCAGTCATAGGGCCTCTGTAAATACATTTTATCTTGTTTATGCAGGACAAGAAGGTTCTGCAAAATGTTTTAGTCAGTGCACAAATCTTGAATTCCATAAATTTCATCAATGATTGCCCATTTCTGATATCCATTATGCTCATTAACAATCCATTAGTTTCCCCATGAAAACCCATTTTTGAAATTCAGTATGCTAATTAGAAAAACCTTTCTTACTGATTAGAGATGTGGATTACAGAAAGGCTTTTAGTAATTGCCTCTGGAGAGTGACCTTTGTTGATAAAATGCTAGCTGACCGCAAGAGGGTGGGGGTTACAGAGTAGAACAATGCTATCCTCCTAGGGTGAAGCCTAAACTACACAGAAAAATGCACAACCATGTAATAGGCATCACACTGTATTTGCTAAAGTATTTACTGAATTATAGATACCACAGCCCAAGTGAATATAAATGTTTACACTGTAAATTTAAGTGGCTGTCTAATATTAATATCTATCCTCTCTCTCCCTCCCTCCCTCCCTGTGTGTGTGTGTGTGTGTGTGTGTGTGTATGATTGTCACTATCTTTCTGGGAACATTTATGTTGTTGCTGGCTTTTTGCTATGATGATTAAAGACACAAAAAATAAATATCTTTATTTTTATTTGTTTTCTTTCTTAAAATGCATTTCTAACAGCAGAATTACTGGAATGAAGATACATATGCTTATATCTGATGGACATTCTAACTGCTTTCAAGAAGGGTTATCCTGATTGACATGGAGGACATTCGAGAATGTGCATTTTCTTGTGCACCTGTCAGTAGTTGGTATTGTTAATATTCTTCGTCTTTGTCAATCTTTGGTTAATTTCATTCAGTTTTATGGTCTTAAATCCCACCTATATATGCATATTGCCAAAGGTTGTTTTGCAGCTTTGAGATGGGAGAGAGCTTTGGAATGTTGCCTTGTAGCTGCAGTGATTGTTGGATATCTCCCTTCAGCTCCTGGTAGCCACAGTTTCTGAAACTAAGCCTTACTCCTCCTTCTCCCTAACATAGTCTTCCCTTAGAGCCTTCTATTTGGTGAATGACTGCTGGGTCCTTCCAGTCACCCAGGCCAAAAATCTTGCTGCCATCCTTGATGGCATTCTCTCAGATGTTACCATAGTCTTACAAAGGTGGTCCACGACACCATCACTTCTCACCTGGATTATTGTAATCATTCAGTAACAAGCTGTTGGACTGCCACAGAACCTGTTCTCAACAGGGAAGCCAAAGAAATTCTAATAATTTGTAAAGTAACATTACTCTCTTGTCAAGATTCTCCAAGGCCATGCCATCTCTCCTCACAGTGGCCCACAAAGACATGCGTCACGGGAACTAAAAACCGCAATAGTACCTCTCTAACATTTTTTTCACTCTTCCCGTGTTTCTTGCACAGGCCCTCCAGCTATGTGGACCTCCTTGGTGTTCTTGGCATACACCTAAAGCTCTCTTCCCTGACATCAGCAGGGTTCACTCAGGGAACCCCTCCCCGATCATGCTGCACTGCCACCTGCCCAACTTTCCAACAATCCCTTTCCCAGATTTGTTTCATGACATGATACCTTACTTTATAATTCTGTTAACTTATTCATTCTTATTGCACTTTAAAAAGATGTATTTATTTTTATTGGCAAGTCAGATTTATAGAGTGAAGTAGAGACAGATTTTCCATCCACTGGTTCTCTCCCCAAGTGGCCATAACGGTCGGTGCTGAGCCAATCCGAAGCCAGGAGCCAGGAGCTTCTTCTGGGTCTCCCACGCAGGTGCAGGGTCCCAAGGCTCTGGACTGTCCTCAACTGCTTTGCCCTAACCACAAGCAGGCAGCTGCAAGGAAAGTGGAGCAGCTGGGATTAGAACCGGCATCCATATGGGATCCTGGGCATGCAAGGCAAGGATTTTGGCCACTAGGCTACTGTGCTGGGCCTATTTCATTGCATTTTTGAGAAACAGACTTTTTTTTAGTAGAAATGCAGAGCAACACTCATACAGATGAGAGAGAGAAGAGAGAGAGAAAGAGAGAGAGAGAGAGAGAGGAGAAAGAAATGACTCTTGCATCTGCTGATTGACTCCTCAAATGGTTACAACAGATAGAGCTTGGCCTGGCCAAAGCTAGGAGCCAACAGCCAGGAGGCCCATCTTGGTTCACCACATGAGCGGCACTGGACTTGGGCTGTCTTCTACTGCCCTCCCAGGCTCATTTGCAGGAACCAGTGCTTATCAGTGCTGCGAGTGGTGGCTTGGTCTTCTATGCCATATTGCATGCTCCTCTTTATTACATATCTTGATGCCCAAATGTCGGTGTCACAGAGCAGACATTTTTGTTTATTTTTTAAATTTATTTTCTGAATCCTCAGCTCTTAGAACTGATATGATGCCTTCTGAAATAACGTTTGCTGAAGAAATAAATGAGTGAATCGGATTAAGTGAAAAATTAAATTTCACTTTGTATTTTTAGTGACTAGTGGGTGACATTTTCATAATCTAAGTATACAGAAGGCATTTCTGAGCTTAATAATAACTGCACAAAACACAATGGAAATATGATAAGGCTTGACTGATTTTAAGTTTAAAATTTCTACATTAAAAACATATTTGACACAAACAAGATGGATAAGTGGAAAAGTTTTATGAACTACATATTAAAGGGGAAAATTGATAGCCCTAATGCATAAAGAGTGCTTATAAATCAATAATAAAGATTTAAATCATAGCAGATGAATGAGTAGAAGAAAAGAACTGGGTGCCCACAACATAAGAAATACACAGAGCTATCTAAAAAATGTTTACCCTCATTTCACTTTTTCTTAAATGTGCCATTTTTAAATCAGAGAAAATGTTCATTTCCTCTTGCTTTCAGTTTCATCTTCCCTGAATTTAATTTCCAACAAACATTCTTATTTTCTCCAACAACCACAGTGTATTTCCAGCTGTTTTTCCCTTAGCAAATAAAGCCCTAGGTCCCATCTCCCTCAGTTTTACGATTGCTTCCCCCTCCCCCCACATTCCTCCTCTTTACCCTCCCGAACACTCTATTATCATAGGCAAAAATCCCCAGAGCTATACTGCTGGGCCTGATACTTTCCCTCACTATTGAGAAGAAATCGTGATGTGTGGATCAATGCCGTGCCTATATATTTGGTAGCAGTTCTATTACAAATATTTTGAATCACACAAAATGTGCAGATTTGCTGTTTCAACAACGATAAAGACCTGCTTGACTTGCATAGCATTTAATGAGCAAACAAGCCAGGAATGCTGATTGACAATGTTTGACTGTAGAGTTTCCTAAGCTTATTTTGCACAAAGTTTGTAAACTTATGCTCTGAAATTATTTTTCTCTTATGCATGCCAAATGTAGTGCACTTGTCTCACTTAGAAATGAGATTGTGCTTTACCCAGAACTGTGTATCTGCAAAGATAAGGAGTGATGAAACAGGAGAGAACCATTAGCCAGGAAATGCATGAGTAAGTAGCAAGCAGAATGAGCAGGCTGCAGATCCAAAGAGGTTTTTGAGACTTTGATAATGAGAAAATCCTCTGGCAGACACCCACTCTCTAATTGGACCATTCTAACAGTTTTAGAAGAATATGGGAAGCAGAATAACAATCCTGGACCCCCAGACATGTCCAGGTCTAATCCCCTAAACCAGTGAATATATTATCTTACACAGCAGAAGGGCCTTGGCATGCAATTAAATGAAGGGTCTTCCGATAGGGAAGATTATCCTGATTCTCCTGGTGGACCCAACGCAGTGTCATCACAATCATCCTTATATGTCAGAGAAGGATGCAAGAGAGTCAGAATCAGAAAAGCAGAGCCCAAGTGATGCGACTACTGGTTGAGGGCCACAGGCCAAAGGATGCAGGTGATCTCTAGACTGAAATGGGAGATGGTCAGGAGGCAGTTTCTCCTTCAGGACATCCATGTTAACCAGCTTTTGGTTACTGAGACAGTCACTTTATGAAGAAAAGAGGCTTATTCTGGCTCATGGTTCTGGAGGTTCACAATCTAAGGTCAGACAGGCTTCACTGGTTTGACCCCTGGCATTCTTGCTGGCAGAATGTTAAGGTGATGCAAAGGAATGCAATACAATGCGTGGTAAGAGACTAGGAATGAGTTTCTGTTTCTCTCTACACACCTGCCAATTAATTGCCACCTATCTTACCTATCTGTTCATCTATCCATCTACCATTTCTTAGGATCCTTATAAAGCCACCAATGTTGAAGCATCAGGGCTCAACTTCAATGATCCAATCTAGTAAAATCCTTTCACAAAGACCCTACACGCCACACCATGATTGGATTAAGTTTTCTGCCCTCTTACTAGTACTTACATAAGACACTGAGGACTAAACTGAATGAGATTAGAGGTCAAAAAGCAATATGCAAGTCATAGGAACCTTTCATAGCCTTTAGAAGGAATGCAGCCTTGCTCACATATTAGTTTCAGTCCTCTAAGCCTGAATTCAGACTTCTAATCTCCAGCACAACAGCTAACCCATGGATGCTTTTTAAGCAAACCAAGACTAGGACATAAATGAAAAGCATTTTGTTGTTGTTATTTCACCACTGGTGCACATTGCTAAGACTGACTTGGGCTGTGTGGAATGGGGGAGGGTTTATGATAAAGGGACTCAGATGTTCCTGAGCCAACCCTGCAAGCCAGGGATCTGAACCCTACCTGCACTGTGAAAGCTCCCTGGAGCTTTTACAAAGCTGCAGATGCTCAGCCCTCGCTGTACTCACTGCACATTGTTCTCCAGCATTGGAGACCTAGCATTTTATCCTTAGGTTCCAGAGGTTAGAACAGGACCAGGACGCAGGGTCCCTGCTAGATAGCTGCAACTGAAGCTGCTGATGTGCCAACCATCTCACCCACAGATGGGACATCCCAAAGAAGCATGCATCATCTATAACAGAAAAATCTGTTGTCCTTTCCCAATCACTATCACAGAACAGTTTGGAGAACCAGCTGAGGGACTTTCACCCAAGCAACACCCACAAATACATTCTGAGGAAGTGCGTATTGAGAGATGCTGGTCCCTCATGGCTCACAGAAAGATTCAAGTATAGAGTTTTTTTTTCCATCTTGGATGCCGATCTCTGCATTAGTTGGTTAATTTCCCCCTTTTTTCTTGACCCTGTCTCCAATCTTCGTTCTTTACAATAAGAACAGAAGATAGAGTGCACATGTTAAAAGTTAATTTCAAGGAGAGCTCCAACGACTGTTCTGAAAGAAGGAGACATTTGCTATTCATTGGGCACAATCCAGGATGGAATATTACACATAGGAGGAGTGGTCAAGGAAGTTGTCTGCTTGTGGAATTACATGGAGCCATTATGTTACAAATAATCAGCTATAGAGAAACAAAATAAGGAATTGGGCAGATTATACTGTTGAAGCTTGTCTAAATTGATCCCTCACTATTTCAGAGATGTTGGGGCCAGATAAGCAGGCAAAGAATCAATTGTAAGTGCTGGCAAGCTACTTTGCAGCTTCCAGGAGAATTGGACAGACAAGAAACTTCAGTTTATACAAGAGAATCCAAGCAAGGCAAGTGGAGATGGCACCCAGTGCCTGTTAGGTAGTTTGTAGCCAGAAGTGGCCTCAAACGAGTTAGAGATCATGGGGTTATTTCTAATATCTGGCCAAGGACCAACAGAGACAACCCCTTACAAATCAAATTCACAAGATTTATATACTCAGTAGATAGGAGTGATCTTCAAAAGCTCATGGAAAACGCGTACAGTGAAAAAATATGCACAAATTTAAACATTTTTGCACTATCATGAACTTGTCATTCAACCCCACTTTTCCATGATATTTTTGAAATACCTCTGTATATTTAAGAATGGTTTAGAAAACAAGCACTTAGAAAGTTAGGTGAAGAAAAACTAATCTTAGGGATTTCAAGACAAAGGTCGACTAAGACCTCCTCATAAATGTGTAACTCATTTCTTCATCCCACTGGAAGTTTTATTAGATTCTTCCCCCACCCCTTGATTCAGAATTCCACTGGTTGTACAAGTCTTTGAAGAGGAAGAGAAATGAAAAAAAAAAAAAAAAAACCGATGGATTTTATTGAATTTTCTCAAGATACATTACTTATAAAAGTGGATAAATATGGATTAACATTTTCTTCTTTGAAACATTTTTTTAGTTGTAGGATAGCAGGACACATTTGTTGGTTGATGGTTCAGTTACCATGGAAACACAGAAATTAAAAAAAATAGGAGAAATGTTCTAATACATTAGTGTTTTAGATCTCTTGCTCCAACCCACCTTTTCCCTTGAAGTGTGACAGGACTTGATGAAAAAACAGCCATGACCCCGTTTATCATTCGAAGCAATGATCATAAGAGGCGAGCCCACATTCTCCTCTCCCTTCTCTGTCACAATTGGTCAAATATGTATTGTAAACGCAGGTTGTCAGTGTGACTAGAGAGCTTTGGGTGCCCATAGGAAAATATTTGGGCTCTACATTAGCATTGCAAGGAAAATGATACTGCTTAAAAGACTTGGGTGAGTACATACAGAAAGAGAAGTCGTTTGGTTAGGAATTTGGGAGAGAATCACCTTCTGTTTTAATGCATTCTGATCACTGTAATACAATATCATAAATGTATTGCTATAGGTGAAGATCCAGGAATGTTCAAGGGTATCAGCCTGATGTCTGACAAGGGCTCATTCTTACAGTAAACATCCAACATGTGGCACAAGGGGTGAATAAACTCTTTCTAAACTTTTTAGGAGAGCTAATCCCATCAGGCCATAATTGCCTCTCAAGGCCCCCAACTCTTGATACCATTACAATGAGGACAAAGTTATAATGCATGAATTATTGGGGACACCAAAATTCAGATTTAGTGGTTAATATTTTCTTTTTTAAAAAAATTTATTTATTATTTTTAATTCATTAATTACATTGTATTATGTGACACAGTTTCATAGGTGCTTGGATTCTTCCCACCCCTCCCCAAACCCTCCCACCATGGTGGATTCCTCCACCTTGTTGCATAAAGTGGTTAATATTTTCAAGTGCACGCTCTATTCTATCATTCAGATACTGTAAGTTATCTTTTCCCTGCCCTCACCCCCTTTTTAAGTTTTATGTGGGAGAATTGGCATCATGTTAAGAGATTCAAAGGTTCAATTAAAATGATTCTGACTTCAGTACTGTATTTGTCATTGTATTTAAGTGCCCAACTTTAACAACAGAGAAGGGAACTCAAAATGTACTTCAAATGAATACATACTTTGGAATTAGCACTCTTGGCTTTTGAGTTTTGCTCTACCTAGAAGCTTCTATCGCACATTAGGCTACCTAGGTTTGATTATTGTTTCCTAACTCCAACTCCCTGTGAATGTAAACCCTGGGAGTCTGCCACCCAAGTGGGAGACTTGTATTGAGTTTCTCAGCTTCAACCTCGACTCAGCTGAAGTCATTTCAGACATTTTGGAATGGGCAGATGGGAGTGGATTCTTTTCCCTTTTGTGTGTCTCTGTCTCTCTTCCCCTCAAATGGAAAATGGAAGTAGTGATTCTTACAACACAGTGATTCTGTGAAAATCTAATGTTATACCACTGTGTATATAGCATGTTTAATATCTTGTTGAACTCTGAGCAATTCCTTGATGAAGCATGGGTATGGTTATGATCACGGCTGAGCTTTGTCATATCTGTTAGTCACATCCTAATGCTTGACATTTAGAAAGGATTCTTCTTGCCACTGCAACAGCATTCATAGGACCTTTGGATTCATAAAGGGCCCCCCAAATCCCCAATGTTTTGTTTATATCTCTGTTGGAAGCTAGTTAAACACCAATGCGTTTCCCTCTAATGCCAGTGTAAATTTGAGAACATTTAACTGGGTTTTCCTAAATAAATATCTTTTATTTATTCAACAGCCCTTTGTAGGATACCGATTATATGCCTGATGCTTTGCTAGATGCTGGGGATAAGACAATGAGTAAGGAGGAAGTGACTTCTGCTCTTTTGCATGTAGAGTGTAGCAGGAGAAAACACACCAGCGACAAGGCCATATAGGAGTGTATTTCTTCAGGTTGTGGTGGGGGCTTGGTGGTATGGGAACAGATTGCTGAGTACCTGCTCCAAGTGTGGGAGGGCTGGCTCTAGAAGTGGGACCATGTCCAGAGCCTTTTCAGAGCAACACGTCTATTCTTGGGCCCTTCTGTCCTGAAGTGCTAAAATTCCTTCCTTCCTTCCTTCCTTCCTTCCTTCCTTCCTTCCTTCCTTCCTTCCTTCCTTCCTTCCTTCCTTCCATCCCTGTTCATGCATTCATTATTTGCTGAGTTTTTGTCAGGTTCTAGGTTCTGTGCCAAGCACCAGGGAAACCAGACTGAGTAAAACAGATACGATCCTGCTCTTCAGAGAACTTTCAAGCTGGTGGGTGGTGGGGTGCTGTCGAAATAAATGACTAGGAGGACTCACAGGATGCAGACAGGATAAGAGCTGTGAAATTGCTCAGCAAGCAGCATGATTTCATCCATGTAGAGGAGGACCCTGGGAAGTTGGCATCCAAGCTGAGCCATGGAGAAAGATGGGAATCAAGGTAGAGAAGAGGATGAACAAAGAGTGCTCCCCTAAGAGGGAAAGGCACATGTGTGCAGGAGCTGTATACATTCAAGGAGGGCCTGGCTTTCTGAGGGTAGACTGTAAGAGCAGCACTCTACTTGGAGGCCATGCTTGAAACTGGCTTGGTGCCTGGCTGGACAGCCTTGAGCCTGATAACCCTCCCTCACTCCCAGTCACCTCTCTGTTCTCTGGCGTCAGTGTGCTAGAGATGAATGAGATTCCCCCCAGGAGTTGCAGATTATTCTCTGTGGTGGCTGCTGTGATGTGTTGCCTGTGTCTGCCTTCGGGAGGGCTGGATTTATTTCCCCAGCTGCTGATGGACAGCTCTCAACTTCTGGCTCCTTGGGATGCTTTGCTGAAGAGTGCCATTTCACCAGAGGACCATGCAGTTCCAGAATTCCCTGGGTGGTGGAGGATGAGTGGGAAGGTGGTGGGGAGGTGAGGAGTGGGGGCCATGCGTGATCACTAGGAGGGCATGGCAGCCCTGGGCATGATCCCTTCCCTTCTAAAGTTTTGTCTTACACTTTACTTCTCTGGGTACTGACCTGGGAAGAATCTTGACATTGACCCTTGTGAGAGAGAAGGACAGAAATAGGAATATCTCTTTCTAGAAGCAAGAAAGCAGAGATTTGAGCACTACCTGGTAGAAACTGGTGGGATAGTCAAAGGAAGGTAGAACAAACTGATCACACACACATATGCCTACCTAGAGTGTTCTCTAATGGAGGGGAAGCCTCAACCAGCTGGATTCAGTCTGAAGCCCATGGGTACCTCTTCTTACACAGCCAGAGTAATTGATAAGCTTTGGCTACAAGAGGCTATTAACCTGCTTCTCACCAAGGGCATGTGTCCCACCTTCCTGCTTACCACTTCCCCTGCTAGTCATAGCTGGACCCCTGATGGATCATACCCAAGAAAGCATCAGCTGGATAATGGTCCAGCATGGCTCACATGGCAGACCTAATTATCACTGGAAATGAATATTTAGGCATTCTTGGGTTACACATCATTCTTACTTTCACCTTTGAGATGGGGCTGGGTCCATGCTGTATGTGTTGAAGAAAGGAGGTTTGTGCCTGGAAGGACTCTCTGGAGACTCTGTGACCTTTCCCTGGAGACCAAACCTGGAGCCCCCATGCTGTGGGTGAGCTGGACTTTGTTCTTTTCTCCTTTTAAAACTCTGCACCCGTATTTCCTGGAACTTGCTGGCTTGATCCATGTTTTGCATTAACAAGCTTGCAATTCACCTGGCTGGCTTTTATTAAACTCATAAATTAAGGTGTTTTAAGTATTGCTTATGTTCAGGGGAAGTGGCTGTCTCATCTAATGGATCTTTTCAATTTTTTTTTTTTTTTTTTTTTTTTTTTGGGCAGAAGAAGCCGTTTAGAGTAGGCTGGATTTCTGAGTAGTGATGGCTCAGTGGTCAAGGACTTGGGAAGCTGAGTTTGAGCTCTGGATCCGCGTGATTCAGGAATGTTATTTCCCTGTTCTGTGCTCCGATCCCCTCTCCAGGTGGTTGTGGGGTAGTGTAGAATGAGAACTCATGACCATGGGAAAAGACAGGAAATACCGCTCATGCCATGGCTGCTTCTACCATGTACATTAAGCTTGGCATCGGGGGACCTGTGTGCTTCGTAAGAGTTCAAATAAATGAAATCTCATTGCTCCCATCTGGAATAGATTTTCTATTTCTCTTACTACCAAAAGTGGTCAGATAGGTATCTTAATCAGGTGCCATGTCTGAGAGTCAGGCCTGGCAGTAGCATCTGCGCCTGGGAGGTTTGGTTGTCGCTGGTAGCTGGGAGGCTTCTGGCAAGTAGCCAAAGGCGGCACGTCTGTGGCCTGTCACGTCCGTTCCCCACTGCGCCTCCTCCCAACTGTGTGCTTAAGAGTCATGCAGTTAATTTTTGTGAGCATTTTCAGTTCAGATGATATCTCATATGGTAAACACCACAGAAACTGAGAAAGATCTTGCTAAGCAAAGCAAATGACTGAAGTCGTGCAAATCTGAATGAGACCCACAGCATTCAGACGTTGATGCTGTTCCCGGTTCCATTTCTATAGGATTAAAGTAAATGCAGGGTCTCTGAGTTGCCAGCAGCCCTGGGACCATGGCTTCTAATTGCAGCTTCCTTTAAACCTTGAGCAGGTCAATGGAGCCGTGATGATCTCAGGGATAATTTGTCTTTTATGTATTTCGGTGGGGTGATATATAATCCCTTGCTGAAAAGGGTCCTTGTGGGTGTCAGCTTCTGCTCCTGCCGTGGGAGAATAAAGAGCTGGTAAATAGGTGATTCTTTATACATATGATCTCCTTTGTCCTGTATAATGTGGGCTAAGGAATGAGCCCACCTCCATTAAGGCGCAGTGACGGGGGCACTCAACCCATAAATGATGCTGAATCTGCCTCATTCTGTGATTGGATTCTGCAGTTGTGTGCAGATGCTTCTGCAGCCCAGCTTCAATCTAATGACGGTCTCGAATAGCCAGAGAACTGTTTTCTACTTTGCATCTTAAGTCCTGATTTCTCAGTTCACTCTTGAGATAGCCGAGGACGGCTAATAGGATGGTGTAAAGAGACCTGAAGAAGCAATTGTGCTATTGTGAGACACAGAGCTGAGGAGGGTGAAGAACATACTTTCTCTGTGTCTGGACACATTACAAGCCCTCAGCTTAAGTGTGGGTGGTTAGGCAGTCAACAGGGGCTTACAGGAAAGCACACGGAGGCTTCAAGAGCAAACCCTTGCTCAGCACACTCAGGGATGCATTCAGGAAAGCACAGTCTTCCTGCCTTCATGAATTGACAATCATTGCCTTTGCTGCCCTCTGCCCTCCTCCCTGGACTGTTGGTACAGTTCAAGCATGGATGGATCACTCCCAATAGGAAAAATGAGGATGCTTTGGGCAGATGCTACGGCACAGCATGGGCTAGGGAGAAAAGTTGTCCTTCATCTCCTTGCTCAGAGTCCTGGGTTACATCACCGTAGGACTACTCGCAGCGCACATCCTCCCCACCCCACTCTGGCCAGACACAGCAGAATGGAGAGAGAGCAAGGAGCCCCCGTCAGCCTGATTCCTCCTCCCACACAGCAGGATGCACTCTCTTGGCCCCATCAGCCTTCTCTTGCCCTCCCAAGGCTAAATCTCACAAATCCTCCTCCTCATCTGAAATCCATTTACCTTCGTCTTCTCTTCCTGACCTCCCTCCCTCCCTCCCATTGCCTTTCTTTCTCAGCATTATGTAGCTGAGGTCAACAAATAGCCTGCATAGAAGCTACTCAGTTAGTAAATATGGGAGCCCACTGCAAAGATCAGTGCTTGTGGACAAAATTGTGAGCACAGCTTGTGGAGGAGATAGGTTTTGTGTTTTTCTGAACTAAGTTGAAGGGGTTGGCAGGTGGAAGGATGGGGCAATTGTTGATGCACGTGGGTTCTGGGACCAAGAGGTCTGGGGTTGGATTCTGGCTTCTGCAGTCACCTAGCTCTGTGACCTTGGCAAAAATCGTGATATCCCTCTGAGACTAAGGCTTCTCAGCTGTAAAGTAGGTCAGTAAGAGAAGACATGGCTTTCATTGCACTCAGGGATTCGAGTCAATGAAGTAGCTTATCAGTCAGATAGACAGTAATTGTTAGGTGCTGAGTATGATGGTAGGTGCTGGGATGAAATGGGCCTGAATTAGCAAGCCAACAAGTGTGCGATTAAAACTAAGATATGCCGTGAGGAACACAAATGAAATCATGGGGTCACAGAGAGTTCCCCGAGAACATGACACTGTCCATGTGGCACCATCTTGACTCCTGGAACCAGGTAGGATGAGTTCTGGGTAGTGTCTTCTGTCCCAGAAACACTCGCCTGAGGTCAGGGCAAGTGGGGTGTGAGGGAGCACCTGGGATCATGAGTTGCTCTTCCCAAGGATGTCCTTGCTTTCTCTTCAGGCCTCTCTGCTTTCTAAAAGGGCCAGTCCTCGCACAAGCCTTAGGAGGAGGAGGAGCTTTCTCAGCACTTTGCTGGTCTGCCAAGCATCCTGGGCAGGCATACCTTACATGGCTGTCCACCATTGCGTGGAAGAGCCTCAGAAAAAGCTCAGGCATCATGCTAGAAATACAAGTGCACGGTTCCTGGGTGCTGGGCATAGGGAGCGTTTTCTCTTTGAGTACAGGCAGAAGCAGGGCTTGGCATTGTTTTCTCCCAGGAGAGGAAGATGAGTAGGGAGGCAAGTCATGGATTAAATCAGCCAGGTCCCCCACGTGGGACCTTCTCCCCAGTTCTGCAAATGTAACCACCAGGCAATTTGCCTTGTGGGACATATATTTATTTATTTTATTTGTGTGAAAGGCAGAGTTTTACACACACACACTACACACACACTACACACACACACACACACACACACACACACAGCATTTTATCTGCCAGTTCACTCCTCAAATGGCCACAATGACTGAGCCTGCAAGAGCGAAGAACTCCACCAGGGTGTCCCATGTGGGTAGAGAGCTCCATCACTTGGGCCATATTCCATTTTTTTCCCATTAATAGGGAGCTGGGCTGAGAGTGGAGCAGCTAAACTTCAAACTCCTACTCATATGGATGTTCCTGTTGCAGACAGCAGCTTAACCCACTGTGCCATGACTCTAGGTCCACTTTCAAACATTTAAAAGCCAAGGCTATATATATATGTATATGTATATATATATATTTAATATATATATTTGAAAGCTAGGAATTACAAAGAGAGAGGAAGGGAAGGAGTGAGGGAGGGAGAGAGAGGTCATTTTCCATTTGCTGCTTCACTCCCCAGATGGATGTGATGGCCAGGGCTGACCCTAGACTGAAGCCAGAACTTCTTCTGAGTCTCCCTTCTGGGCGGCAGGGGTTCAAATACTTTAGCTGTCTTCTACTGATTTCCCTTGGCCATTAGCAGGGAGCTGAATTGTAAGTAGAGCAGCTGGGAATTGGGCTGGTGGCCAGAGTGTAACATGGTGGCCATTGCACGTGGCAGCTTTACTTCCTATGCCACAACACCGGCCCTGCTAGGCCCACTGTATGGGGTAGTTGACTGCCACCTCCTTGACCTCTAGACACCTTCCAGGTTAGCAAGTATGTGCCCCAGCAGGCCTGCTTGGACTTGTAACTTCTACTCCAGTGGTGGATAGAGTTGCTCTCTCTGCTTGTTATGATTGCAGAATTAAAAGCAGAACGGAGATAGCTCCTTGGCAACCACATCTGTTTAATCAGGTCATTCGTTTCTTATAAACAAGTTAGAAGTCAAACATTTAAAAGGCCTGGAGGTAAAGACATGGGTTGAGATGCCTGCACTGCGTGTCACAGAACCTGGGTGCCATCCCTGGCTCCAGCTCCTGACTCCACCTTCTTGGTAATGCACACTTGGGAAGCAACAGGGATGACCAACTGTGTCAGTCTGTCTTCCACCCGGGAGATCAGGCTGAGTCCCCATCTCGTGGCTTCAGTCTAGCCTTATCTTAACCTTGTAGGCATTTGGGAAGAGGGCCAGCAGGTTTTCCACCTCTGTCTCTCTCTGCTTTTCAAATGAAAAAAATTTTTTGACTATCCCAATCTTTGATTTAGTCAAGGCTATAAACAAGGGACTAGGATAGAAAGGGTAAAGGGTCAGGGTGGGTGTTCCTGCGAGACCTTGTACGAGGCCGATTGATCCCTGGGTCTGAAGTGGGCATGCTGAACACCCAGAGGCCAGCTGAGGCTGCCTGTGACCTTGGAAGGCTCCGGTGAAAGGTGATAGGGCAGATGGCAGGCTTGCTCAGGGAGTTATTATTATTATCTTTGCATTTGGTTAAAAACTGACAAATTAATGCTGTGCTCATTGTCAGACTACTGGTTATACATTAGAGAGGACTGTGAGCAATGTCTTGCTATTATTCCTAACTGGAGGGGTCCAGTCTTGTCTCCTGTACTTACTGCTCCAAGAGAAGAGTGTGCTTTATCCATTTCTCCAAACACTCTCTCGGAGCCTGAGAGCATTTGCTACCCTGAATGTGCTTGGGGCTGCGGCGGAGGGCACAGGACTTTCTGCTTGTTCCCAGCTGAGCCAGGAAGAGCGATGATTTGTTTCTCTAATGGCCTGCGTCTCTTGCTGCTGCTTTGTTTTCTACCTTCTCTCCTCCTAAACACCCTCTAACTCGTGGTCTGCTCTCAACATCCAGTGCACTGAAAACACACACACACACACACACACACACACACACACACACACACACACACACGAGAATGAGATAATAAAACCCTAACTTCTTTTGAAAGGGAAACTTCAAATACTGAGAGCTTAAGCTTCTGGGATTCTGATATTTCAGAGGGGTTTGGAAAAGACCAAAATATATTGTGAAAAACAGATTATTTTCCTGATTTAAATATCAGAATAAGGAAGCCAATGATGTGGTGCAGTGGGTTAAATTACCACCTGTGCAGCCAACATCCCATGTAAGTACCACTTCAGGTTTCTATTGCTCCACTGCCAAATCAGCTTGCTGCTAGGGCACATGGAAAAGCAATGACAGATGGCACAAGTGTTTGGATCCCTGCCAATCATGTGGAAGACCTGGTTAGAATTCTGGCCCTTTAGCTTTAGACATTGTGGGCCATTTGGGGAGTTTCGATTCCATTGTGCTATAACTTTTTGTTTGTTTGTTTATTATTTTATCTTCATGCCTGTTGTTGACTTTGTTTTGTGGCTTCTCATTTAAGGGAAAGTATAGCGATGGTATAATAGAGACTACCATATCCGTATGTGTGTATACAATGCAATATGCATCCCTACATTCAAATCAAAGATGGACTCCCAATGAAACTGTTGGACATATCTAGACAATGGGATGCTGGACTGTCATTGTCTATACCAGCAATGTTGGGACACATTTAAATAGCAGACTGATGGAATTATAACTCCTTATGAAGGACTTAACTATTGTAGCAACATGGGGAAAATCAGTTGGGGGTGAGAGTTTGGTGGTGGTGGTGAAACCCCAGACTCTACAGAATTGTACCATAAGATTCAAAATTCAAAATAAGAAAAAGATAAAAATAAAAAAATGGAATCTCTCTCTCTCTCACTCCACTTTTCAAATAAATAAATAAAAATATTAGGAACAAAATCAGAATAAATACCTACGTATTGGGAGAGTGACCAACATCTTGGTTAGAGAGGTATTGGGGATCCCTTGAGACCGAGAGGCCGCATCCTTGCCTATGTCTCCTGAATGGTGCTGGATCTGTTCAAGGGCAGGCTTTCCAAGGGCAGCACAGAAGACACTCTGGTTGCTGTCTCTTGGTAGGGAAGTGGTCTTTGTTCCTTTGGGTGGGGAGGAATGAGTCTGTGGCGACTTTCCCAAACCCTGTGTCTTGCTTAACCTTTTAGGACTGAGTCCCATTCACTTCCTTTTTTTAAAAAATAGGGTTTACTTACTTTACTTAAAAGTTGGAGTTAGAATGAGAGAGAGAGAGAGAGAGAGAGAGAGAGAGAGAGAGAGAGAGAGAGAGAGAGAGAGAGATCTTCTATTGATTCGTTCACTCCCAAGGCCAGAGCTGAGCTGATTTGAAGTCAGGAGCCAGGAGCTTCTTCCAGGTCCCCCACATGTGTGCAGGGTCCCAAGACTTTGGGCTGTCCTCTGCTGCTTTCCCAGGTCCCAGGCAGGGAGCTGGATCAGAAATCAGATACCACGTGTGATGCCAGGGCCATATATAGTGGATTAACCTTCTCTGCCACAGCACCAGCTACTCATTTCCATTTTGGAGTTGCAAATGAATTCTGGTTCATCTGGTAGATACGTAAATCAGGGAGTACATTTTCATGAGGTCTTGCTCTCATGTATTTTTGTTTCTTTCTTTTTAAAGATTTATTTATTTTTATTGGAAGTACAGATCTACACAGAGAAGGAGAGACAGAGAAAAAAATCTTCCATCTGCTGGTTCACTCCCCAAGTAACGACAACAGCTAGAGCTGAGCCAATCCAACCCAAGGCTTCTTCTAGGTCTCCCACGTGGGTGCAGGTGCCCGAGGCTTTGGGCCTTGCTTTCCAAGGCCACAAGCAGTGAGCTGGACGGGAACTGGAGTAGCTGGAATACGAACCAGCACCCATATGGGATCCCAACACCTGCAAGAGGAAGATTAGCCAATTGAGCCATCATGCAGGGCCCCTTATTTCCAGGAGCCAGGAACTGACCTGTTTCTGTCAGCTGTTCATTACTCGTTAAATCCTCAAGATCAGAAGAAACAACAAATAATTAAAATGATTGCCAACTCATTTTACATGAGATTGTTTCACTATTGCAATTACTCCAGGATGAGTCTTTTACACTTTTTTGTTTAAAAAAATTAAATCCATTGTGGTCATTATTTTAGCATTAATTGGCATCCATGGGTGTGCAGTGTGTGTTGGATCCTAATTACTCCCGAGAAGGTCACCAG